>NC_133573.1:1230416-1534270 GCF_048773025.1 Camelus bactrianus | reverse complement strand
TTGCAGATACTGACTGGTATATATAAAATAGATAAACAAGTTTATACTGTATAGCACAGAGAACTATACTCAGTATCTTGTAGCTTACGGTGAAAAATATGAAAATGAATATATGCATATTCATGTATGACTGAATCATTATGCTATACACCAGAAATTGACACTGTTATAAACTGACTATACTTCAATTAAAAGAAAAGTAAAAAAAAAAAAAAAAAGTTGGAGCAAAGAACAAGGGCAACAAACAGAAAACATTAATAAGCAGACACTAATCCAACTGTATCAATAATCACTCTGAACATCAGGGGTCTAAATGTACCAACTTAAAGACCAACTGCCAGAGTGGATCAAAAACAAAACCTCGCTATATGTGTTAATTTCAGGTGTGCAAAGTGATTCAATTATACATATGCATATATATTCTTTTTTCAGATTCTCTTCCATTATAAGTTATTACAAGTCACTGAATATAGTTCCCTGTGCTATACAGCAGGGCCTTGTTGTTTGTCTGTTTTACACATACTAGTGTATATATGTTGATCCCAAACTCCTAATTTATCTCTTCCCCCAACCCCCTTCCCCTTTGGTAACCATAGTTTGTTTCCTATGTCTGTGAGTCTATTTCTCATTTGTAAATAAGTTCATTTGTATCATTTTTTTTTCTAGATTCCACATAAAAGTGGTATATTATATTTGTCTTTCTCTGACTTACTTCACTTAATATGATAATCTCTAGATCCAACCATGTTGCTGCAAATAGCATTATTTCATTATTTTTGTGGCTGAGTAATATTCCATTATATATGTTTATACACCACATCTTCTTTACCCAGCCATCTGTCAGTGGAAATTTAGGTTGCTTCCATGTCTTGGCTACTGTAAACAGTGCTGCTATGAACACTGGGGTGCATGTATCTTTGTGAATTATAGTTCCATCTGGATATATGCCCAGAAGTGGGACTGCTGGATCATTTGGTAACTCTATTTTTAGGAAACCAACTTTAAATATAAAGACACAAATGGATTAAAAGTGAATGGAAGGAAAAAGATATACCATGCTAATATTAATCAAAAGAAAGCAGGAGCAGCTATATTAATTTTGAACAGAGAAGACTTAAGAACAAAAAAAAACGTTATTAAGAATAAAGAGGGGCATTTAATGCTAAATGAGTCAGCTCTGCAACAAAATGTAATAATCCTCAATGTGTATGTGTCTAACTACAGAGCATCAAAACAAGTGAGGCAAAACTGGTGCACCACAAGGAGACAGAGATGAATCCACCATTGTAACTGGAGACTTCAACACCCTTCTACCAGAACTGGACAGATACAGGAGGCAGATAATCAGTAAGGACTTAGTGAACTCAACATCACCACCATTCAGCTGGATACGATAGACGCTACAGACTAATTCACACAACAACAGTAGAATATACATTGTTCTCAAAGTCACATGGTACATACACCAAAACACACCATATTCTGGGCCATTAAATACACCTCAACAAATTTAAACAACAGAAATTATATAATGTCTGCTGTCAGACCCCAACACAATTAAATTTAAAATCTGTAACAGAAAGATAGCTTGAAAATCACAGCATATTTGGAGATTAAACAACATACTACTAAATAGCACATGTGACAAAGAAGTGTTGGAGAAACTAAAATACATTTTGAACTAAGTTAAAGTGAAAATGTAACATCAAATTTTGTGAACTGCAATGGAAGGAAATATATAGAATTTAATAAATATATTACAACAGAAGAAAGATATTAAATCAATAATCTAAGCTTTTACCTTAGGAAACTAGAAAAAAAGATCAAGTTAAATTCAAAGTAAGTAGAAGAAAAGAAATAATAAAAATTAGAGCTGATATCAATGAAAGTGAAAACAGGAAATCATTACAGAAAATCAAATAAACCAAAAGCTGCTTATTCAAAAAAAATTCAGAAAATGAATACACCTCTAGCCTAAACTTATGCTAACAGATTTGATAATTTAGATGAAATGGACCAATTCTTTGAAAGATGCAATCTAGCAAAACTCACACAAGGAGAAACAGATATTCTGAATAGAATATGTATCTTATATCTTAAAGAAATGGATCAATAATTGATACCCTTCTAAAACAGAAAGCACCAGGACTGATTTCACTGGCAAATTCTACCAAACCCATAAGGAAAATCATACCAATTATCTGCAGTCTACTCCAGATGACCGAAGCAAAAGAGAGACTTCCTAACTCATTTTATGAGACCAGCATCACTCTAATATTAAGATCAAAGACATTACCAAACAAGGATAACTGCACACCAATATCGCTTATGAAAACAGATGCAAAAATCCCCAAAAAGACAGCAAACCTAATCCAACAAGGTAAGGGAAAAATTATACACTACTATCAGGTGAGATATTTCCCAAGTATGCAAGACTGGGTCAATATCTGAAAATCAGCTAATATAATCTATCATATCAATAGTCCAGAGAAGAAATATCATATGATCATGTCAAAAGATGCATAAAAAACATTCCAAAAAATCTAAAACTCAGTCATGACAAACAACTCTTTGCAAACTAGAAATAAAAGCAAATATCCTCAACTTGATATAGGAAACCAAACAAAAGACCTACAGCTAACACCATACTTACTGGCAAGAAACCAAACGCTTTCCTCCTACATCAGGAACAAGACAAGGGTGTTCCCTCTCACCACTCCTATTCAACATCACACTAGAAGTCCTAACTACCACAACAGTATAAGAAAATAAAAAGTAAAGATTGAAAATGAAGAAGTTGTCTTCTTCTACAATGGATGATTGTACAGAAAATCCCGAAGAATCACCAAAAATCTCCTGGAAGTATTAAGTGATTACAGAAAGATTACAGCATACACGAGTAATATACAGAGGTGAATTGCAACTGCTTTCTTATATACCAGCAATAAACAAGTAGAACTTGAAATTACAAACACACGAGTTACGTTAGTACCAAAACCTCAATACTTAGGTATTAATCTAAATATACGTGTACAAAATCTCTATAAGGAAAAGTACAACAATGTGATGAGAGAAATGCAAAAAAAATACATAAATGGAGAGATAATCCATGTCCATGGGTAGGAAGAGTCGCTACTGTTAAGACATCAATTTTCACCAATTTGATCTGTAGATGTAATGCAATCCCAATCAAAAATCTAGCAAGCTATTCTGTGGATATCAACAGACTTATTATAAGCTTTATACAGAAAGGAAACAGATCCAAAGAAGCCAATAAAATACTGAAGAAGAACAAAGTTGGAGGACTGACACTATCCAACTTCAAGACTTACTATAAAGCTATAGTCATCAAGACAGGCTGGTATTGGCAAAGAACAAACAAATCCATCGAACAGAACAGAGGTCCCAGAAACAGACCCACACAAATATAGTCAACTGATTTTTGGCAAAGGAATGAAGGTAACTCAATGGAGAAAGGTTTGTCTTTTTGCCAAATGGTGCTGGGAAAACTGTACATCGATATGCAAAAAATAATTTAGGCACAGACTTTACACACCACACAATAACTAATTCAAAATGAATCACAGATTTAAATATAAAAGGCAAAACAAAATTTCTAGAAAATAATATAGGAAAAAATTCCCAGTTACACTGTGTTTGAAGATGACTTTTAGGCATAACATCAAAGGCATCACTCATGAAATAAAAATGTTCAACTTCATTAAAATTTAAAACTTCTGCTCTGCAAAAGATACGTTAAGAGAATGAAAATACAAACCATGGACTGAGAAAAAAATCTTTGCAAAACACGTATCTGACAAAGAATTTATGTCCAAGATATACAAAGAACTCTTAAAATTCAACAATAAGAAAGCAAATGACCCCTTTAAAAAGGTGAGTAAAAGATCTCAATACTTCACCGAAGATATATATAGATGGCAAATAAACACATGGAAAGATGTCCAATGTCATATAGCATTAGGGAATCACAAATTAAAACATGGAGTAAAATAAAACAATAAAATAAAATAAAATATGAGATAACACTAAACACCTTCTCGAATGGCTAAAATCCAAAGTTCTGACAACGCCAAATGCTGACAAAGATGTGGAGCACCAAAAATTCTCATGCTCATTGCTAGCAGAAATGCAAAATGATGCAATCTCTGTACAAGACAGTTTGGCAGCTAAACATATTTTTACTATATGATCCAGCAATCATGCTCCTTGGTATTTACCCAAATGAGTTAAAAAAATGTCTATCCACATAAAGAATTTTGTTTATAGCAGCTTTATTCATAATTGCCAAATCTTAGACACAACCAAGATGTCCTTCAATAGACGAATGGATAAACAAACATGTACATCCATACATAGATTCACACAATAAAAATAAATGAGCTATAAAACCATGAAAAGACAGAGGAATCTTAACTGCATATTGATAAGTAAAAGAAAGACTATATGATTTAAAACAGAGGATATTCTTGAAAAGGCAATATTCTAAAGACAACAAAAAGATTAGTGGCTGGCAGGGATTCTGGTGAGTAGAGAGATGAACAGGTGGATGTGGGATCTTCAGGACATGAAACTGTTCTGTGAGACATTGTAATGGTGGATACATAACATTATGCATTTGTCACAACCCGCAGAACTGCATGATACAAAGACTGAAACCGAGGTAAACTGTGGACTTGAGTTAATAATAATGTATCAATACTGGTTCATCCACTTTAAACAATGCACCACACTAATGCAAAATTTAATAATTGAGGAAACTGTGCAAGGAGTGGGGAAGAGAGTGAGCATATGGAAACTCTGTACTTTCTGCTCAATTTTTCTATAAATGTAAACCTGCCCTAAAAAATAAAGTTCATTAGCTATAAATGATACAACATGAAGATTAAACGATAGTCTAAAAGAAGGAAAAAACAGTGGAATTCAAAGGTCGCTTTCGTCTTAATGGTTAGGCTCTGGACTCTAACAGAGTTTAGAGAATGAGGGAAGACAAGAATAAAAGCAGGCTGGAGAAGTGAAGAGGAGAACTGTTAAGAAAGAGAGAGTGTGCACAGGAGGAGCAGCAACGCAGAGAACGAGCAGACCTGCAGCAGCGGCGCCCAGGGACCGAGACAGCTGCCACAGGAAGACACGTCGCAATCTGTAAAAGGGTTTTCTCCACACTGTGCAATGTAACTGTCCTCTACTGCCCTTAAAAACCATGAGTAAAGTTTCTACTATTATACTTTATTCTTCTGGAACCTGGGCTCATGGTTAGAAGATGTGCCCCTCTGGCCTACAAATAGGTACAGACTTCCACTTTTGTCCATGATGGAGCAGCAGGGACCAGAATTACCCTTTTACTTTAAACCAATTAAAATCTGGACAAAATATATGAAACAGCAACATTCAGATACAGGAAAACAAGATCCAAAGCAGTAATCCCTAACAGAAGGAAAACAAAGGCGAGCTCTGCGAGGACCCCAGCTTACTGGCTGGAGTTCCAAGGCCACAGCATAAGGAAGGGAAATCCAAACAAAGCTTGCCAGTCTCCCTGAGCTCAGAGACAGGATATAGCACATGGGGAGGCCAAAGCAGCAGTAACTCACAGGGCACAGAGTTAGACAGAAGGCAGCTGTGCAGATGAGGGAGACAGAGCTCCACAGACGTGCGCGGGCTCCTCGCAACACAGAGGGTGCCTTTTCCTATGTGTCTGCGCCAAAGCTCCGGACCCCTCTCCACCCACCCAGCCCGCCAGGGCCACCTGGGGCCGCAGCCTCCCCGGACTGTGCAGTACGTGCTGCAGGACGCAACACGTCCACATGAGGGCCTGCGGCTCAAGTCGTCAAGGACGGGATTGCCCTCAGCTTCTTTCAATCAGATCTTATTTTCTACTTCTAAATTCTATTCCACAGCATACACTTCATAGCTATTTCAAAATTCTCTCCAATATTAAGACAGGAGGAAGGTAGTCTCTCCTTTCTGCTGACAAGTAGGCAGGAGTCTGAGTTCTTGCAGCTCTTTATATTCCAGTTAAATCCTTAGTGTGCTTGAGATGATCCGTAATGCACAGTCACAGACCTACAAGTGAACTCCCCAGCTTATCACCGCTCGCCTCAGAGGCCTAGCACACCTGCAGCATTTCTGTAGCACATTCTAATCACAACTGAAAATCCTCCATTCCAAGTGACAGCATGGCGCTCTTCAAAAAGGAGTCTGTTCTTGGTAGCAGGTAGTGGCCAAGGAACCTCAGAGTGCACTTGACAGCCAGCACCGCTGTGTGGCTCCGAACTCCAGTGAAGTTACGCTGTAACTTAATAATTATTACTCCAAATCACAGAAAATTACAGAAATCACTGCACTCAGCAGAGGTCATTAATACAGCAGTGCTCAGTGAGTGGAGACTTACTTGGCTCTGTCGCAGAAACATCTGCCATTTCTTCAGTTGAGTGGGCTTTTAGGAATTCTGAAATAATTAATAGTGAATTTGTCATAAGTTTCAAATATCAATTTTATGTATTGAGTTTAAATTTCAGTTTTTATTTTATTAACTCATTCAAGAGATTCCAAGAAATTCTAGGAAAAACAGCAGAGCTGCCAACACAGTAGACCCTCCCCATCAGGCAACAAAGGGTAGCACCTGAGAGACTGTGTACAGCAAGGGAGCGATGTGGACGCATCATTTTCTCAAGACAACCTGCCTTCCTCTTGCGCTCTCCTGGTTAACGCTATCACTCTTGAATCTCCCTTTCATATCCAATCGCTGAGCTTTGCCGATTTTACCAAGTAAATATTCCTTAAATCTGCCCCTTTTCATTTATGCTCTGATGCAGGCACTTGTCACACATCTAAGATCCAGCAGTACCTTACATTTCCTTCTCCCAGTCCCCAAACCTAGCTCCTCAACGTGGAGAATAATCTCTTTCAGATAAAATCCAACATGTCACTTTCCTACAAAAAAAATTGACGATTCTATCGCACCCTGGGGAAGGAGGGAAGGGAGGAAGGACGGAAAGTGTCCCTTAGCACAGCGTCTATTCCCTGCCGAGGCTCTCCCCGCCCCCACCTCATCCCTGCCCACACTTCACACTTCAATGTCAGCCACTGGTGGCTCCCTGTTCATACGTTTTTCATGCTGTACCCTCCTCTCAGAATACCAAATATCTCCCTTCTTCACTAGAAGAATTCCTATTCATCCCTTAAGGCTGCTTAAAACCTTTCTAACTCCCTCAGGTTGAACCAACTGGCTCCCTTCTGTGGACTCACTGCAAATTACACATACCTGATCACGCATCAGACTATATTAAAATGACACATAATGTGTTTGCATCCTTACTATGTTGTGGGTTTTATAAGGGTAACAACCAAGTTTTATTAAGTTTGTGTACTCCCAGAATCTGGAACATACTAAGAGTTTATATTGAAAACAGCAAACTCTCCCCTGAATACCTTTTTAAATTTACCACTGTATAACTTTTATGGCTACAAATCTTTAAACTGTAAGTCTCCAAATGTTGAGTTTAGGAAACCCTATAAAGGCTACATATGTATAAAATATCATTACCGTCAATTTTGTGCTCTATACTTTCATAACTCTTCAGTGCTGCTGGTGGACTTTCAGTATCCCTGCTCAAATCCCAATAAATAAAACATTTATTTATTATCAAAGAATAAGAATTTAAATCACACTTAAGAAGTAGAACATATTCTCTAGATATAGGCAGTTTATAAAATAAAATTTAACATGTTTGTTAACCTTTATTCATAGGCATTCAGGTAAATAATTAGCAAGTAAATAAGTAAAAAGTCCAACTATGTGATTCTATGGTTTCTATGCATTCCATGAATATAATTACATATACCAACAATAACATTAAAAAAACAGCAAAACTAAATTGGGCAGAAGCATGAGTTTTCTTTTCACCAATGTATTTTAATCATGTACTCAATTATTAAAAGCACAAGCTCTGGAACCAGACTGCCTGGCTCAAAACCTGCTTTACCCACTAAATACATGACATTTGGTAACTTACTTAATCTGAACCTCAGTTTCTTCACCTGTCAGAACTGCAGTATTAGAGTACCAATCTCATAAAGCAGTTGTAAGGATCAAAGGGCACATGTAAAGTTACTAGGAAAACACCTGGAACACATCAGACACTCAAAATGCAGGTATTAACATTAATATATGGCCTGAAATTAATGTCATGACTCATAGCAGACAGCTCAAGTGAACAGATCCGAACCTCTGAGCCAAGGCTCTGTAACTGCAAAGCCAGCTCAAGTGTCACTCCATCATTCCTGCAGGTCTAGTCTTCAACAGACGGAGAAATCAGTAAGGCAACTGCACGGTAAACAGCAGCCTTTCCCAACAGCGGGTACTTCCTACTTTAAGTAAAATAAAGTAATTTTCTGTATGTTTAATACAAAAAAGTGATTGTTTACAAATGTAAAGTTTTACTTGGATAAGTTACTATACCAGATATGGCTGGGGATAGTGGAACAAATGAGTTGGAGTTGATTTCATTCAGCTATTCGTAAAAATTACTTATACTGATTTACTGTTTATTACATGTGATAGGAAACATGCAGATATGCATGACTGGTTCTAATCTTGAGGAAATGACAGTCTTGAGAGGAAAGCTTACACATGAGAGATTAAATTAATAAATTATTAACTTAAAATAATATCTAATAATTGATTAATTCATAATAAAACTATTAGGTATATTATTGGATGCCAAATAATAGGGGACAAGACAGAAGTAACACGGAGATCACTGGAGGACAGGGTTTCTCACCCCCAGCACCGCTGGCAGTTTAGACTGGACGCTTCTCTGTCATGAGGGATGATCTGGAGCACCTTAGAATGTTTAGCCGTGTCTCTAACCCTGCCTCACAAGTGCCAGTAGCGTTTCCCAACTGGAGTTGTGACAGCCAAAGTGTCTACAGACAAGTGTCCTCTGGGGCACAAAACAGCCACCACTTGGGAATCAGTGCTACAAGGGAACACCTGTCCCACTGCACACAATACCACACAGATCCATAAAGGCCACATAAGCAAAGCTTGACAGCAGTCAGACCCAAATCTCAGTAGAATGCCCTGAAATTTCTGCTGTAGAAAGAGAAGCCTGGTTGAAGAGTCTCCATGAGACAGTTTCTCACTCCTATCTTTGCAAGACTGACACAAGCCCATTTCTCATCTACTTCCCTAATTTCAGCTGAGCACAGACTTTTACCCGTCTCTTTCTTAAAGAACAGCTGATGGTCCCTCTGTACGACCACAAAGGTGCATGGCTGTCATTTAGATTTGGCTTCTCCATGGCAGAGCAGCAAACCACTTGTCTGCTCAGTCATCTGGCCCCCTTCTCTGTGCTGTCCAAGGAAACTAGGAACACCGGGTGCCGGCACCGTGCTGCCCTTGCCTGTGCTTTCTGTGCATGGAATCAAGTGTTCACCACCTCGGCGTCCAATGTCTCCTTGCCAGCCTAACATGTGGAAGCATGACAAGCCAGCTCACCGATGCCACGGTGCTGCTACTTCGGCCTGACTGCTGGCCAATCATGTAAACAAAAGCATATTAAAAAAAAATAGTTTTTAAGATACAACAATGAAAGGGGATAGAAAGTACCAAGGAAATTTAGCAGAATAAACTGGGAAAGAGTTGGGTAGATGATGCAGTTTATAACGATTATGAATCAGCTAGAGATCATCATACCAAGTAAAGTCAGAGGGAAAAAGACAAATATCATATGGTATCACTTACATGTGGAATCTAAAAGAATGACACAAATAAACTTATTTACAGAATAGAAACAAACTCACAAACACAGAAAACAAACTTATGGCTACCAAAGGGCTACCAAAGAGGAGGTGGGATAAATGAGGAGTTTGGGATTAGCAGATACACACTACTATATATAAAACAGATAAACAACAAGGTCCTACTGTACAGCACACAGAACTACATTCAATAGCCTGTAATAACCTATAATAAAACAGAATATGAAAAAGAATATATATGTATAAGTGAATCACTATGCTGTACACCAGAAATTAATACATTTTAAATCAACTATACTTCAATTTTTAAAAAAAAGAATATCCTAAGTAATACTGTAGTAATTTTTTATGGTGACTAGACTTGCCATGGCAATCATCTGCAATACAGTTAAATGTCAAATCACTATGTTGTGTGTCTGAAATTAGCACTAATATTTTACATCAATTATACAGCAATAAAAAGTACAACAGAACCAAGAGAGATCACTGTCAACATTATACACCACTTAAATTGTGTGACACTAGAAGTAAATTCCTAGAAGCATACACCCTACCAAGTTTAACCATGAAGATAAAAATAAACTGAAGAGACCCAGAACTAATTAGGTAATCAGAAAACTCCCAACAAATAAAAACCCAGGACCAGATGGTTTCACAGGTGAATCATATGAAACATTTAGAGAATTAATGCCAATTCTTCTCAAAGTAGTCCCAAAACTGAAGAAAGGGAACACTCCCAAACTCATTTTATGAAGCTAACATTAACCTGCTACTACAACCAGGAAAAAAAAAAACTACAATTCCAATAGCCCTGATGAACAAAGATGCAAAAATCCTCAGCAAAATGCTAAAAAACTAAATTCAACATTGAAAGTATCATACACCTTGAGCAAATGAGATTTATCTCTGGATATAATGATGTCAAACATACGCAAACCAGAAAGTGAGATACGCCCGATTAACCTAATGGAAGATTAAAACCATATGATCATCTCAACAGATACAGAAAAAGCATTTCACAAAATTCAACACCTTTTCCTGGTGGAAACTGTCAACATGTTTATTGCAGTAGTATTCACAACTCCGATATACAGGAACAACCTACGTTTTCATCAGTGGATGAATGAATGATGACATTCACTTGGTACATACACAACGGAAATGCTGCCATTTGTGACAGTATGGATGAACCTGGACGATGTTATGCTAAGTGAAATAAGCCAGAGAAAGACAAACACTACGATTTTGCTTACGTGTGGAAGTTAAAAAGTCCTATTTTTAGAACCAGAGATTAGAATGGTGGTTGCCAGGGGCTGGGGGATTGGTGAAATGGGGTGACACTGATTTTGTTGTTGTTGTTGTTGTTGTTGTTTTTTAACATTTTTTACTGATTTATAATCATTTTACAATGTCCTTTTTTTTGTTTGGCGGTTTTTTTTTAACTTTTTTATTGATTTTGTTTGTTTTAACATTTTTTATTGATAGGGTGACACTGATTTTTTAAAAAAAAAGTATAAACTATAAACTTTCAGCTATAAGTTGCATAAGTTCTGGAGATCTAATGTACAGCACAGTGTTTACAATTCACAATAGCATTGTACTGGATACCTAAAATTCTTGAGAGTAGATTTGTTCTCACCACAAGAAAAAAATGGTAACCATGGAGGTGCAAAACAAATCACTGAAGATATCCTATGAAAATGATTTGTATATTTAATTTCAAGACAGCTTAAACCTCAAGTAGCAAACATGAGTGTCAACAAATAACCAGAGTATCACTCATCTGAATCTTCCTCCCACCTCCCAAAAAAAAGGGCTTTCTCAACTAAAAAGGAGAAATTTATTCTTTGGAGCACATCCCTGTCCCTATGCAACTTTTAATGATGGTGTTCTTGAATAGTGAATAATTACACCTTAAACAGTTCCCTATCTATTGTGAAAGCTACCTAATCCAACCGAGCGAGGGATCAGAAGCCAGATATTTCATAGCCAGCAGTGCCCAAGAGAACTTTCTAACAACAGCCATAGGTGGCTGCAAAGCACTTGAAGTGTGGCTAGTGTGACTAAAGAACTGGTTTTTTAATTAAATTGAATTGAATTTTAATAGCCACATGTCCTGGTGCCATTTCAAACCATTAAAAATTTCAAATAAGAACAAGCTGCTAGACTCTCTGATTTGATCCAGCAGCTCTCTGTGTACAGTGTAACACCTAACCATTATCTTACACTCATTACTAACTACATACCCACTCTTACTATTTTTAATTCTTTTAACTCTTACATTTTACTCACTTAGGTTTGGACGTTTCCTTGAAGGAGTATTTACACTTTCCTTTAAGGCAATTTCTCAGCTCTTCAAGTATCTGTAGCTGCTTTGCTAGTCGTGCAATGCTTAAACTGACTGTTTTATCAGGTAATGGAAATTCCGCTCTTGAAAAAGTTTGACCTTTACTTATCTAAAATAATAAAATCAGCCAGTTACTTAGGAAATACCCATTTTGTTCCCATGCCTCAAAGAGATTTCATCATTTCATTTATCATATTCAAATAACTTTTATATTACTCTTATCTATCTATAGCTATAATCAAATACTAGTATTTTACAAGGAGAATTACATAAGCTATTGCCTAGCAATAGAATTATAGCTAGGTGTTGACTTTTACATGTCGAAACTCAAATCCAATCTTCCACTTATTATTTTAATACAGAAGAATTCTAAGCCAGTTAAATAACAATTATAGCAGGATCAGTTAAAGACAATTCAAAATATTTAAAAGAGAATTCTAATCCTTATGATGGAGGAAAAGCTAAAAAAAAAAAAAAAAAAAAAAAAAGCTTTCAAGGCATGGTCCTAGCACCAAGCGAAGAGAAATTCCAACAATGGGAATTTAAATCCCACTCCCTGGAGTGGGATTAAGATACGACAGTAGAAGGAAGTCTGAGACCGTGGGAAGCAGAACCAGTGGCGGGGAAGCAGGGGGTGTAGGAACACCCTGTGGACAGGGGCGAGATCCCAAGTGAGAGGGCAGCGACCATAAACTGAACCTGAGGAGTGACACAGCCATCAGCTAGTCACCCACTTACTGCTGCTCATCTCAAACCCACCCTTCATTGTCCGGTGTACATTAGTGGAACAGTTCTATCTTGACAGGCAGCATGATGCCAACCGTTGTCAGCAGAGGGTCCCAGACACTAGAGGAAGAGGAAACTTTTCTTCTAGGACAGTACACTGTACCCAGAAGACTCACCTCCAGGGAGTTTCAAAAGCACCACCCCCACGCTGGCTTCTGGCAAGGCCCCTGGCATGGCACAAGCCCCACAGGCGGTTTCTCCCAGAACTTCTCAGCAAGACACACTAGTGCAGAACCTCCCTTCGGGGAGCTTTCCAGCATGCCACCCTCATGGACAATTTCCCAGCAAGAGGTACAGCCCCTCCCGGGAAGATGGCTTCTTCCAGAACCACAGAGGACAGCTTCCCACTGTGCCACCCTCGTGGGTAGCTTCCCAGTAAGCTCCAGTTCCACCAGCAGGGAACCCCAGGAGACGTCTCTGTCATCCAACAGTGACAGCCACTCCTTGTGCACGAGGCCTGGATCCTAGCTCTGGGCAGGGGGAGGCAGATGGGGGCACTGAGATCTGTTCCTTCCCTGTGAGCTCTGCTTCCTTCCCAGAGGCACAGGCTGCCCCCCTGTGTCGAGTGTCCTCGCATTCTGTGGAGTTGTCTTCACCTCTTTAGTAGCTATATTTTTGTTAGAATTCTTTACATTAAACTCCCCTACTCATTATTTTGTGGTTTTTGTCTTCTGATTGGACCTTAACTGATACAGTGTATTTCCCAGTATGGATTAAATCTGAACATAAATCCTCTCTGGGAGAAGAGCTAATGCCACAGAATTAAAGGAATATGGAATTATCAACCAAGACTTCATCAAAGAGATGTACTGGGCACAGGTTCCAGCAGAACAACTGAAACATGAGGCTATACGCTTATCCTAAATTTCTCTAATGCCACTCACCATACATTCTAAAGGCTTCAACATGTGTCTCTGTTAATATAACACAACCACATGCATTACCCCCACCAGTATGTACTGACAATAAACTGTGTCAACAATGAAAATAAGATTATTCCAAGATTCTGGAGTCTTAGTGTGCATAATAATCCTCTATGGGAGTCTGTTAAAGAGGCAGATTCCTAACTCACACATCAAAAAAAAAAAAAAAAAAAAAAAACTAAAAACACAACAAAACAAACAAAAAAAACTAACTCAGTAAGTCTGATTTGGAGCTCTGCAATGTACATTTGTTTCTTGGGTGATGTTTAAACATGATCCACCAACCATTTAAAAAACACTCCTCAAAGGGCAAAGGTAATACAAACACGTAGGCAATATATCTGATACAATAAATTAAGAAAATAACCAAGGAGAATAATTATGGCTTCAAATATGAAAAGCTTAAAATTCCAGACAGGAAGTTCAGCTGTCTACTGAATACTATTCCTGATGAACATGAATGCATAAATCAGGACCCAGGCACACTGGAGACAACCAGAACCAGCATTAAGATGCAAAGAATAGACAAAGAGAAAAGAAGACACATTCGACAACTATTTGGGACATAAAATCAAAATCAAAGGACTGAACGTTAAGGACAGACTCAAACTGCCAAGGTGAATTACTGTATTTCTGGCTTATCCAATTGGATAGATGGTACTATCATTCACTGAGATAGGGAACACTTGGGTATGAGTTTAGGGGTAAAAAGTTCTTGATTTTGACCAATTGGGTCTGAGGTGGAACAGTCTAACAGGAAATTATACAAACATTAGCAGTTCAGAGGATGGTTTTGAGCAAGAATATTTCTAAATTACCAGCATAAAAGTAACACTTGAATGGAGAAACTGGATGGGGCTGCCTAGGGGAAAAGCCAAGAGTAAAAAAAAAAAAAGGGAACAAGATAAAATCTTCAGGCACTCTTGACATTTAATGGTCAGATAAAGAAGCTGACTCTAAAAAGAGGACAGCCAAAGTGGGGGAAACATTAGCCAGGAAAGCATAATTCACAAAAGCCAAAGTAACAGTGTTTTAAAGATGAGGAAGTCATCAACAATGTTAACATGTCTGAGGTAAATAAAACTGTTCCATCTAACAACATGTAAGCTGGGGAGAACCATACAGAATGTCTCCTGCGTTCTGAAGACACAATCCAGTCTGGATAGGCTGAGAAATGCTTCAGCAGTAAGAACAGAAAACACAGTAAACTGATACAAAAAAAAAACAAAATTGAGCTCTGTACCTGTAAAATACGGTGCTCAGCTAAACTGTTAAGGTTTTAAAGGAAATTCATAAACAATTCTAATCTGTTTATTTGCTATGCCTAGTTGGTTCTTTAAAGGAAAGAATGCCCGCATTAACTGCTTCACTAGGTGCCAGTTTCAGGTGATTTAACACTTTTTCTTAAATTCAACTAGTTTTACTGCTCCTAAACTATCTGCAAGGTTTTTTCCTCCCCTATTTTACAAATCTTTGTTTTTGCCTTTATTCTCTGACAACAATCTAACTTCTTCCCTCGTGTGAGTACTTGAATATAATATAGTTTTAAAAAATTGGTTATGAATGTCAAAAGAGAGACAGGCCTACAACCGAAGGGGAATGTGGCATCAAATTGAAGACATGAGCACACTGAAAAACTAAAAGGAAGGACACAACTGAATAAAAAGTTGAGTCTTACATAAGAGAATGATTAATCAAGTTTCTTAAGAGATAAGATCCAAAACAGGTGCGAGACTGAGTTCTGCATGGGACAAGGAACAGTGTCTCTTTTCAGCGGGATGAACGAAAGAAAGAACAAGTATGATATAAGTAAGTTTTTGTTTGGAAGCAAGAACTGAAGGGGTTCTAACCAGTGGCGTGTATTTAAAGCATTTCAAGAGGCTGGCTGAGAGTGAAGATGGAAACACAGCAGAACAGCTGGGTTTCAGATGGCAGAAACTCATTTCAGAAATCCAACAGAATTGCCAGGCAGTACTTGTAATAATTGTGTCTGACCTACTGTGTTACTTTCTTCAGCAGTATTTCAAAGGTAAGCTATAGGCCCAAAGAGTATATAATTACATTTACTCAAAGTTTTGTTCTGTTGACTGAAATAAAATCACACAATGTGAGAGTTGTGGGTTAAGTTTTATTTGAGGCAAGATGAGGACTACAGCCCAGGAGACAGCATCCCAGAGAGCTCTGAGAAAGAGGCCAGGAGAGGCCAGGAGAAAACTCAGTACTAGATACGATTTCAGTGAAGGGGGGGTACGTGCAGTCAAACACGTTTAGCCAGAGGCTGCTGCTGGTCATGAGGAGCAGATGTCACCATTAATGACTTTAGTGCTTTTCTAGATATGAGGAGATGCAAGAATTGGGCTCATAAAATCTCTTCCTGAAAATACCTAACTATCTGAAGACCTATTCAGCCAGTTTCCCCAGAGCACAGACCACCCCATTCCTGACCTCCACCCTGAACTCCTTTCAGGGGATGTTGGAGGTCAGTGGCTGCAGTGGCTTGGGACTTAATCCAAGCAGAGGCAGATGGTAAGTGCCAACATGGTCCAATGCTTGTAGAGGCAGATGGCAAGTGCCAAGTTTTAGTTAGCAGTTCTGTTAGACAAGTACAACAAAAAGAGATGAAGGGATTGGGAAGGAATTCACTGACACGAAGTACATAGTCTCCAAGCTGAAAAGAAAAATGAGTAAAAAGACAACAAGAAAGTAAGGGAATAAATGAACTGGTGGTCTTGATGAAGTCAAAGAGTGGCCAGAGCAGTATTTAAAATAGTAACTGGAAAGACAGAAATTTGTAGTTCAAGAACAAGTTGCTTAAATTAATGATTTTTTAAAATAAAGCTATTTGATTAATGATAAGGTTCAGAGTGTGACTGGAAGTTGGGCCAGAGTTTTTTAAAAAAAAAAAAAAGAAAGAAAGAAAAAGAGGGCCCTAGACCTCTGAAGATAAAGAGGTCAAGGACCTGAGAGGTCAGGGGTTTGGGAAGGTCTTACACGCTGACAGGACTAACTGTGAAAAGAAGAAAGTGAGACAAATCTATAAATAAAATAGAATAAAAAGAGGATGGAAGATAAAAGAAGACATAAAGGAAGCCAAACTGCCCAAGTTGCAAAAAAGTACACATTTTACAAGAGGGTCGGGGATAGTGGGCTTCACCTCAACCCTACTTCTCTGCAAAGGTAACAATCAACCCACTACAGTCTAACAGGGACCACTACCGCCGTTCTGAGGTCAGGGATGTCCGTGCTCAGGCCAAGAGGGTAAGAGCACAAGAGCTTCCTGCTCTAGTGCCAGAGGTAAAATAAGAAGATGCTAAGAGACAGTTATGATTTCTACCTTTACTCTCTAATTTTATATCTCAAATAAATGAACCTCTCTAATTTAAAGTACCTGGGCTTCAGGAGTATTTAATTTGGCTAAATCGTAAGCATAGCCGAGATAAAACTAGAATAATTCTACAACTCACTAAAGCTACCCTGGAAATCATTCTGCTATAATTAACAGCATACATAAAATATTTTTCAAAATAGAATTTAAAACCCCTAAGGATAGAGACCAGCAGTTTTCAAGCTGGTAGCAAAGTACCTAAAACTAAAAGTTTAAGAAGAAAAATCATTCAAATAACATTAAATTTAAAGAAAACCAATATATAACTTTATGAGTAAGCATATATCACATTATACATGAATTTTTAAATACAGGAAAAAATTTTAAGTTGGTAATTTTTCTCTTGCCACTTGTTTACTATTTTATTTAAATTATGAAAAAATACTAACTAAATTTCCATTTTTTAATTTTAGGAGAAAGAATGGGCCAAATTTAGAGTATACCAGATACATGCAAGAACACTGTATAATCAATCACTGAGAAATACTTTATTCTGCCCATTTACTCCTCTACCTGAATCAAAAGATTATAACCAATAATTATTTTTAAAATTTTACCTTATATCTCAAACTGGTTTTCAAATCAGTCATAATATTAATTTAATTAACAATTAAGAAACGTTGTATTTACCTCTTCCATCTGATTGACCTGTCGTTGAAACCACTTTATAAAAAAAGGAATAGAAAAGAAATAATATTGACAAATTAATTTCTTCAGTGAAATAAATAGGTGGGGGGTGTGTGTGTGTGTGTGTGTGTGTGTGTGAATATCTATCAAATACTAGTCCTGAACAAAACATCATTTATCCTAGGGTTTAGAATGGTGCTAAAGCAACATACAACTGAAACATAAAATTTTTAATATATATAGTAGTAAGTTGGGGAGTTACCTTTACTTCCTCAAAACTTAGAAAACTCTTTTTCAATTACATGTATTTCTACATTAAATTTTAGTAGGCAATATACTGAACATACCTTAAAAAGAGATTCCAAAATCTGGAAAATAAAGTTTTAATTAAAACATTTATAAGTAAGATTCCTCACAATGTATGACATGATAAAATGTTTAAATCAAGTCTCTTGAAATTTTCAATCACAAAAGTGCACAAGTTACTAAAATAAAACTATAAATCTATAACCCAAAATAACAATATGTTTATATTTACAGATAGAGTTTTAGTATACCTTGCATAGACAACTTAGCTCTAGGAAAAAAAAAGAATTTTCCATTCTTACAGATCTATATTAGAAGATCCCAAAATCCCAATGATCTATTTTCTTAAAATAGGTAAGAAATATTTAAATTCCCCTCAGAAGAGCATTATTTTTGCATATAGCAGAGTACAATAATGAAAAGCATTATCTCACCAACATTACCTCTTCAATATAACTCTGCTGTGTTAACAAGCCTAAAAATCAAAATACAAAATATTACACTACTACTTGATATTTTAATGGAAAATGCAAAGTACTAGTTTGGAAGATTGTGAGAGAGAATGAATAC
Organism: Camelus bactrianus; assembly: GCF_048773025.1. Lineage (NCBI taxonomy): Eukaryota > Metazoa > Chordata > Mammalia > Artiodactyla > Camelidae > Camelus > Camelus bactrianus. Next base: position 1,515,546 of record NC_133573.1, on the reverse strand, counting down.
ATAAAACCAATCATACTGTTCAAAATACCAGCATTTATCACTTAGAAAATATGTTACACTAATTACATTTGCCACAAAAAAAAAAAAAACCCACTAACAAACCCACTCTATCATATCCAAATAAAAATTCTGAATTAGTTATTAAAGAAATTTTTTATTACATGCATTCAGGCAGAAGAAAAAAATCAGGCTAGTCTAAAATTTCTCTTCTTCAACACTTACTCTAGATCAAGAGTTCAAAAAATGTGGTTCCACAACCAGCAGCAACATTTGTTTCTAATGCAGATCCCTAGACCCCACCACACCTTGTAACTCCAAAACTCTGGAAGAAGGACCAGCAATTTGTGTTTTAATTAGTCCTCCAGTTGATTCCTTCACATGCTAAAGTTTGAGAATCACTGCACTAAGCAGTAAGAAAGAGTAAGTCTTGGCAAAGAAGACAGAGACGCTCAAAAAAATATACCACAGCAAATTAATGTCCACGTCTGAAGGAAAATATTTTCATCTGTATAAGGATTCAGAAAGAAATGTCCAATTAAGACAAACTGCCTTGGAATAAAGTCATTCTTTCCATTAATCAGAGAGAGTCCAAAATCCTCAAAGTTCCCCTTCCTGCCTGGGAAGACGATGGGAACCCCTAGCATACATCAACGCATCTCCTCTGGACCAGCCACGGTTCTGCAACTATTTAAACTACTTAAAGCCAGGAGGACAGAGGCCATCTTACCTACAGGACCATCGGTAACATACCAACAGTTCCTGGGACTACTCAATCTAGAATCTTACTGATAAAAATAAGTGGGAAATGAAAATTGACAAGTGAGGAAAATCAACATTAGACACATAATACTAAGTAGAAAGAAAAGTCTACAAAATTGTGGAGCAAAGTCTATAAAGTTCTTGGGGAAAATATTAAACCTCTATTCTAATTTTAAAGATACTGTCATTTAAATGTGAAGCCAAAATGAAACTATTTTCACAAATCGAAAAATTTAGTAACTATTTCACAATAGCCTAACCTAGCAAAACAAAAAGCTAATCTCAGAAAAGTGAGCACAAGAAAAAAGTATGAGTAAAGCAACCCCACTCACAAGACAACCCACTCAAAAAACCATTAATGGCATTTAATGGCATTTAATGCAGCTGAGAAGACAGCTTCCTGGAGAGAAAACAGCATGTTTTTCTTGTTTTGTCCATTTCTTCTAGGTTTTCTAAACTTTTTGGTGTATAACTATTCATAGCAATCTCTTATGACCCTTTGCGTTCTGTACTTATCAGCTGTAATGTCTCCTCTTTCATTTCTGATTTTATTTGAGTCTCCCCTCTTTAGTTTGTCTTCTTTTTCTAGTTCCTGGAAGTATAAATGTAGGTTGTTTATTTGAAATCATTCTTTTTTGCTTAATGTAGACATTTATGGTTGTAAACTTCCCTCTTAGAACTGATAGAAACACAAAAGATTCAAACCTATTTCTATTTGTTTCAAGATATTTTTAATATCTTCTTTGACCAACTGGTTGTTCAGGTGTGCGCTGTAAAATTTTTACGTATTTAAATTTTCTTCTAGCTTTGTACTGCAGTAGTTTCTGGTATCATACCAATGTGGTTGTAAAAGAGTCTTGGTATGAGTTCAATCTTCTGAAATTGCCACCACTTGTTTTATGATCTATTACATGATCTATCCAAAATATTCATTCTGCACATACTTGAGAAGAAACTGTAGCCTACTACTGTTGGACCAAATGTTCTGCATTGTCTGATTGAATTATTTGGTAAAAACTATGGTTCAAATCGAACATCTCCATTGATTTTCTGTCCAGATGGCCTATTCACCGCTGGAAGTGGGGAGTCCCCTTACTACTATGGCAGTGCTGCTTACTTCTCCCACCAGATCTCTAGATCTCTCAGTGTTGGCTTACTACATTTAGGTGTATTTACCATGTTCTATCTTCTTGATGAACTGAGCCCAGTTTCATTATGTAATGACCTTCTTTGTCTCTTAGAACTATTATTGGCCTAAAGTTCATTTTGCCTGATATAAATATACCTATCTCTGCTCTGTTGCTTTCCACTTGCGTGGAATATCTTTTTCCATCCCTTCACTTTGAGCCCACGTGAGTCCTTTAAGTCTCTTGAAGTCAAAATGAGTCTATTACAAGCAGTATTTAATCAGGTCTTCTATTCTTATCCATCCATCACTCTATGTCTTCTGACTGAAGAATTCAATCCATTACATTTAGAGTAATCATTGATCAGTAAGAATTTACTAACGCCATCTTACTGTTTTCTGGATGTCTTGTATTTGCTGCTCCTTTCTTCCTCTCCTGTTCTGTTCCTTTGTAAATTGATTATTTTCTGTAGTGGTATAACTCAATGTGACGTCAGAAACATGATGCAGTGAAAAATCTACCTCTGTCTCTCCCATTCTATCTACAACCAGTAAAACATCCTAAACTCAACAAAGGTTCTTCTGATCAGCACGATAGGAAGCCAGAGAATTCCACACATCTGTACATCTAAAGGTGGGTGAACTATAGCACACACAGCAGTGAAACGAGTGGAGCAGTGGAGACAGCGCCTGCAGTGCCCACACTCTGACCTCGGCAGTGACGCTTACATTTCCAGAGAACCCAGAAACAACAGGAAAGCAGGGCACACAACCTTGGCCACCCACCCACAAGGGCACCCTTGGCCACAGCTAGCTGGGACACAGCAGCAGTGGAGCCTGTGGCCCTGTCCCTCCAGCAGCTGAGGTGCCACCCCACCCCTATCCACAACGGTAGAGCCCAGCCAACCTCACAACAGACAAGGAAGAGGCATCTGTGTGACCCTGGCCCTCAACCACCAATGTGTCTCTCACAGCAAGGCCTGAATCTCAGGGGATTCCAGATGGAATGAAAGAGCCTACCACCCTGGTGGCAGCAGCAGCTCCAGCAAAAGCAAGGCAGCTATGACACCCTAGCACAAGAAGCAAAAACAAAGGCACGGAGCCAAACCTCTTAAAGAGAAGTACCACTCTCAAACATATCCACAGGCAGCTCAGGTAAAAGAAACCAAAAACTTGTACAACAGCGCCACCTACTGGAAAACAAAACAGGCCTCTAACTACTAACCTGTCATTTAGTATCAAATATGCTGGGAGAGAAACAATTTACCAAACGAAAGAACCACATTAACACTATACCACTAAGAGAAAATGACAGGGTTCCAGAAATCAAACTTAAAGTCATAGAATATCGCGATCTACTAGAAAATTCACAATAGCTGTCTTGAAGAAATTCAGTGAGATATAAGAAAACTCAGAAAGTCACTTAAATGAACTCAGGATAAAATCAATGAACAGAAGGGAAAAAAATTAACAGAAGGAATACTTTACCAAAGAGACTGAAACTCTAAAAAAGAACCATCCAGAAATTCTGGAGCTGAAGAATGCAATAAATGAGATGAAGGATGCACAATAAGCAATGGAAATAGAGCAGACCACACAGAAGAGACAATTAGTGAGCCTGAAGTCAGAAATCTAGAAATGATACAGGTAAAAGAAGATACTCAAAAAATGAGGAAATCCTATGATAGCTATCCAACTCTTTTAGGAAGAGCAGCATTAATATGAGTATCTCAGAAGAAAGGGAAAAGAGTACACAGGTTATTCAAAGAAGTAACAGCTCAGAATTCCCCAAATTTGGAAAAGAAACTAGATATACAAATCCATAAGGCTAAGAGAAAACCTAATTGCCTCCATGCAAAAAGATGTTTTCCAAGACACGTTAAATATTAAAGTTGTCAAAAGTAAATGACAAAGCAAAAATTTTAAAGGCAGCCAGGGGAAAAAGAATCATAACCTACAAAGGAACCCACACTGAGCTATCAGATTTCTCAGTAGAAACTCTAAAGACAAGGAAGGAGTAGAGTGACATTTTCAAAATACTGAAAGATAAAAACTGTCACTAGCAACGTTGTCATTCAAATGTGAAGTCTCTCCCAGACAGACAAAGGCTGAAAGAGTTCATCAGCACTTACGAGAGACGCTGAAAGGAGCTTTCCTACCAGAAACTAAACAGCCAAAATACATAAATACATAAAGCTTTTGGGGAAGGTGGTAAATAGGACCAGAAAACTACAACTCTCCATAGGTTTCCAAACACTCTAGTATAAAGGTTAGAGGGAGAAAAGGAAGCAGAAAAATACATACACTATTTTTGTTTGGTGACACACAACACAGAAAGGGATAAATTAAGGCAAGAGAAACATGAGAGCAAGAGGGAAAAACAGTACTCATAGAGGTAAATGAAGATAAGATGCTGTCAGCAAGAAAAGAATTATTTTATCTATGAGGTATTTTACACAAACCTCAGGGTAGCCACAAAACATAGAGCAGAGATATGAAACATTTTTTTTAAAAAGAGGAAACAGAAAATATAATAGAAAACTACAAAACCAAAATCACAAACTAAAGGAAAAAGAAACAGAGATATAAAGAAATTAAAAAATAAAAAATAAAATGACAATACTAAATCCTCATCTATCAATAATTACCCTAAATGTAAATTGTTGGTGTTGCGATATCATGTACACACACACACCGTATGCAGAGAGCTGATGGCTACTCTGTTTATTGATTCTTGTAAAAGGGTTTATATAGGACATGCATGATGCCTTACATACCATCTAAGTTATAACAATGTTAATAATCTTAAGCTATTTAGGTTCCCAGGCTCCTGCAGTAAGCACAGGACGTTACATTATCAAGGACAGATTGTTTTAAATTTCGTCACAAAACTTCATTAAGTAGGCCATCTCTTATCCAGCCAGCTCTGCCTGTCTTAGGTTGTCCTCCTCTGAGGATCTTACCTGTCGTTGGCTACCCAGCCATCCATGCTGGACACATTGAGTAGGCCATCTCTGGTCCAGCCGGCTGTGCCTGTCTTAGGTTGTCCTCCTCTGAGGATCTTACCCGTCATTGGCTATCCAGCCATCCATACTGGGCATATTAAATAGGCCATCTCTTATCCAGCCAGCTACATGACATTTCTCACAGCTTGTTTATCAGTTCAGCCCATGACTTATTCTCTAGAGCCTTCAGGCAGGGGCCTACATAAATGGATTTAATTCATCAACCAAAAGACATAGAGCAAATGGATGGTTTAAAAAAAAAAAAGACTCAACTATATGCTGCCTTCAGGAGATGTAGCTCTAAAGACAAATATAGGCTAAAAGTGAAGGAATAGCAGATAATATTCCAAGCAGATAGCAGCCAAAGTAAAGCAGGTGCAGCCATACTTGTATGAGACAAAACAGACTTCATGACAAAAAAGGGTAACAAGAGAGAAAAATGGACAGTACATAAAAATGAAGGGGACAATTAATCAAGACTTAACTGATTAATATATGTGTACCTAACACAGGAGCACCAAAATACATAAAACAATTATTAACAGATATAAAGGGAGAAAGTGACAACAAAACAATTGTAGGGGACTTTACTACCCCACTTACATCAATGGATAGATCATCTGGGCAGAAAGTCAACAAGGATAAACAGTAGCCTTAAATAAAACATTAGACCAGATGGATTTGATAGATATGTACACAACACTTCATCCAAATGCAGCAGAATACACATTCCTCTCAAGAGCACATAGAACATTCTCAAGGATGGACCATGTTGGGACACAAAACAAGTCTCAGTAAATTTAAGAAAATCCAAATCATATCAAGCATCTTCTCTGAGCATAGTGGAATAAAACTAGAAATCCACTACAAAAAGAAAACTGGAAGAATCAAAAAATATGTGGAGACTGAACAACATGCTACTGAACAACTATTGGGTCAACAAATAAACCAAATAAGAAATCAAAAAAAAAAGATAGATGAAAATTAAAGTATGACATACCAAAATCTATGGGATACAGCAAAAGCAGTACTAAGAGGGAACAACAACAATCTCAAACAATCTAACCTTATACCTAAAGGAAGCAGAAAAAGAACAAATGAAGTTCAAAGCTAGTAAAAGGAAGAAAATAAAGATTAGAATAGAAATAAGTGAAGTAGAGACTAACAGGATAGCAGATAAGAGATCAATGAAATTAAGAGCTGGTTCTTTGAAAAGATAAACAAAATTGAAAAACTGTTGGGCAGGCTCACTAAAAAAAAAAAGAGAAAGCCCTAAGAAATTAAATAAGAAATGAAAGAGGAGAAATAACAACAGACGCCACAGAAATACAAAGGAGTATAACAGACTTATGAATATACACCAACAAACTGGACAACCCAGAAGAAGTGGACAAATTCTTAGAACCATACAATATTCTAAGACTGACTCAGGGAGAAAGAAAATCTGAAAAGACCAATCACCAGTACAGAGATTAAAAAATAATCAAAAAGCTCCCATAAAATAAAAGATCAGGTCCAGATGGCTACACAGGTGAATTTTACCAAACATTCAAAGATTTAATACCTATCCATCTCAACTGAAGAGAGGCCAAAATCACCCTCATACTAGAACCAGACAATGCAAAAAAGGAAAATTACAGGTCAGTATCTCTTGAACATAAATGCAAAAATCTTCAACAAAATATTAGCAAACGAAATTCAACAATATGTCAAAAAGATCATACACCATGATCAGGTGGAATTTATTCCAGGGACACAAAAAAAAACAGTTCAAGATCCACAAATTGATCAACATGATACACCACATTAACAAATTAGGAGATCTGTACATGCAGAAAAAGCATTTGAAAAGATTCAGCACCCATTTATGATAAAAATGCTCGATAAAATGGGTATAAAAGGGATGTATCTCAACACAATGAAGGATATATACGACAAATCCACAAATAACATTATACTCAACAGTGAACAATTGAAGATCTCTAAGATCCTCTAGGATCAAGAACAAGACAAGGATGCCCATTCTCGCCACTTTTATTCAACACAGTATTAGAGTCCTAGCCAAAGCAATTAGTCAAGAAAAAGAAACAAGCATCCAAATTGGAAAGGAAGAAGTAAAACTGTCACGGATTGCAGATGACATGATATATAGAAAACCCTAAAGACTCAAAAAAAGCTACTAGAAATAGCAAATGAATACAATGATGCATCAGGATACAAAATCTGCTGCATTTCTGTGTGCTAACAATGAGATAACATAGACAGAAATAAGAAAACATCGTCATTTACAATCATACCAAAAAAAAAAAGAATAAAACACCTAGGAATAAATTTAATCAAGAAGGTAAAAGATGTGTACACTGAAAACTAGTCATAGTCATATAACATATTGATGAAAGAAACTGAAGAAGACAAATAAATGAAGATATTCTGTGCTCATAGATTGGAAGAATTAACATTGTCAAAATGTCCTTATTACCTAAACAATTTACATATTCAATGCAATCCCTATCAAAATCCCAAGGACATTTTTCACAGAAATAGAACAAAAAATTCAAAAATTTATATGAAACCACCAAAGACCCTGAATAGCCAAAGCAATCCTGAGGAAAAGAAACAAGGCTAGAGGTAACACAATCCCTGATTTCAAACTATATTACAAAGTCATGCTGATCAAAACTGCATAATACAGGCAGGAAAAGCAGGTACACAGACAAGTGGAATAGAATTCAGAACCCAGAAATAAACCCACACATATATAGATAATTTATGATAAAGGAGCAAACATACAATGGAGAGAGGATAGTCTCTCCAATAAGTGGTACTGGAAAAACTGGGCAGCCATATGCAAAAAATCAAACTAGACCAATATCATACACCAAAATTAACGGACTTGGTTTTTAAATTTAATTATTTTAATCAACATGGATTAAAGACTTGAATGTAAGACCTGAAACCATAACACTCCTAGAAAATAACATAGGCAATACATTCTTTGACACCATTCTTAGCAACACCTTTATATACATATGTGTGTGTGTGTGTGTGTGTGTATATATATGTTTCCTCAGGAAAAGGAAGCAAAAGCAAAAATAAACAAATGGAATTACATCAAACTAAAATGCTTCTGCACAGCAGAGGAAACCTTCAATAAAATGAAAAGACAACCATCAACTGGGAAAAGATATTTGCAAATGATACATCCAATAAGGGATTAATATCTAAACTGCATGAAGAATTTATACATCTCAAAAACAACAAAAAATTTTTTTAATGGGCAGAGAAGCTGAAAAGACATTTTTCCAAGGAAGAATACAGATGGCCAACAGGCAAAATGAAAAGATGTTCAACATCACTAACCACCAGAGAAATGAAAATCAAAACTGCAATGAATATCTCTTCACATCTATTGGAATGGTTATTAAAAATGCAGACAATAACACATGTTGGTGAAGATATGGAGAAAAGGAAACCCTCGTAACAGTATCAGTGGGAATGTAAAATGGTGCAGCCAACAGGGAAGACAGTACGGAGATTCCTCCAAAAATTAATAGTTACTATATGACCCAGCTATCCCCTTTCTTGGTATTTATCCCAAAAATATGAAAATACTAACCTGAAAAAATATTTGTACCCCCATATTGATTGCATCATTATTTACAATAGCCAAGATATGGAAATAACCTAAGTGTCCATCAAAAGATAAATGGATAAAGATGTGGTATATATACATACAATGGAATACTACTCAGTTGTTTAAAAAAAAGATAAAATCTTGCCAATTGTAACAACATAGGTGGACCCTGAAGGTATTATGCTAAGTGAAATAAGTAGGCTAGAGAAAGACAAATACTATATGATTTCACTCACATGTGGAATATAAAAAACTAACAAACAGGAACAAACAAACCAAAACAAAACAAAGCAAACATCTGGACACAATGAACAGAGTAGGGGTTACCAGAGGGGAAGGGGTAGAGGGAAGGGTGAAATGGGTAAAAGGGATAAACTGTATCATGATGGAGGGAAAATAAAAGTGATCACACTGTAGGGTATACAGAAGTAGAAATATAATGTTGTACACATGAAACATGTTATAAATTAATGCTTCCTCTATTAAAAAATAATAAAATGAAAATAGGATGTCTTTACATCACCAAGAAGTCAGTTCTTTCCAGATTTAAAATTTGAATACAATACGAATGTTATATAAATGAGCTTTCTTATGAAGCTATTTAAGTGGATACTAAAGTTCATATCAAAAAGTAAACATAAGAACAGTTAACATATTAGTTTCCAAGGGTTGCTATAACAAATTACCGCAAGCTGGGCAGTTTAAAACAGAAATTCATTCTCTCACAGTTCTGGAGGTCAGAACTCCAAAATCAAGGTGCTGGCAGAGCTCAATTCTCTTTAGAGGCTCTAGGCGAAATTCTGTTCCTTGCCTCTTCCCAGCTTGCGGTGTTTCTAAGTATCCCTTGGCTATTAGATACGTAACTCCAGTCTCTGCCTCTGTCTTCACGTGATCTTGCCCACTGCGACTTCTCCTCTTCTATCTTTTATAAGGATACTTGTCATGGGATTTAAGACCCACTTGGGTAATCCAAGATGATCTCATCTCAAGAGCTTTAACTTAATTATGTATCAAAGACTCCTTTATTTCCAAATAAGCTTACACTCACAGGTATTGGGGATTAGAACTTAAGACACATATTTTTGGGGTCCAAAAAAATCAATCCACTATAGCTAAGAAAATACTGAAAAGCAAAAACTGTGAGGAAAGATGAGTTAGTCCTGAAGACAGCAAAGCATTATAATTACTTTTAATTATAATAAATTAAAACAACATGGGATATGAATAGAGAGACCACCCAATAGAGTAGAAAAGGTCTAGTAAGACACAAAGGTGTTACAGTTCTAGCATACAATAATGACAGAATCACCAGAGCAAAAGTAGTCTTTGAAAGAAACAGTATGGGAACTGAAAGGCCATTTGGAAAGAGAAGATTAGATCCATTTTTTACATGATAAGCAAGAAGAACCTCTGCATGCATTAGACATCTAAATATAAAAATATGAACTAGGAAAGAAAAGGAGGAGAAAAAAAAAGAGGAGGATGACAATGACCTTGGCATGACCCAAATTATCACAAACAAAATCAAGATAAATGACAACATATATCATAGATACAGGTCAATAACCCATATACAAAGAACTTTCAGAAACTTACTTAGAAAAAAATAGATGAAAACCCTATATAAAACTGGTCAACAATTCACAAAAAATAAAAATGCCCCTTAAGCATATGAAAAAAATGTTCAGTTGTAAAAATGAAATTTAAAACTACAACCAATCTACTAGCAAAATTTCAAAAGGAGATATTTACTCATTTGAAGAAGTTGTGGGGAAATTGGTATAATTTGGTACAATTCCGCAACGCAGAGAAGTTTCCCAAAATCTAACAAAATTCACATGCATTTTTTACCTTATGACACAGCAATCCCAATTACAGAAATTTACCTTGAACATACACTCCTAAAAACATTAACATACATATACCCAAGATTATTCATTGAAGCATTATTTCCAATTGCAAAATATTAAAAAACACCTAAATGTTCACACAGGTTAACTGAATAAACTATGATATATACACTATAAACTATGGCATATTATAAACTCCACAGTATAAGCTATGGTACGTACTCTGACACAAAGAGCTGATCATACAATTGTAAAAAGAATGAGAAAGATCTCTAAAACCTGATATGGAGTAATTCATAGGAGTTAGTGGGAAAAAAAAAAGAACATTTGATATGCTATCCCCTATGTAAGAAAGAAGGCGAAATAAAACAAATATATAGAGAGACAGAAAAATATTTATATTTAAAAGAGAAATATATGAAAGATAAACCAAAAACAAAGTTGGTCACCTACAAGAGGAGAGGAAAGTAGCTGAGGAATGCAAGGGAAAGGAGTACAGGAAAGAACCATACTTCTAAGTATCCCTTTTTACATTATTTTTCATGAAAAAAATTAACCTACTTATGAAAGTAGGTTAACGTTCTACATAATCCTGAAATAAGTCAACAAGGATAGAAAGTGGGAACTAAAACTAAAAAAAAACTTAAAAAGGTGAAACTAATAAAGAAAAAAGAACTAATCCAACTAATTCATGAATACAGAATTTAACATTCACCTTATGCTCAGTCTTGGACAAGGGTGCTAGTGGGGGATGAGCTGCAAACGAATCAGGAGCTATTTCTGGCAGGTCTGGTTTTGCAGTGGTATGGGGGAGAAGATTCTTAATGTTAGAAGTACTATAGAACTGAGCAAATGAATAAATGTGCTGCTGTTCAGAGTAGGATTTTCACTGTGGAAGAAAAGACATACAAATATGAAATGGAGGAAGGCAAGACAAGCCCTGAGCGGAGGGAATAGAGCTGAAGGTGTCTGTGAGAACACCACACTTCTAGATATGTCTATTTATGTGTATATACAAGTATATGTACACTTCATACATAGCTAGGAATATGTGTGTATGAAATATGTGAATGTATGCTTAGTTGCAGACATTTCCTAGTTCTGTCTGCTGAACAGGCATAGAAGCAAAGACACTCCAGGATCAATGGGTATAGGTAATTATCAGATCTTGGTTTCCATTACCATTTCCCTTAAAAAGCAAGGCTCCATCAGCAAGAAGACAAATAGGACACCAAGATCCTCCTTCCCCCATAAAGACAGGGATTTAACATGAAACCAACCAAATGCTTCTATGAGAAATCAGAAACCAGTTAAAAGGTTGCTGCACCCCCAAGTGAGGACAAAGCCAACCATATCAAAGCCCAGTAGGAAAATTTTTGACACTTTTCACTTTACTTTGGGAAAGCCCCACCCCACTCCCACACTTTCTACCTTCCCCTTGGGGATGAAAAAGAGTAGAACACAGGTCCAATATTCTGATACTAGGGGAGCTGCAAAAGAGACCAGTTTCTTTCCTCTATCCAAGTACTGATAGGAACAGAATGGCAGGTTGAGGCTCTCTGATAACAAGGACCATCCACCATGCACCAGAATCTACAGTACCTAAGACAGACACTGGGTAGAGCTCCAGTACTGTGACTTACAACAGCATGAGAGAGGCTGCAGTTACCAGAGACAGCAGGGAGCATGCCTGAACTGAAATCTACAAGCCTCTTCTAACAGATTACATATGTACAAACCAAGAGGGAATGCCTATATAGAAAAGGTTTGGGAGGGCTCCAGAATCCAAGCAGGCTAAGTGAGGAAAGCCCTCCCTGCAGTAAATCAAACCACAAAGTCTGGGTGAATTGGCTGATTCTTCAGATGCCAAAATCCCAACAACAAAAAATAACAAGACATACAGAGAAAAGGGGAACCATAATACACCCAAACAAAAAAGTTAAGTGTCCAGAAACAAATCTTAAAGAAATATATGTGAATTGCCAAAAATTTCAAAATCATCATCCTAAGAAGGTGTCACAATTCAATACAAAAAGAGTTAACTACTGATTTTAAAAAATTAAAAAAAGTTAAAAAGAATAATGAGTTAAAAGAGTTCAGACAGACAACTAAATAAAAGCAGGAAAATGATCCGTGAACAACATGAGAACATCAACAACAACAACAACAACAAAAACAGTATGAATAAAACCAAACAGGAATTCTGGAACTAAAGACTACAGTAACTGAATTTAAAAATTTGTTATAGGGACTAATGAGAAGACTTGACCAGGTAGAAGAAAGAACTAGCAAACTCAAAGACAAGACCTTCAAAATTACTGAGGAAGAAGAGGAAAAAGAAAAAAAGAATGAAGAAAAATGAAGAGAACCTAAGGTCCTTATGAGATATCACGAAGCAGAACAAGACAGATATTATGGGCATCCAAGAAGAAAGAAAGAGACAAAATTTACTCGAAAAAAGAGTGACTGAAAATTTCCCAAGTCTGATGTGAGAAATGGACGTACAAATTCAAGTAACTTAAGGAACTCCAGATAGAAAGATATCTAGAGAAATCTACACCAAGATACATCACAATCAAACTGTCAAAAGTCACAGAGAGAGAGAATCATGAAAACAGCAAGAGAAAAATGACTCTCTACAGATAAGGAAGTTCCTAACAGATCATCACAGATTTCTAACCATAAAGCTTTCAGACGAGAAAGGAAAGAGATGATATATTCAAAGGAAAAACCGCCATGAATACTCTATCTAGTGATACTGTCCTTCAAAAATAAGGGAGAAATCAACACTGTTTCAGATAAAATACTGCTGAGAGAGTCCATCACCACTAGACCTTCTTTACAAGAAATGCTGAAGAGAGTCCTACAAATTGAAGGAAAAGAATAAACATCAATACAAAATCATATGAAAATATAGACTTCCCTGGTAAAGGTAAACATGTCAACAAATACAGAATCCTGGAGTATAGTAAAGAAGGTGAGTAAATCACTTATAAATCTGATATAGAATTTTTATTAAAAAGCATAAAAATTGTAAGTTTGTGTTAATGGAGATTCAGTATATAACCATCATCAGTAATAAAGTAGGAGGCAAGGATGTAAAATACCACTTCTTATTTGCAACTGAAGTTGTAATTGGTTTAAAATAGGTTGTTACAACTATAAGAAGTTTTATGTAATTGCAGTGGTAACCACCAAAGAAATAGCTATAGAATACACACGGAGGTAAATGAGAAAGGGATCAAGATATGTGATTATAAAAATCAACAAAACACAAAGGAAGAGAGCAAGAGAGAAAAGAAGAACAAAACAGCCACCAGACAGGCAAAAAACAATTAAAATAGCAATAATAAATCTTTCCCTATTAGTTATTATATTAAATGTAAATGAATGAAATGCACCAATTAAAGGGCAGAGATTAGTTAAACTAATTTTTTAAAAAAGGTCCAACAATATGCTGTCTAGAAGACACTTTGGATCTCAGGACTCACTCAGGCTAAAAGTAAAAGGTTGGAAGAAGATATTCCATGCAACAGGAACCTAAAGACAGCAAGAATAGCCTTTCTTATAACAGATGAAGTACAGCTTAAGGTAAAAAAGACTGTCAAAAAAGACAAATAATAACATTATATAATGATAAAAGAGTCAATTCAACAGGAAGATTTAACAATTATAAATATATGTGGACCTAACATTAGAGCATCCAAATATATGAAGCAAACACTAAAAAGAAACTGAAGGGAGAAACAGAAATCAACAAAATAATAGTAGATCAGTACCCCCACTTTCAGTTATGGATAGAATAGACAGAATACCAATAAGAAAACACAGGACTTAAACAATATTATAAACTAAATACACATAACAAACATATACAGAACACTTCACCCAACAGTAGAAAAATACATATTCTTCTCAACCACACATGGAACATTCTCCAAGACAGACCACATGCCTAACATAGACACATTCTAACACAGAACAAGTATTAACAAAATTAAGAAATGAAAATAATACAAAATATCTTCTTGACCACAAGGAAGTAAAACTAGAAATCAATACCAGAAAGAAATAAGAACATCCACAAATATGTGAAAATTAAACATGCTCCTAATTCATGGTTGAAGAAAAAGATCACAAATTTACAAAATATCTGGAGACAGATGAAAATGAAATACAAAATACCAAAACTTATAGGATTCAGCAAAGGCTGTGCCAAGACAAAATTTATAGTGGTAAATGTTTATATTAAAAAAAAAAAAAAGATTTCAAAACAACAACCTAAACTTACACCTAAAGGAACAACAGAACAAACTGAACCTAAAATGTACAGATGAGAGAAAATAATAAATGTTAGAGTTAAGTGAAATAGAAATAGAAAAAAAAAAATCAGTGAAACCAAGAGCTTTTTTTAAAAAGATTAACAAAAGTGACAAGTCCTTGGCTAAATTAAGAAAAATAGAGACAGCAAATAACTAAAATTAGAAATGAAAGAGACATGATGTCCACTGAAAGACCAAATCATAACAGACTCTGAACAATTATAAGACAAAATATTGGATAGCTTAGAAGAAATGGAAAAATTCCTAGAAAAACAGAACCTACCAAGACTGAATCGTGAAAAAGTAAAAACAATCTGAAAAGACCTATATAACTAGTGAGGAGACTGAAGCAATAAGCAAAAACCACCACCACCACAGACCCAGAACCAGGTGACTTTGCTGGAGAATTTTAACAAACATAAAAGAATTAACATCAATCCTTCTCAAACTCTTCCAAAGAATCAAAGAGAGAACACCCAGCCTTTTCTGACACTACCTGCTGGGGATGAGGCCCTGATACCAAAAACAGATAAGGACACAAGAGGAAGCTACAGACCAACATCCCCGATTAATGTTGCTGCAAAAATCCTAAACAAAATAGTAGTAAATAAAATTCAAAGGCATATTAAAAGGATCATACAGTATAACCAAGTAGGACTGATACCTGGAACATAATGATGGCTCAACATCTGTAATGATACATAACCATGTAATACACCACACATAAACAAAATGGACAAAAATATGATCATCTCAAGAGATGCATGAAAAGCATCTGACAAAATGTTAATACTCTTTCATGATAACAACACTCAATAACCTAGTAATAGAAGGAAACTAACTCAACATAAAAATCCTATGAACTTGCCAACTGACATTATTTCAAGGAGGAAAGACTGAGAGCTTCTCCTCTAAGATCAAGAACAAGCCAAGGCTGCCCACTCTTGCCACCACTGTTCAACATAGTTCTGAATGTTCTAGACAGAGCAATTAGAAAAGAAGACAATCATAAAAGGCATACAAATAGGAAAAGAAGTAAAATTATCTGCTTGCAAACACCATGATCTTATATATAGAAAATCCTAAAGATTCCAAAGACAAAAATGTTAGAACTAATAAATCCAACAAAGTTGCAGGATAAAAAAATCAACACTCAAAAATCAGTTGCATTTCTATATGTTAACAATGACCAATCAAAAAAGAGAATTAAGAAAATGATCCCATTTACTAAAGCATCAATAAAAGATTAAAATACCCAGGAATAAAATTAACCAAGGAGATGAAAGATTTTAACACAGGAAACTATAAAAACATCACTAAAAGAAATCAAGGAAGATACAAATAGATGGAAAGACATCCCATGGTCATGGATTGGAAGACTTAACACAATTAAAATCCCCACATCATCCAAAACAATGTACAGATTCAGTGCAGTTTCTATCAAAATCTCAGTGGCATTTTTTTTTCTGCAGAAAAAGAAAAAATACTAAAATTCATATGGAATCTCAAGGGACCCCTGAATAGCCAAAATAATCTTGAAAAAACAAAACAAAGTTGTAGGTCTCAAACTTCCTGATTTCAAAATACACTACAGCAACAGTAATTAAGACAGTGCTGCACTGGCAGAAAGACAGATTACATATGTACACCTAACACTAATCCAGTGTTACATGTCAATTGTATCTAAAATTTTTTAAATAAAAATTAAAAAATTATTTTACACATATAAACTAGTGGAACAGAACTGAAGCCCAGGAATAAACCCTTGCATACACAGCAAAGTGACTTCCCACAGGAGTGCCGATGAGGGAAGGAAAACCTCTCCAACAAGCAGCGCTGGGAGAACTAATGTCCACGCGTAAAAGAATAAAGTTCGACCCCTCCCTTACACCGCGTACAGAAATAAGCTTGGAATGGGTCCATGACCTAAACAAAAGATCTAAACCTATTAAACCCCTGAAGAAAACACAGGGGGAAAGCTTCAGGAAACTAGACTTGGCAGTTATTTCTTGAACATAACACCAAAAGCTTAGGCTTAACAAAAGCAAAAATAAACAAGTGGGACTTATCAACCTAAAAAGTTACCACACAGCAAAGAAAACAATCAACAAAATGAAAAGGCATCTATGTAATGGTAGAAAATATTTACAAACCATATATATCACTAGGGGTTAATATCTAAAATATATAAGCAACTCATACAACTCAGTAGCAAAAAACCCCAAATAATCTGATTTTAAAATGGGCAAAGAAATCGCAAAATCAATAGACATAAAAATGTCCAACAGGCACATGAAGAGGCTCTCAACATCACAAATCATCAGGGAAATGCAAATCAAAACCACATGAACTATCACCTCACACCTGTGACAATGGCTATTATCAAAAAGAGAAAACAAGCATTGATGAGAATGCAGAAAGAGGGAACCCTCATGCGCTGCTGGTGGGAAAAGAAATTGCAACAGCCACTATGGAAAATAGTATGTAGGTTCCTTGAAAATTAAAAATAGAAGTACCATATGATCTAGCAATCCCACTTTGGACTATATACCCAAAGGAAATAAAATCAGTATCTCAGAAAGATACCTGCACTCCCATGTTCTTTGCAGAATTATTCACAAAAGCCATGATATGGAAACAACCTAAGTCTCCACCAACAGATGCATGGATAAACTGATTTATATACAAAAGGGAATATTATTCAGCCATAAACAAGAAGGAAATCCTGCCATTTGTGACAACACTGATGAATCCATAAGACATTATGGGAAGCGGGATAAACAAGACACAGAAAGACAAATATTGCAGGATCCCACTTATATGTGGACTCAAAACAAACAAAACCTCATAGTAACACAGTAGAATGGTGGTTACCAGGGCCAGAAAGTGGGGGTCATAGGGACTTATTATTTAATACATAGTTTCACTTCTGCAAGATAAAAAGAGTTCTAAAATGGAAGGCAGTAATGGTTACACAATATGAATGTACTTAATATCACTGAACTATACACTTAAAAATGTTTAAGATAGTATGTTTTATGTTTATTTTACAATAAAAAATTGGGAAAATATGTATATAAATGTGTGTGTTATATACATTCACAGAAAACATACTAATATATAAGCACCAATAACATTATAGAGTAAGATTACACATGATTTATTTTCCTATGTACTTTTTTCACTTTGTCAAATGTTCTACAATACTTTCATAATCAGATAAAGCACAATGAATGTTACTTTTCAAAACTCAGAAAATAAGAAAATGCATTACCAAATAATATATAGTATTAACTTTAAGAATAATATGGGTAACTATGGAAAAACAGAAAAGTAAACAAAAATATGTTAACAATAGTTGATTATCTCAGGGAAACAGGATATGGTGATTTTTATTTTCTTCTTTTTGTACATCTTCTTTAGAATTTTTCATTAATTATGACATTTTTGTAACTTACTTATTAAAAAACACAGTAAAACACAAATATTACATATGAAAATACTAATGATCCAGTCAATGTTGTACTTAAAGAAAAATTCACAGATATAAACGGCTGTGTTAAGAATAAAATAAATTTTAAAATATTAAAAAAAATTTTTAAAGGATAAAATAAATAAATTATGCTTTCTAATGTCCTTTTAACTAACTGAGGCACCATATGTAGACCAATATTGCTGACTGGATTATCATATTCAAGTTTAAACAACCAATATAACATTTAATATTTTATTACTACAATGACTGCTAATAACTAGTAATTTAATTAATACCTATTATTAGTTAATATTGCCTTATGGCTAACTAATATTATTGGTAACTAATAACGAAAATACTAGGTAATACTTTATACTTGGCAGTTTATACAAAATACATACATTACATTTTTCGTCAGCTGCTTCTTCTAACTGAGTTGCAAATTCTGAACAATTTGTCAAGAATGAATTCAGATCATCCCCAACCTTATGAAAAAAAGCAATAAAACAGAAAGTTACTTTCATTTCACAATCCATATGCACATGCATCTATGTTTTAGTATGTTTAACTACTTTTAAAAAGAGTTTCATGTGTGTAATTTATGTCCTTTCAACTGCATAAGACAAGAAGCCAATGCTATATGAGCAAATTCTCCCAGAAAGAAAGCATGAAAGAAAGCACACTCTGGGGAGCGGTCCATTGATGCCACAGTCCCAGCTGTGCCTCTCCTCGCATCCTCCTCTACACAGCTGCAGAAAATCAAGCACCCCAGCCTTGGACTCCTGAAATTGAAGAGTAGCCAAAAAAAGTACACACTTGTATATGCCTTATAAATAACTTCTTTTGTTGAAAACTGAATGCTGATTATGACTTCTAGGTACACTTGCCCAGAGACATAGTCTTTCACCCTCACTTAATGAACAATAGAAAATTTTGAGGAAAGAAAGTTATGTATTAAAACATCACAATGAATGAATCTCTTCTAGTAGAGCAGTGATTTATAAGTCAGAGAACTGGCCCATGATAAATGAATCTCAGGTGCTCACATACAGTTAGAATTTTCATAAAATGTTCTCCATGAGGAATATGTTCCCTCAACATTAAATTTTAAACACACTCAGTGATTCATTTTTTATCATAGTAGAAACCTATAATCACATAGGAGAGAGGGGAGAAAACTCATTCAGGATGGGGGAAAATGAATGAACTAGAGTTACTAATCACAAGTGTTAACTGACACCATTTCACATACTTCAGGATTTTCTTCCACCCACATTCAGGTGTCACAATAGAGAGAAGATGAAGAACAAGCTGATGAAGGCTGCAGTTTAACTAAGTAAGATCAATAAAGCAGGACAGGGCAAGAGGGATAAGGACATATGCACAGGAGCAAAAATAGTGGACTACGAAATTCAAGCAAGATAAGTAAGAATGCAAGATGGATTTGGGACAGTAAAAAGTAGCAGGACCAATGGATTATGTTTCCCAATGAATCCAAAGGACCTGGACAGACAAATAACAAACTGAATGGGAAACACAGGAGGTAGTGGCCAGAGATTAGGATGACTGAAACTTAAATTACAGAGAAGTTAGTTATGGGTTACAACAAGGACATAGAGGGTACCATCTTGTCAGTAAGTGGCTGATGTGGGATAGAAGACAAGATCACAGGAGGAAAAACTTCCATGAATTGTGATGCCAGATAATTTGGAAAGGTCTTCTACATGGATGTCAAAATCTTCAAAATTTATGAGAGCAGTCATGTTGTGAGACAAGCAGAGCATCTTTGTAATAGAAACTATTAGTCGCCTTCCTTACACTGATTCTTCTTTTCTTCCTTACTAACAGGACCTCAGTTTTGCTGGGGATGGCAATGTGCAGAGGTACTAATAACAATAACTGTAAAATCTGCCAACCTCCCTTACCAACAGGGTAGCCGTGTGTCCCAATCAGGCCAATGAAACAAAAGAAATGTTGGGCAGCTCTTCTACAAAGGATCTCTAAAAGAGGTGCAGAAATAACACTCATGATTAGGGTACAAATAGAAACGAGAGAGAGGCCTTCACTCCAGTGTTAACACCACCAAAAGAAAAAACATATAATATAAAATCATCATCATGCTTTCCTTGAGGATACCAAGAATACGAGGAAAACTTGATGAACTGCATGCCACAGAACACTTTGTACATAAGCAAAAAACCAAGGCCACATCCATACGTAGAGGGAGTAAGGCAGTGGAGACACTTGGCTTAGCACGTGCAGTCAGAAAGCGGGGCTGCCACTGACAAACAGAATTCAGAGGATGAAGAAAAACCAGCTGAGCATCTGACAGCCATTTAGGCCGGCAGATAGACTAGAATGACGGGGAGCTCCCTAAGCAAATCACACAACACAACTGTTTTTCTCCCAGCAAACTCCTTCCCGTCTGAAATCTGCCAAGAATGTGGCAGAAAAGGAGGCCTTCATACCATTAGGAATTTGGGTCAGGATGTGGGGTTACTGAAACTCTTATACAGAGCTGGTAGAAATATACAATGGTACTGCCATGTTGGGAAACAGTTGGCAACTGCTCATAAAGTTAAACATATACTTCAAATATAACCTACTGATCTACTCCTAAGTAATTATCCAAGACTAATGAACATGTATGTCCTCACAAAGCCTTGTACACAAATGTTCATAGAAGTTTTATTCATAACAGCCAAAACAGCTACTGGATCCGGCAATCCAAACGTCTATTAACCAGTGAATGGATAAACAAATTGTGGTACAGCCATGAAATCAAATACTCTTCACTGTAAAAGTAACAAACTTTTATATACAGAACAACATGGATGCATCTCAAAAACATTATGATGCAAGGGGAATGGGGAAAGCTAGCTAGACAAGGTTACATATTGCATTATTTTACTTAGATTACTTCCAGAAAAGGCAAAACTATAGTGACGAATCAGTAGCTATCTGGAGCCAGAGCAGGAGGAGACAACTGACTGCAAATGGGTACAAGGAGCTTTTTGGAAAAATGAAGATGCTTTATAGTTTGATTGTGGTGGCAGTTATTAACAACCACTATAAAGGAGGAATTAAAAAGCAGACAGATCTCATCCTACACATTCTTGCAGTAATTGCACTTTGAAGCTCTGCCAGGACTAAATCAAAACTATCTAAAGTTGAGGTCTAAACTCCTGCTAGCTAAAATATCGGCTTGGAGTTAACAGATACACACTATTGTATATAAAAGATAAACATTAAGAACCTATGGTATAGCACAGGGAACTGCATTCAATATCTTATAATAACCTATAATGGAAAAAAATTTGACAAATAATACATATAACTCACTTTGCTGCACACCTGAAACTAACATAACATTGTACATCAAGTATACTTCCATTTTTAAAAATTTAATGAGATAAAAATAAAATAAAACACTGGCAAGATCAAAGGAATCAGCCGCTTAGGGGAAGCAGCCACAGGAGAGATTATGGATGAGACAAATTAGATAAGAGCTCAGTCTGACTAAGCACATGCATCAGCTCCTGCTCAACTCTCAGAGGACAGGGAATGAGGAGCCCTTCACCCTAAATGCCAGAATGGAAAGGGCAAGCCTTCTTTACAAAACAAAATATAGTATCACAATTTTCAGCGTTCTTCTAAATACAAAGCTTGGGATCCAATTTAAAAAAACTGCAAAACATACAAAGAGCCAGGAAAATATAATCTATAATGAAAAAATAGTTCAGGCAAACACACTGATAACCCAGATACTGGAATTCACAGACACAAAATTTTTAAACCTCTACTATTGGTAAGACAAAAGAATTTGCAGGAAAATATAGATATACTAGGTAAAGAGAAGTACCCATCTCTAACAGGAGAAATATAAAAACCCCTAAGAAGGAGCCAAAAGATAATCTTAAATGTGAAAACTACAATGCTTGAAATAAAAATTTCACTAGATAAAGCTTATTAACAGATCAGACACCACAGAAAGGAAGAGTGAATCTGAAATAATAGATATTGTCCAAACTGAAGCACAGAAAGAGAAAACATCAAAATAAGTAACCAGTTACTTATTACATCATATCAAGCAGTATAATATATGTATAATTGGAGTCTCATAAAAAAGGGAAGAGAGACAGTAAATAATATGAAGAAATAATGAATGGAAATTTTCCACATCTGATGAAAAACATCATCTCAAAGATTCAGCTTGATGATTTCCAAACAGAACATACAGAAAACATCTCCTAGGCATGTCTTACCAAACTGATGGAATCCAATGATGAAATCCAAAGAGAGAGAAAATCTTTAATAAAACAGTCAAGAAAAAAGGGTAGACAATAATCATAATACAAAACACATAAGTGTGGTAAATGGACTTATACTGCTGAAAAGTTCTCACATTAGAAATGAAGTAAGATAATATTAACTGAAGATAAATTGTGATAAGTTTAACATATGTACTGAATCCCTAGAGCAAGCCCAAAAACGGACATAGCTAAAAAACCAAAAAAAAAAAAAAAAAAAAAAAAAAAAAAATGAAAGGCTAAAAAAGAAAACACATAATTAACCCAAATAAAACAGAAAAAAAGTGACTTCCGGGAGAAGATGGCGGAGTAGAAGGACGCTCGCAGGTCACCCTCTCCCACAAATACACCAAGACCCACATCCACAGACCCACTCAGCCAACCAGAGCACCTGCGGAACTCCGACAGAACATCGCCCTCTTCAAAAGATAAAGACGCCAAAAATCTGGTAGGAGAAAAGGAAAAAAGAAAGAACAAAAGGCAAAGCAGCGCGGGACGGGTCCCGCGGGGAGGGAGCCGCAAAGGAGGACTGGCGCGCGCTCGCTGGGTCTCCCCTCTCCAACTGAGAGGCCAGCAGGACGGAGGGGGAGCCTCCGAGGCTCGGATCTGTACAGAGCAGCCCTTGACTAACAGAACTAAGTTAAACGGGTACAGAGCGTCCCCCCGACACCCAGCCTGAGACGCGGGCCGGCAGCGGCGGGCAGGGCCAGGCTGCACAAGCCAGGCGGAGGACGGGGGCGGCTGCACGGAGGCAGCCCCGGGGGAACGCAAGGGGCTGCGCGCCGTGGCTGTGGGTGCACAGGGCAGAACAACCTGGGCCCTCCATAAAACAGCGAGGTTGATGTGCTCTCGGGGGAAGGGCGCACACCCCCATCTCTGAAAACCCGCGGAAAGTTTTCGGGGGAAGAGAGGCGGGGCTCAGGCACAGCCGCCATATCCTCCGCGCTGAGCGACCAGGCGGGGGCGGGGGCGAAACCTGCATCCGCACCGAAGGGCTTAGCAGCCTCAAAGGCCAGACGGAGACTGGCCTGCAGCCGGGGGCAGATAGGATCCTTCCATCCTGGTCCCTCAGAGATTTGCTCCACAAAGACAAACAAGGATCTGGGTTTTGGCTCGGAGCAGGGACAGGGCTGTCCCTCGGTCTTCCCTGAGCCCACCCGTGGAGCGGCGACCAGGGAGGAGCGCGCAGCCGCACAGAGAGCGGAACTACCTGCGGTGCAGGTAGAGGGAGAGCACCCCCCCCCCCGCCTTTCGGGCAGGAACACAGCCCCTGACCGAGGTGCTGGGAGGGGGCACAACCCACCCTCTTACCCGGCCAGTCTGCAACATCTGACTGCGGCATCCAGAGGGGCAGCGACCCGCCCGCCCACAGCAGAGAGCTGCACCTGACCCAGTGTTAGGAGGAGGCACGATCTGCTTGCCGACAGGTGCTGGGAGCAGCACAGAAGAGGGCGCCAACGGAGGGCCTCTGAAAACAGCAAGCTGAGCTTCCAAAACAGGACGAAGACAGAAAGACTTCACATTAAAAGCACACAGACTCCAGGAGAACACTGACAAACACCCCCCCCTTTTTTTTTTTAAATCTGTTTTTACCTGTTCTATTTTCTATTACTTTCTTAATCTTTACTTCTTAATTCATTTCTATTTCTCTTGGGTTTTGATGTCCTGCTATTGATTAGACACAGGTTTCAAATACATCTATTCATCTCCCCCCCCTTTTTTTTGTAAAGGTTTTAAAAGGACGTCTCAACCCGATTAATACTCTGCTTCAACTCACTCTTCTATTATTCATTATACACTGTTTTCAAACCCTCTTTCTCCCTTCTTTTAAAATTCTTTCTCTCTCTCTCTTATTTTTTTTCTTTTTTTCCTAAGTTCTATTCCTAAATAGGCATCAGATAGATAAAATCCTTAAGGACCAAAATAAACAACTGATACTCCATAAACCACAGTGCCAAAGAGGTATGAGCAAGATGAGGAAGCAGAAAAACTTCTCCCAATTAAAAGAACAAGAGAAATCCCCTGAAACAAAGATCAACGAAATAGATGTCGATAGCCTACTAGATCAAGATTTCAAAAAAGGAGTGATCGAATTGCTGAAGGAATTAAAAGAGATAGTGTTTAGAGATATAAAATATGTCAAAAATGAAATTGAAGCTATAAAGAAGAGCCAAGTAGAATGGGTAAACTCATTGACAGAGATGAGGAATGATCTAATAGCTGTGCAAAGCTGACTAGATACTGCAGAGGAACGAATTAGTGATCTAGAAGACAGGACAATAGAAAGCACCCATTCAGAAGAACTACAAGAGAAGCAAATAAAAAATAATGAAAATAGCATAAGGGGCCTATGGGATGATATAAAGTGTCCCAATCTTCGCATAATAGGGGTCCCAGAAGGAGAAGAAAGATCAAAGGGGATTGAAAAGGTTTTTGAAGAAATCATGACTGAAAACTTCCCAAACTTAAAGAAGGAATCAGATATCCAAGTACAGGAAGCTCAGAGGGTCCCAAACAGGAAGAACCCAAATAGACCCACACCAAGACATATCATAATCAAGATGGCCAGAGTCAAGGATAAAGAAATGATTCTAAAGGCAGCAAGAGAAAAGCAAAGAGTAAGTTACAAGGGAACCCCCATAAGGCTCTCAGCTGATTTCTCTACACAAACACTACAGGCCAGAAGGGAGTGGCAAGATATATTCAAAGCCCTGGATGAAAAAAAGATGCAGCCTAGGATCCTTTATCCAGCAAGGCTACCCTTGAGGATAGAAGGAAAAACAAAGAGTTTCACAGACAAAAAAAAAGCTGCAGGAGTTTAGCAACACTAAACCCATGCTAAAAGAAATACTGAAAGGGCTATTCTAAATAGAAAAGCAGCAGGATGCTACAGAAATGAGAAACACACAACTGGAAAGGTGATAACTCATGAATTACAAATAAAGTAAACATGAAATTATAAAAGAAGACAAACAAATCACTAAGAGTGGGAGAGGGAGGCAGGGAAATATAGAATATTTTTTTCTTTCTTTTTAAATTTTTTTTAACAGTAGGATGGGTTTGAGATCATGTTACTATCAGTTTAATAAAAACAGTTATAGTAATGGGTTGATAGATTTACAAAAAAGGGTAACCACAAGCCAAAAATTTACAAAGGAGTCACAAAAATTAAATAAAATCCATGATAATACAAAGGAAAATTACCAAACCACAAAAGGAAGAAGAAAGGAACAAAGAGGATATACCAATTCAACTGCAAAGATAAATTCAAAATGGCAATAAACACACATCTATCATTAATTACTGTAAATGTTAATGGACTAAATGCTCCAGTCAAAAGACACAGAGTGGCAGACTGGATAATAAAGCAAGAACCTTCAATATGCTGCATACAAGAGACCCACTTTAGGGAGAAGGACACACATAGATTGAGAGTGAAAGGACGGAAAAGGATATTCCATGCAAACGGAAAAGCCAAAAAAGCAGGTGTTGCAGTACTGATTTCAGACAAAATAGACTTTAAAACAAAGGCCATAAAGAAAGATAAAGAAGGACATTTTATAATGATTAAAGGAGTGATACATGATGAGGATATTACACTCGTTAATATATATGCACCCAATATAGGAGCACCTAAGTACATACAAGAATTACTAACAGAGATAAAAGGGGATATTGATGGGAATACAATCATAGTTGGAGATTTTAACACTGCATTAACATCACTAGACAGATCTTCCAGACAGAAAATAAACAAGGCAACAGAGAAATTAAATACTACAATACAAAAACTAGATTTGGTGGATATTTTCAGAGCATTACACCCCCAAAAAATAGGATATACATTCTTTTCAAGTGCACATGGAACATTTTCCAGGATCGATCATGTACTTGGGCACAAAAGAAACCTCAACAATTTTAAGAAGATACAAATTATCTCAAGCATCTTTACTGACCACAATGCCATGAAACTGGAAATCAACAACAGAGAAACAAAGGAGAAAAAAAGGAAAGCATGGAGATTAAACAATATGTTATTGAAAAAACAATGGATCAATGAGGAAATCAAAGCTGAAATTAAAAAATACCTTGAGACAAATGAGAATGAAAGCACAACCACTCAAAACCTATGGGACACAGCAAAGGCAGTGCTAAGAGGGAAGTTTATAGCGATACAGGCCTTCCTCAAAAAAGAAGAACAATCTCAAATAAACAATTTAACCCACCACCTGAATGAATTAGAAAAAGAAGAACAAAAAGCCCCACAAAGCAGCAGAAGGAAGGAAATAATAAAGATCAGAGAGGAATTAAATACAATAGAGATTAACAAGACCATAGAAAAAATCAACCAAACCAAAAGCTGGTTTTTTGAAAAAGTAAATAAAATCGACAAACCTCTGGCCAAACTCACAAAGAAGAAAAAAGAGAGAGCACAAATTAGCAAAATAAGAAAGGAAAATGGAGAAATTACAACAAACAAAATAGAAATACAGAATATCATACGAGAATATTATGAAAAACTATATGGAACCAAACTGGATAACCTAGAGGAGATGGACAAGTTTCTGGAAACATACTGTCCACCAAGACTGAATCAAGAAGAATCTGAACACTTGAACAATCCGATCACTAGAAAGGAACTAGAAATAGCAATTAAAAACCTCCCTACAAATAAAAGTCCAGGACCGGACGGCTTCACCGGGGAATTCTACCAAACATACAAAGAAGAACTCATACCAGTCCTTCTCAAACTCTTCCAGACGATTGAAAAGGAGGGAATACTCCCAAACGCATTCTATGAAGCCACCATCACCCTGATACCAAAACCAGGCAAAGACACTACAAAAAAAGAGAATTACAGGCCAATATCACTGATGAACACAGACGCCAAAATCCTCACCAAAATTTTAGCAAATAGAATCCAACAACACATAAAAAAGATTATACATCATGACCAAGTGGGGTTCATCCCAGGGACACAAGGCTGGTTCAACATACGCAAATCAATCAGTGTAATACATCACATCAACAAGAGAAAGGACAAAAACCACATGATCATCTCAATCGATGCAGAAAAAGCATTTGATAAAATTTAACACCCATTTATGATAAAAATTCTCGCCAAAGTGGGTATTGAGGGAATGTATCTCAACATAATAAAAGCTATATATGACAAACCTACAGCCAGCATAGTACTCAACGGTGAAAAACTCAAAAGCTTCCCACTAAAATCTGGGACAAGGATGCCCACTATCACCACTCCTATTCAACATAGTCCTGGAAGTCCTAGCCACAGCAGTCAGGCAAGAGAAAGAAATAAAATGGATCCAAATTGGAAAAGAAGAGGTAAAAGTGTCATTATATGCTAATGACATGTTACTATATATAGAAAACCCTAAAAGGTCCACACAAAAGCTACTAGAGCTGATTGAAGAATTCAGCAAGGTAGCAGGTTACAAAATTAACGTTCAAAAATCAGTTGCATTTCTTTACACTAACGATAAATCAACAGAAAAAGAAAGTAAAGAACCAATCCCCTTTAAAATAGCACCCAAAGTAATAAAATATCTGGGAATAAATCTAACCAGGGAGGTGAATGGATTATACACAGAAAACTATAAACCATGGATGAAGGAAATTAAAGAAGACTTTAAAAAATGGAAAGATATTCCATGCTCTTGGATTGGAAGAATCAATATTGTTAAAATGGTCACACTGCCCAAGGCAATCTACACATTTAATGCAATCCCTATCCAATTACCCAGGACATATTTCACAGAACTAGAAAAAATCATAATAAAATTCATATGGAACCATCAAAGACCTAGAATTGCCAAAGCATTACTGAAGAGAAAGAAAGAGGCTGGAGGAATAACTCTCCCAGACTTCAGACAATACTATAGAGCTACAGTCATCAAGACAGCATGGTATTGGTACCAAAACAGACATATAGACCAATGGAACAGAATAGAGAGCCCAGAAATGAACCCACAAACTTTTGGTCAACTCATCTTTGACAAAGGAGGCAAGAATATACATTGGAATAAAGACAGTCTCTTCAGCAAATGGTGTTGGGAAAACTGGACAGCAGCATGTAAAACAATGAAGCTAGAACACTCCCTTACACCATATACAAAAATCAACTCAAAATGGATTAAAGACTTAAACATAAGACAAGATACAATAAACCTCCTAGAGGAAAACATAGGCAAAACATTATCTGACATACATGTCAAAAATTTTCTCCTAGGAGAAATAAAAGCAAGAATAAACAAATGGGACCTAATGAAACTTACAAGCTTCTGCACAGCAAAGGAAACCAGAAATAAAACAAGAAGAAAACCTACGGAATGGGAGAAAATTTTTGCAAGTGAAACCGACAAAGGCTTGATCTCCAGAATATATAAGCAGCTCATACGACTCAATAAGAAAAAAATAAACAACCCAATCCAAAAATGGGCAGAAGACCTAAACAAGCAATTCTCCAAGGAAGACAGACAAATGATCAAAAAGCACATGAAAAAATGCTCCATATCACTAATTATCAGAGAAATGCAAATCAAAACTACAATGAGGTATCACCTCACACCAGTCAGAATGGCCGTCATTCAAAAATCCACAAATGACAAATGCTGGAGAGGCTGTGGAGAAAGGGGAACCCTCCTACACTGCTGGTGGGAATGCAGTTTGGTGCAGCCACTATGGAAAACAGTGTGGAGATTCCTCAAAAGACTAGGAATAGACTTACCATATGACCCAGGAATCCCACTCCTGGGCTTGTATCCAGAAGGAAATCTACTTCAGGATGACACCTGCACCCCAATGTTCATAGCAGCACTATTTACAATAGCCAAAACATGGAAACAGCCTAAATGTCCATCAACAGGTGACTGGATAAAGAAGAGGTGGTATATTTATACAATGGAATACTACTCAGCCATAAAAACTGACAACATAATGCCATTTGCAGCAACATGGATGCTCCTGGAGAATGTCGTTCTAAGTGAAGTAAGCCAGAAAGAGAAAGAAAAATACCATATGAGATCGCTAATATGTGGAATCTAAAAAACAAAAACAAAAACAAACAAACAAACAAAAACAAAGCGTAAATAAAGGACAGAAATAGACTCACAGACAGAGAATACAGACTTGTGGTTACCAGGGGGGTGGAGGGTGGGAAGGGATAGACTGGGATTTCAAAATTGTAGAATAGACTACACTGTATAGCACAGGGAAATATACACAAAATGTTATAACTCACAGAGAAAAAAATGTGACAATGAGTGTGTATATGTCCATGAATAACTGAAAAATTGTGCTGAACACTGGAATTTGACACAACATTGTAAAATGATTATAAATCAATAAAAAATGTTAAAAAAAAAACAGAAAAAAAGTAAAGGAACAAAGAACATATGGAATAAAAACAAAGCCAGATAGTAGACTTAATTCATATTATTTCTATAAAATTTTATAACAATAAATCATGTGACATGACATTGAATTTTATCAATTAAATGTAAATGAACTAAACACACCAATTAAGACAGAGATTATCAGACTGAATAAAAAAGCAAGACAACTATATGTTATTTCAGAGAGATACACAGTAAATACATAATCACAGATAGCTTGGAAGTAAAAGTTTGAAAGAAGACGTACACGCAATGACTAATCATAAGAAAGGTGGTATCAGATAAAGACGACATCAGAACACAGAACTGTATCAAAGATAAAAAATAATTTTGGATTTCCTGTTCTGGCCATCACAGACTAGATCCATTCCTCTAACCTTCCCTCCTACAACTGAACACGCTAGACACAGCACAGTGACAAACACAAGAAGGTTCTGAAAGGTGGAAAGAGAAGACAGGGATACTGGGACTTGAGGAACACGTGAGTTCCTTGGGTTTTCTTTTACCTACATATAAAATGGATGGGGCACAGGAACAGCCTGCAACTGTCAAGCACAGATCCAAAAAAAAAAAAAAAAAAGCCCCAAGAAAATCCAAAGAACTGTGAAAAGGCACCTCTGCCGTAACACAAAACTTTTGACAATACTATCTTGCCTGAACCAAATACCAAGGAAAACACTACACCACCACCCTACGTGTCAACAGGGCTGAAAAATAATGTGGCAGTGAAAGTTGGCCCTCCATTTCCCCCACCAGGGTGGTATCAGCAGGAGAGGGTGAACCTCCACCTGACAGTCGCAGGTGGCACTCCAATTCCCCCACCAGAGTGGTGTAGGTGGAGTGAGGCAGGGAAGTAAACTTCCATACTTGTCTGGAAGCAGCAGTCAGAATGAGCAAGGATGCCTGCTCTCGTCACTATTATTAAATATAATACTGGAGGCAAGAGCCAGCACAGTAAGTCAAGAGAAGGAAATAAGAAGCAATCAGATTGGACAGAATGAGGTAAACCTGTTCCTATTTGAAGGTGACATAATTGTCTAAGAAGAAAACCCCAAAGAATCCACAGAAAAACTCCTAGAGTGTAAAAGTACACTGAGCAAGCTTGCAAGATGTAAGATCAACACACAAAAATCAATCATACCTCTATATACTAGTTACAAACAGGAAGAAAGTGAACTTAAAAACGTAATACCATTAAAAATCACTCCCCCTAGAATGAACTATTAATGTCTAAATCTAGCAAGTCATGAATAGGATCTGTATTATGAAAATTACAAAATGCTGATGCAATAAATCAAACAAGACAAAGAACCAATCAAATAAATGGAGAAATAGACCATGTTCATAAGTTGACTCAATACATGTGTTTTATTACATGGAGCCAAATTCAGTTCCTAAGTAACAAAAGTAATTTTAAAAAAACTAATTTTAACATAGAACAACAACACTCTATTAGTAAAGTGTATTAAAGCACAGCTGACTATTAAGAAATACGTAAAATAATTTCTCTCATCAATAGATTGAAGGAAAACAGCATCACTTTAACAGTTATATCACTTCAACATACACAACAAAGACATTTGTCAAAACTCAGTAACCTCTATTGTTTTCATTTTTTTAATTTAGCAAACTAGAAATAAAAGAATATATTCTTAACATACTAAAGAATATACATCTCAAACCAACAGCCACCCACCAACTTAACTATTAAACAAGAGAGGCATTAGCATTAAAAGTATGCTCAAGATGTAGGTATGCCTTAATTAAACCTTAAGATAAGTGTTGGCAGAGGATGGGAAAATCAGCACACTACTTTCAAGTTTCCTGAGAAGATCGTTTTCATGGATGAGGAATTCATTCTGAGAACGTATACAGACTCTAAAAGAAAACCTTAGCCCTTTTCAGTGTTAATGTCTCTATGTTACAGTTACATATACTTACAGATGAAGTTAATCCTTCATCTTCAGGCTTTACAACTTGTTCTTTTTCATTTTGAACATTAAATCCATAGGTTTCTTCGAAAGTAGAAACAATCTATAAGAAAAACAAAGCAAATTATGAACACACATAATGTAAAAATATTAGTTAAATGTAGGAAGATATTAAACAATCATGTCAGAACCATAAGACTTATTTCTGCCAGTGCCATAAATTTTCCATCTCATATCACCCTGAAGAAGTAAGGGCAACAGTCCTTGATCCTCCTCCCTAGCAATGAAGAGAGGCCCTACGACTCCTTCATTTCTGTGCTGAAGAGAGTCTGAATCGTTGAAACATCAACTCTACTTACTACCAAAGTACCTTCCAAGTCTGCCCAATTTCCTTCTTTGAAGAGAGTGGGGAAAACAGAGATGGAGACCACAAAGCAATACATTTTTAAAGGAAATTCTCTGGGATAACCCCTTGAACTTTGAGCAAACTTGGATTTTGAAAGTACGTCTGCTATTCCTCATCGTTCTCACCTGGTAGTCGGAACACTTACAATGCAATTCTGGATAACTATGCAAAAAAGAAATCAAAGAAAGGGAGATTTTTCCCCCAACATTAAGAGCCAGTTTCTACAGTGCAGAGAAGAGTTAACACAGCGGGCACTCACTATTCACTAACAGTAGGTCACTGTCTCTAAATTATTGGTACAAACCATATGATTGATTCTGAATTTGTTTCCTTCAGAGAGTCTGGAATTTGCTACATGCTAGGCAGAGTGCCTGGGTGACCAATCCCCAATGAAACCCTGAGTGCTCAGTCTCTAACGAGTTCCTCTGGGAGACATTTCATATGTGTGGTCACAGTTTGCTGTTGGAGGAATTAAGCATGTCCTATGTGACTCCAAAGAGAAAGGAATCTTGAAAATTTAGACCTGATTTCCTCCAGACTTCATCCCACCCTTTTGCTGACTTTGCTTTTTACCCTTTCACTGTGATATATCTTAGCCATCAATATGACTATATGCTGAATCCAGTGAGCCCTCCCAGCAAATCACTAAACCTGGGGATGGTCATGGGGTCCCCCAACACAGGCACCAACAAGTATCTTACCCTCCTCAGACGTTCGCTAATTTTCCTGATTGATTCATCTTCTGCTATTAGCTCCTTTGTCTTCCTTGATGGAATGGGCAAAGCATACCTTATCATGGATTCTCCTGTTGGTGGAGATCTTAAGACCATTGGTTCAAGTTTATCACGGTCTAATTTTGCACTATGTTTTTCTTTAAGTTTAGGTGACAATGGTGAATTAAGTAGTCCTCTTTTATAAGTTAATGCTGGAACATTTGCCAATTTACTACTAGAGGCCAACAGATGCTTTACTGGCTTCATTGTTTTTTATTTACTTAGCTTCTGAATTACAGATGAAAAAATTTTACTCCTCCCTGTGAACAAAACATTAAGATTTCAGATTAAAAATGACAGCAGGATTATCAGTTGCCATGAGGATGGTGAATCCCAAAATCAACTCAGGAGAAACTACAAAACAGAAAGGAAAACATTCCTAACTAACAACAAATTTAAAAAAAAAAATCAGTGAGAAATTCCTAAAGGCGACTGAAAGCTGATCCATGTGCGGGCATGGGAACTGAAGGGAGGGAACGGGACAGTGGCAGCAATAAGAGAATGTATTTAGAAAACTTTAAAAATTTTATTCTTCCCTTTCCCCTATTCTTGAACTAATATACACCTTTTATATATATCATTATTTCCACAGAAGTAACAGCCTGTTCTCAGGGTATCAGCAGAGTAATGTCAGGGCGGCACCAAACCCATGCTGGGGTAAGGAAGTACAGACAGGGCAGGCCTTAAACTTTCTTTCCTCTACTTTTCTCTTTCCAAAGCTGATTAAGACTCAGGACAATGCCTCCTCCCCGAGCAGTTTTAAATTATGCGCCTGATCATGGGAGTTGTCCCGTAGACTGGCAAAATTAAGACAGAAGAGCATTGGTCATTCTTTGTTGTCTGAAGCACTCCACACCTAGACTAGTCCCGTTGTGGGTTAAACTGTTCCCCAAAAAAGATATGTTCAAGTCTTAACTCCTAGCACCTGGGAATATGACGGTATTTGAAAATACAGTCTTTGTAGCTATAATCAAGTTAAGAGGAGGTCACATTGGATTAGGTTGGGCCCTAAATCCAATGATTGGTGTGATTATAAGAAAGCCATGTGCAGAGCCTCAATTAAACCAAAAAAGGCAAAATTATTCACAAAAAAAAAAAAGCCACGTTTAGATACCTGCACCAAGACATACAGGAAAGGCCATGAAAGCGCAATAGCAGAGGCTGGAGCCGCGCAGCTGCAAGCCCTGCTAAAGCCTGCCAGCATCCACCAGAAACCAGGAAGCCAGGGAAGATTCTTCCCTAGAACCTTCAGGGGAGACACTGATTTCAGCCTCCGAGACGCCAAAGCTGTCAGACCGTAACCCTCTCTCACAACGGTTTCAAGCCACCCTGTCGGTGGCTCTCTGCCACAGCAGCCCTTTACTGACCTAAAGGATCAGCAGAGAGCAAACTGGATATGGCTGGGAGTGAGGGAACTGCTCCGACGATGGCCTTGGGCCAACGGGAGGAAATGGGTTTTCATACACAGACCCCAGGGAAAGTGTGTCTAGAGCAGCAGGCAGGAGGGGGCAGACATGTGGGCTCATTCAAGACGCCAACAGGAAAGGAAGGGGCACTCACCAGGGGCCACAGAACCACCTAACAAATGCGCCCACGGAGCTCACAGAGATTCAAAAACAAAAACTACAGACAATGAGTACTTGTATTCACAAGAAAACACTCAAGGTCACACATGTCCTTCAGCTCTCCTGACGACGGCAGGAGGCGGATACTGCCCCACCCCCACTGTGCCCACGTTCTAGCGGTCACTTCCACCACGAAGACAGACTTCTGGCTCTCCTTCAGGGATTAGCCGGGTGGCCACTCCCAGGCCTTGGTCGGTACATGGCCCACGGGGTCGGAAGGACGCGAGGACAGGGACGCTTGGCCCCGTTTCTCCACCAGCAGCAGCAGGCCCGGCCCGAGGCCACCACGCAGCAGGAAGACGGACGGAAGCAAGGCAGCGAAAACCCGGAGAAACAGACATACAGGCGAGCCAGGCAGGAGGCACTCTGCACCCTTGTTCGGCGGCTGCTCGGCCTTTCCTGGAAGCAGGCTTTGGGGCACACAGACATGGGAACACGTGAACTCTCCCCAGGCAGGCCAGCCCCGCCCGTTTTTGGCTACACTCGTGTTGGTCAGCGTATTTCAAATAAAAAAAATCTTACCACAAAAAAAAAAAAAAAAAAAAAGAAGGAAAAAAAGCAAGGCGGAGCCCAGCGACAGCCCCCACCAGACCCGGGCCGCGCCTCGCCCTTCGGCGTACCTGCGGGGGCTGCCGGAGGGCGGGCTCCGGCGTGGGGCGGCGAGGCCCTGGCCAGCGGGCTGTGGTGAAACCGCTGGACGTGCTGAGCCACCCAGACTTCCTCCAGGGCGGAAGCCTGCAAACCCTCCGCACGCCAGCCCCGCCGTTTCACAAACGGGCATTCGCGCTGCAGGAGGAGGCCCGGCCTCGGTGTCCCTGGGCCCCAGCAACAAGCAGCGCGGGCTGCCAACCGCCGCCCGGCCGTTAGCGCGACGTCGTGACGCAGACGTTGACGTCAGACGCCGCGGGCGCGAACCGCACATGCCCGCTGGTGGGGGGGGCGAGGACTTCCGGCAGTGGCGGGGTCCTGGAGATTGGTCCTGGGCGAACCGTGGCCATTCTCTCGCGGGTCTGAGTACTTCCGGGCGCTTGGCTCGCGCGGTTCCTTCCAGGTGTTTGGCCTGAAGACAAAACACCTGCGTAGGCGGTGCATTGAGAGCTTGGCCTTCATCAGCAACACCTGAGACCCAGGCCCGGGCCCCAGGCTGCCGTCCTCTGAAGCGCTTTTCAACACCAGGTGTTGTGGAGTCCGTTACCAGACTTTTTTTTTTTTCTTTTTTTTAAACTACTAAACACTTTTTATTCCGTAATTCTCAGTATGGACATCAAATAGGCAATTGGAAAAATAGCAATGATTGGGATAATAAGAAAGAATTATTCTTAGGGGGAGGGGTATAGCTCTGTGGTAGATTGCGTATGCAGGAGGTCCTGGGTTCAATCCCCAGTACCTCTACTAAAAAAAAAAAATTCGACAATAATTTTTACATCAGTCTATGGTAAAATAAAGTAAAAATTCTTTCCCTGTTCTGGGTAAAATAGATAGAAATGATATTCACTTTTTTGAAATTGAGATATAGTTGATGCAGAGTATTAGTTAAGTTTTTGATGTGCAACGTACTGATTCATAATTTTATTCCCTGTGCTGTACAACCTACAACCTACCCTGTAGCTTATTTTCTTTATACCTAGTGCTTTGTACCCCTGAATTCCCCCACTTCCTTCTCCCCACTGATAACCACTATTTGTTCTCTGTATCTGTGTGTCTGTGTCTTTGTTATATTCACTAGTTTCTTTTTTAGATTCCACATATAAGTGATATCATACAGTATTTGTCTTTCTCTGTCTGACTTATTTCACTAAGCATAATGCCCTCCAAGTCCAGACTCTAATCTTCTGCAGAATTGTGCAGCAGCTTCATAGTTTTAAAGGTAAGGTAAACTGGAAAGATGAAGTGTGTTATATAAGTAGTCTCTTGCCATCAGTTTCCATGCACTGCTTTCATATGCAACTATCCAAGGTAGATAGTGTGACTTCAAGGAAATTTTGTCTTTAAAAAAATTGAAGATTATTCATTTAAAACACTCCCCAAATAAGAAGGTTTTTCACTGACCAAAGTAAAATGTTCTCATATGAAAAATATTAACTTGGTTGTTGTTAATTTAATTGTTAATACTGGCTATGCTTAAGAATTGCCTCACCAAATTCTGAAAATTTAACAGCTCTCAAGAGGGGATGCAGGCTACCTCCAGCATACCTTTGGTAGTTAAGAGTTGTTAATGACTAGGAAAGGGATGCAGAAGCCTTCTGGAGTACCGGAAATATTTCCTGCTCTAACTTTCTGGATGTGTCCAGAAAGTCATGAAGGTTTGCAGTTATCATTTGTGCATTTTTCAGTATGCACAAATTACATCAGTAATAAAAAGCAAGAAATACAGGTTTAGTGATCAAATTTATTAAGCAGTATAGCAAGTGGCGGGAGAGGAGAGCTGGCAATAAATTTAATCTGAGGAAATTGTTTACAAAGGATTAAATTACTAAATCCAAAGTCTTCCCAAATCATTGTAAATGAAAGAGGTAGGAAAGAGAAATGTCTCAAAATGTCTCAAAATCATAAAAGACATTTGATTTAAAAGAGATCTCCCCAAACTTTCTAGATTTGACACAGCAGATTGCTACTATTTTTCAGAACCCTGAAGATTGATTATGTCTAGTCATTTCGAATTTTGCTGTTAAGATCTGAATGGTCAAGTTGTCAAATTAACCTTCATGAGCAAACCACTCAACATGAGTTCTAGCCAAAAATCGAGCATCCATATAGCGTGGTGGCCTTAATACTCAACACGGCTGGGAACCAAAGACTAATATTAGTGCTGGTGAAGTAAAAGTGAAGAATTCCAGAAAGTGAATAATAGGTATGGAATGTCAAACTATATAGTGGCTCAAACATTTGACATGAATTAGTCCACTATTCTTTGAAAACAGGTGAACAATACCTAGGAATAGGACACTTTTTCAACTGATGAAGGACATTTGTGAAAATTCTAAGGCTAACATCATATTTAATGGTGAAAAATCAGAAGAGATCGGGCGTGTTCAGGGTGATATGGCCATAATGGTGAAAAATCAAATAACTTTCCCTTAAGATTGAGAATAAGACAAGGTTATTTGCTCTTACTGTTTCTATTCAATATTGTACTAGAGGTCTTGCCAGTACAAGGTGAGAAAGAGAAATAAATGACATAATGATTCTAATGAAAGAAAGAAAACTTTTTATTTCCAGATAACATGATTGTATTCAAAGAAAATCCAAAGTAACCTACAGACTACTAAAACTAATAATTGAATGTTCCAAGGTCATGAGTTGAAGGTAAATATACAAAAATCAATTGTTTTCCTACATACTGGCAACAAACAATTGAATTCCTTCAAGGCAGAATGTATACTTTTTATAAAATTATTTATACTATGACTAAAAAATATTAAATATTCAGGAACAATTTTAACTTCAAATATGCAAGACTTTTACAAATAAAACTATAAAACATTATTGAGAGAAATTAAATAAGATCCAAATAATGGAAATAAATACCAAGTTCCATGACTCAATATTGATAAAATGTTAACTGTGCTTAAATTGATGTATGTTTATCAACATTAAATTTATAGATTAAATGTAACTCCAATCAAAATCCAAGCAGACTACTTGGTAGAAATTGACAAAATAATTGTGTAACTTATATGGACATGCACAGATCTAGGATAGCCAAAACAATCTTGAAAAATGAACATATATTTAAATAACTTACTCTATATGATTTAAGATGTTATTAGAAACCTGTAGTTATCAAAGCAATACTGTATGGCACAAAGATAGACAGAGTAATGAAACAAAATAGGTCAGAAACACCCACTCATACACATTCAGTTGATTTCAATGGTGTCAATGCACTTCAATGGGAAAAGAAAAATCCAACCAGTAGTCACAAAACAGCTGATATCATTAAAAGGAAAAAAATTGTCCATGACTCCTGGCTAGAGTCATACCTGAAATTTAATTTGAATTGGATCATAGACCTTATACTTTAGACATATACCATTTATATCATTGTTCAAAGCATCATATGAATATTTCTGCTTCCAACCAAAATGGTGTAACAGGGACTGGGTTTATCCTCCGGTCTGGGTCAACTGAAAAACCAGACAAAATATATGGAACAATGAATTTCAAAACATTGGCTAACAGGTAGTGAATGACAGTTTTCTCTGTGTAACAGGAAACAAGCAAGATGAGCCCTATGATTTCCTAAGCTTACTTCCTGAAGAGGAGTTTCCAAGCCATAATGCAAAGAGTGGGAAACACAGAAATATTCCAGCAGTCTCCCTGAGCTGAGGCGAAAAGGATGTCCAGGAAGGCCAAGGAAGCTCAAGTTCAAAGGCGGGAATACTGGAGAAGATTGAAGAACAGACTGTTCCATAAGTCCTCAGACTTTTCAAGTCCAAAGCTGGTCACCATATGCATGTATGGATGCATACACGCTAGACTGGGGGAGGAACCACCTGAAAGCCCCATAGGGTATGATACTCAGCTCACAAACAGCTGGGAGTATTTCATGTTCCCGCCAGCTAGAGTGAAAAGTTGTGTAATTTGGGGTACTAATAAGTACTCAGAACCATTTTGTCCCAGGACGTGGTCAAAATTATTCTTACGCTAAACACTCCTCTGGACCTGCCAAATGAATCTTCAAAGTGAGACCTGAAAGGATCAGTTCTTCCAATAACTTGATGGAGACCCAGAACAGAACTCAAAAATGTTTATAGATGTATCAAAACATCCAGCACCCAAAAAGGTACAAATCACACTGTCCTAGCATCAAATCAAAAGTTGCAAAGCATGATATGAAAGGAAAATACAATGTGTGACATAAAAATCAGTCAAAATAACCCCAGACGTGACAGATGAGCATTAATAGACAGACAATAAAAGTTATTACAACTCTATTCTATATATTCAAGAATCTAGAGGAAAGACTGAACATGTTAAGTAGGGAATAGAAGACATGAAAGCACTCAAATCAACTTTCTAGAAATGAAAATTACAGTGTCTGAGATGAGACAGTTCACTGGATGAGAGAAACAGTAAGTTAGCAATTACAGAAGAGAAGATTCATGAACCTGATGTCATAGCAAGAGAAACTATCCAGAAAGATACAGAAAAGATTTTGTGAGCAATTTCAAGTGACATACATGTATGTGGAGTCCTAAATATTTTTCAAAGTATGATAAAAAGTATAACTCCACAGGTCCAAGAATTTCAATAAACATCAAACACAAGGAACATAAAGGAAACAAGACACATTGTAATCAAGTTGCTTAAAAACACTGAAAAAAGGAAAATCTTTAAATAAACCAGAAGGGAAAGAGCACGTTACATACACAGTAACGAAGATAAGGATGACAACGGATATTTTATCAAACATAGTGCAAGAAGGCAACATTGCTAAATGAGACATCAGACAGAGAAAGACAAGCATGACAGCACTTACATGTAGAATCTAAAAATGTCAAACTCCTAAAATCAGTGAAATGGTGGTTACTAGGGACAGGGGTCAGGAGGATACGATTGATGTTGTTTAAGGGTACAAGCTTGCAACAGCTAAAGAAGCCATAGAGATCTAATGCACGGTATAATGAGTATAGACAACAATATTGTACAAAAGGTAATGTGATAGTGCTAAATATCATCACAATGACAATTATATTACAATATATAAAGTATCAAAAAAATTTTAAATGCAATACAGGACACACTCTCCGTCCTCCACCGCTGCCGCCTCCTTCTTCTGCCACTCCTGGTGCTGCTCGTGTGCTCGTTCGGTGTGGACCTGGTACCTCTTTTGTGAAGCGGTAGCTGAGGAGACTCCAGCACTTGCCATGGCTGACGAAAAGCCCAAGGAAGGAGTCAAGACTGAGAATGACGATCATATTAATTTGAAGGTGGCGGGGCAGGATGGTTCTGTGGTGCAGTTTAAGATTAAGAGGCATACACCACTTAGTAAAATAATGACAGCCTATTGTGAACGACAGGGTTTGTCAATGAGGCAGATCAGATTCCAATTTGAGGGGCAGCCAATCAATGAAACAGACACAACTGCACAGCTGGAAGTGGAGGATGAAGATACAATTGATGTGTTCCAGCAGCAGACAGGAGGTATCTACTAGAAAGGGAACCTACTACTTTACTCCAGAATTCTGTTGCTCCGGACCAAGAAGACATTCTCAGTTAGAAAACGGCAATTTGGTTCCACCACATCCTGACTACAACAGTATAGTTTTCTCTATTCTTTCATTTTCCCTTTCCCCATTCCTTTATTGTACATAAAGACATAAAGTAACTGGTGTATGTGCACAAGCATATTGCATTTTTTTTTTAAACTAAATGGCCAATGGTATGTTTTGATCAACATCAAATGGAGATGGGATGGGGAAAACTACTGGTTCTGTGAAAATACACCCTTTCTCCACTAGTATCATGCTCATTCAGCTCTTATCTTTACATTCCAGTAAGTTATTTTGTGCTCACTGTTTAACAGAAAAAGAACAACATAAAAATCCTTGCATACCTTGTTCGATTGGAGAATTCTAATGTTTTTCATTTATCATTGTAAAACCAAGGACAATTTTATAACTTTTTTGTATGTAGCTGTTACATGTGGGGCAATCTGTCTTTAAGTAGGTATAAATTACTCTAAAAGAAATGAATCCTAGATAGTTTTCCCTTCAAGTCAAGCATCTTGTTGTTTAAATAAACATTGTTTAAAATGAAAAAAAAAATACAGGAGACAAAAGAGCAACATAATTAAAGTACTGAAAGACAAAAAAAAAAAAGCTAATCTACAGTTCTTTACCCAGAGTAATTATCTATCAAAAAATGAGGTGAAATACAGAATTTGCAAAATGCAAAAGCTGAAAAAATTAATCGGTAGCATACAGTGTTGGAGCAGTTCTTTCAATCAGAAGGAAAATGACACCAGGTGGAAATCTAAATTTATCAAAGAATTAAAGAGCACTAAAGGAACAGAAACCATGTGAATATATATAAAGATATTTTTCTTATTTAAATTCTGAGAAATAATCGTTTAAAGAACAATCAGTAACAAGGTAGTGAAGAATTTAGAACGTACATAAAAGTAAAATGTAAAACAGTAATAGCCCAAAAGCCAATTGGGAGACGTGGAAATGTATCATTGTAAGGTTTATTCTATACATGAAGTGTTATAATACCACTTGAAAGTAGGCTGTGATGTGGACTGGATAATGGCCCCCAAAGACATTAGGTCTTAACCTCTAGAGCCTGTGAATGTACCTTTTTTGGCAAAGACTTAGCAGATGTGATTAAGTTAAGGATTTTGGTATGAAGAAATTATCTAGGATAATCTGAGTGTCACCAGTCTCCTTACAAGAAGGAGGCAGAGGGAGATTTGACATAGAAAAGGAGAATGCAGTGTTACCATGGAGGCAGAAATTGGAGTAGTGTGGTCACAAGTCAAGGAATGTCAGCAGTCACCAAGAACTGGAAGAGGCAAGAAAGGAATTACACTCGAGAGCTTCTGGAGGCAGTGTAACCCTGTCAGCACTTTGACTTTAGCCCAGTGAAATATTTCAGACTTCATGAGAGAATATGTTCATTTTGTTTTAAGCCACCAAGTTGGTAATAATTTATAATAGAAGCCCTAGGAAGCTAATACAAAGTTTAGTCTTTCAAAGAAGACATACAGATGGCCAACAGATACACGAACTGGTGCTCAACATCATGAATCATCCGGGGAACGCAAATCAAAACCACAGTGAGATACCGCCTCAACCTGTTAGAACGGCTGTTATCAAAAAGACAAGAAATAGTAAGTGTTGGCGATAAGGTGGAGAAGGGAGAACATTTGTGCACTGTTGGTGGGAATGTAAATTGGTGAAACCACTGTGGAATACAGTATAAAATTTCCTTAAAAACTTAAAAAAAAAAAAAACTACCATATGATCCAGCAATCCCACTACGGAATATATATCTGAAGGCAATGAAATCACTAAATCACTATCTCAAAATGATACATGGACTTCCATGTTCATGGAAGCATTATTTACAATAGCCGAGACATGAGAACAACTTGTGTCCATCAACAGATGGATGGATAAAGAAATTGTTAGAATATTATTCAGCTATAAGCAAGCATGAAATCTTGCAGTTTAAAACAACATGGATGGACCTCAAGGGCATCATGCTAAGTGAAATACGTCAGACAGAGGAAGACAAATACAATAGATCTCGCCTATATGTGGAATCTGAAAAAACAAACTCAAAGAAACGGTAGGTTGGTGGTTGCCAGGGGTGGAGGGGTGGGAGGAAGGTAAAATGGGTTACAGTGTACAAAATCAAAGAGTATGATTTCCCAGTTTTAGGATTAAGAAGTTTAAGGGATGTAGTGTTCAGCATAGTGACTATAGTTAACAATACTGTGTTGAATATTTAAAAATTGATAATATGGTTCTCACCACAAAAAACATAAAATTGTAACTAAGTGATCGATATGTTAGCTATCTAACCTTCCTGTGGTACGTATTTCACAATATATACATATATCAAAGCCTTACATTGTACACCTTAAACTTACAGAGTGTTATATGTCAATTTTATCTCAATAAAGCTGAAAAAACAAAAGAATTTTTCATACATAGAGAACTGAAAGAATTCATCATCAGCACACCTGCTGTACCTGAAATGTTAAAGGAAATCCTTCAAGAGGAATGAAGACAAGATCAAATGGAAATCTTGATCTACACAAAGAAATGAAGAGCACCAGGAACAGTAAGTAAGTAGGAACATAGAAACACATTTTGCTTATTACTTAAAGCACATTCAAAGACAGTCAAGTGTTTAAAGCAAAAATGATAACATGTGGTGGGGCTTGAAACATGAAGAAGTAAGATGCACGACAATAATAGCACAAAGGCGAAGAAAGAAGAAATAAAAATATACTGTTATGAGGTTCTTTTGCTATATATATATAGTAGTAAAGAGTCACGTGACAGTAGACTGTGTAACATTAAACATATATAATGTAAATGCTGGAGCAACCACTAAAATAATATAACAGAGTTATACGTAATCAGTCAACGAAGGTGATAAAATCATTTTTTAAATAATCAAAAAGACAGGAAAAGAGGAAGAGAGAAACAAAGATAGAGTAAGTAGAAAACATAACAATATGGTAGATAATCACATTAAATATAAATGCTCTAAACACTTCCATCAAAAAGTGGAAATAGGAAAGCAAGATCCAATTATATGCTACCTTAAAGAAACTCACTTTAAATATGAAGGCACAAATAAATTAGAACTAAAGGAATGGAATGATAAATTGTACTAAAACTAAATCAAAATAAAGGAGCAGTGGCTATATTAATATTAGTCAAAGCAGAGTTTAAACCAAAGAATATTACTAGGATAAAAGGGATTATTTCATAATGATAAAAGTATCAGTTTATTAAGAGAACATAGTAATTCTAAATGCTTATGCACCTAATACCGAGCTTTGAAATACACAAAGCAAAAATTAAAAGAACTGCAAACTTCAATTTCAACACCTCTCTCAATAATTTATAGAGGAAACACAGAAAATCAGTAAGGATATAGAAAGTTTGAATACTATCAACCAACTTGATCTAACTGACATTTTCAGAACACTCCATCTAACAACACAAGAATGTATGTTGCCTCTTTCAAATTCACACATACCACGAAACAGAATAGACTGTATTCTGTGTCACAGAACAAGTCCCAACAAATTTATAAAGGTTCAAGTCATATAAAATTTTCTCAGACTGTAATGGAGTAATGCTGGAAAGCAATAACAGATATCTGGACGATCCCCCAAGTATTTGGAAACAAAGTAATGCAGATATAGAAAAAACAATCAAAGGGGAAAGCATAAAGTATTTTGAGTTGATAGAAAACACACATATAAAAATGTGTGAACTGCAAGAGAAGCAGGAAAAATTGCACTGATTGTAGGTATTAGAAAATTATATATGTCAAATCAATGCCCTCAGTTTCCACCTCAAAAAAAGAACAAATGAAAACCCAAATTAAACATTAAGAAAAAAAAGAAAATAATAGCAATCAGACAAAAAACAATTAACTAACAAACCAACATATGGGAATACTAATAAAACTCAAAGCTTGTTCTCTAAGAGGATAA
Organism: Camelus bactrianus; assembly: GCF_048773025.1. NCBI lineage: Eukaryota > Metazoa > Chordata > Mammalia > Artiodactyla > Camelidae > Camelus > Camelus bactrianus. Next base: position 1,470,726 of record NC_133573.1, on the reverse strand, counting down.
TAAAAATTGATAAATATTTAGCCATAGTGATCAGGAATAAAAGATAGAAGATATAAGTTACTAATATCAGGAAAGAAATGACATCACTACAAATTGTAGAGAAAATAAAATAATTTTAAGAGAATAGTATAATCATTTTATGATCATAAATTCAACACTTTGGATGAGTAGATAAATTCCTTGAAAAGTACAAATTACCAAAGCTCAGTTTCGAGGAGAATTTAAGGCATAGATTCTTCTCAAACTCTTCTAGAAAAATTTGGTAAGAATATATCTTAACTCTTCCAAACAGCATTACTCTTTTACCAAAACCAGATAAAGACACTACAATAAAAGAAATAATAAAAGAAATCTGAAGGCCAATATTCCATATGAGTATATGTGCAAAAAATTCTAAACAGAATTTTAGCAAAATTAAATTCAACAGTATAGTAAAAAATATAATTCATCATGAACAAGTAGGGTTTAATCCCAAGAATGTAAGGTTTTTTAACATTCAAAAATCAATCAGTGTAATTCACTATATTAAAAAGAAAAAGGAAAGACAAGCCATGTCATAATATTACTGTAAAAAAAAAATAGAATTGCCAAAGTCCAACATCCATTTCTGATTTAAAAAACTATTTGTAAACCAGGAATAGAATGGGACTTTCTCAACCTGATAAAAGGCATTAATGAGACAACTGTGTTTAATTTCAAAAATACCATTTGCAATAGCATCAAAAATAAGAAATACTTAAGAATAAATCTGACAAAGTGTGTTCAGTACTTGCACACTGAAAACTATAAACCATTGCTGAGATGAATTAAAGACTGTTTTGGTCCATTTGGGTTGCTATAACAAAATACCGCAGACTGAGCTGTTTATAAACAATAAAAATTTATTTCTCACAGTTATGAAGGCTCAGAAATCTATCAGCAAGTTGCTGGCAGATTCAGCGTCTGGTGAGTTCCTGCTTCTTAGATGCTTGTCTTTTCACTATAACCTCATATGGTGAAAGGGGCAGGGGACCGCTCTCTGGTGCCTGTTTTATAAAGGCACTAATCCATCCCATCCATGAGGGCTCCACTCCAGGACCTAATCACCTCCAGAAGGGCCCATCTCCTAGTACCATCACCTTATAGGTGAGTTTCAACATATGAATTTGGGAGAGACACAAACACTCAGACCATAGCAAAGACTTAATTAGGGAAGTGGGGGAATGCAGAAACAAAGGGACTGCAGGCCCAAATGGTCTTGAAGATACCAGCAGGGGCTGAATGGGGATTGAAATTCATAACCTGTCACATAGGCTCTAAGTAAATATAATGCCAACCATTGCTTCTGCTGTCTCCTAGAAATTAGTTAAAAGATCACAAGACCGTGAGTTACCAATCTGCTTTGCAGGAACACGTAGATCAATCATGATTACTGGGGACAAAGAAAGTTACAAGGTGACGACAAAAAGTCTACAACTGAGATCTTATTGAAAACTTGGAATCACAGAGACCCCTCCCTCCCCTCTCCCCTTTCGCCTTTAAGAATCTTACCCCCTGGCCAGCCAACATGATGAAGTTGTGGCAAATCTAGGTCCCCATTTTCTGGGTTGGTGATCCCTCAACTAATAAACCTTTTCTGCTCCAAATGCCAATGTTGCAGTTTGTTTGGTCTCACTGTCTGCTGGGTGCATAAACTTGGGTTCAACAACAAAGTGAGAAATATGTTATTGGACAACAGAGGAAAAGCAATTCTTTTTATAAACTGGCAAATAAGTTCATTAAATTGTGTTCATGTCCTCATCTTTTGCAGAAGGTAGAACAGAGAGGAAAGAAGGGGGCAGGGCATAACCATTAAAAGAATGACAGCAATTGAGGATAGAACATAAACTAGTTAGAACCAATTCAACCTAAGATGGCCGAAGAGCTGACTTCAAGTAGACCTTGCACCTCATCACACACTCATCATAATACATTAGCTGCTAAATGACACACCCACAGGTGCCACGTGTTCCCAGGCTGACCACAAAAGGCCTAAAAGTGGGTGGGGGCCCATTTCCTGGAAATCCCCATCCCTTCCCCAAAATAGTTGGAATAATCCTCCTACACATTAGCATATGAAATTATCAAGCCCCAAACACTAATAACCCCATCTCCAGCCACCTTTCTTGCCTTCTGAGACCCACACTCTGTCTATGGACTGTGTATCTCCCTGAATAAATCTACTCTTATTTTACTATGGCCCGCTCTTAAACTCTTTCCTGCACAAGACAAGAACCTATTCTCCAGCAACAGAAGTCGTGAGTTATGAAATTAGGTATTTGGCTGAGAAACATCTAAGCAAAGTGTTGAAGGTGTGGCTTGGCTTCTAACTGCTTATAATTAAATGCAAGAAACAGAGCTTAAAATATTTGGAAAATTCTCAGCCTATCTATATTGGAAAAAATGAGAAATTCTGTTAGGGAGAGAACAGAAGGGTGTGGCCAAAACTGATAAGGAAATTACCATGGATAAGCCAACTCAACAAAAAGCTAAAAGCCAAAAATGAAGAAGAAGCTAGAAGCTATTCATCAAGACAATGGGGAGATTAGTCAGCCACCTAATGAAGACAATGGAAGAATGACCCCACAGGCATTTCAGAAATCTTGAGGGTGCCCCTCCTGTCACAGGAGCAGAGTTAGGATTGTGCAAGCATGGGGCCACTGCAGAATGCCTATTAGGGCAACATTCGGCAGAGCCTTGAGGGTGGAACCACCCTCATAAACCCAAAGTGGTAGAGCCACCACTCGATTCCCGCAATGGTGAGCCTCCAGTGCTGTGCCCAGGAACAGAGCTGCCATGGAGGTGGGGACACTGCAGAGAACCCCACAGTGGGCCCAGGAACAGAGCAGCCCCAGAGTCTGGCCACCCAAAGCCGTAAGTGCAGGGTCATCCAGAGCCTTGGGGGCCCAAGTGCCCCAGTGTGCAGAAGGCAGGACCTCTGCCCCAGGGTGCTAGAGGGCCATGCATCTAGCCAAAGATTCTTGAGCCCAGGGTTTTAGACTTGTTTGGGATCTGTTACCCTTTCTTCTTTCCTACTCCATTTAAATGGGGTTGTCTAACCTCGGCCTGTCCCACCATTGTATTTTAGAAATGCAGACTATGTTTGACTTCACAGGCTTACGACTGAAGGAAAATTTGCCTCAATAGAAATTGTGCCTTGAGTTTCACCCATATGTGATTTAGACGATACTTAAGGGAGACTTTAGATTTAGATTTTTAAGTTAATGTTGGAACAAATTAAGACCTTAGGGGCTTTTAGGATGGAATTAATGTATTTTGTATGTGATAAGAGGACATGAATGGGGGGGGCAGGGAACAGAAGCAGGAATGGTAATCGTCTGAACATTTGTCTCTCCCTAAAATTCATATTTTGAAATCTAACCCCCAAGGTGATGGTATTAAGAGATGAAGCCCCTGGAAGATGATTAGGTCTGGAGGGCAAACTCTCATGAACAAGATTAATGTCCTTACGAAAGAGACCTGAGAGGGCTCTATCACCCTTTTCCACCATGTGGGGACTTGGAGAAAAAGAACCTACGAGGAAGTGGGTCCTCACAAGATGCCAGACCTACTGGTGCTTCAACCTTGGATTTCCCAGCCTACAGACTGTGAGAAATACATGTTTGTTGTTCAAAAGTCGCCAGGTCTATGATGTTCTGTTATAGTGTCCTAAACAGACTCAAACAGGGACCAAGGTATAGTGTCGATGGATTTTCAACAAAGTTGCAAATAATCTTTTCAACAAATTGTGCTATAAAACTAGATATTTGTATGCAAAAACAAACAAACTAACTTGGTCCATACCCCCATCATATAAAAATAAAGTGGGTCATAGAGTTAAATGTAACTGAAAACTATAAAATTTCTAGAACAAAATATGGAAGGAAAATCTATGTAACCTTGGGTTAGACAAAGATTTCTTAGACACTACTCCAAAAGCATAAACCATAAAATAAAAAAAAAATTGGACAGTTTCTTAAAAAGTTAAACATCCCTATCATATAATCCAGCCATTCTACTCCCGAGTATATACTTAAGTGAAATGGAAGCTTGCATGTGAATATTCATACCAACTTTTTCTGAATGCTGTGTGAAACAAGCTAAAGATGGCACATACTGTGTGATTCCATTTTTGTAAGATTCTAGAAAATGCAAAAGCTGCAGTTCCAGAAAACAGAGAAGTAGTTGCCTGGGATGGAGGAAAGGCAAGGAGGAGAGGAAAGGGCTGTTTCAGAGAGGCACAGGAAACTTTTGGAATGATGGTTATATTCCTTGTCTTACTTGTGTTGATGGTTTCACAGGTATATAATTGATACATGCTTTCATACACATGTGTATGAAAATATTAAAGTACGTATTTATAGCAGCTTACTGCATATCCATTATATTTCAATAAAGATGGGGGGTTTTTTTGAGTAAAGGTAGATTTATTTAGAGAGATACATACCACTTAGAGCGCAGGCTGTTTAAGAAGTCTCAATAAAGATACTTTTTAAAAGTAGAAAATAACTCTCTAGTCCCTGATCATAATTAGAAATCCAAATAAAAAGCAATTATTAACAAAAAAATTTATGGAATTAGGTATCCACTGTAGGCTGAGCACTGTGCCAGTTGCTTTTGAAGAACACAAAGAAGTAGCAGAGTCCTTGCACTTAATCACATATCAAAACCAAAATATTTACAAGGCAGCATATCTCAAGAGTATTAAACCCAAGAACTACTAACTAATTTGCATTATAATTAACTTCTTAGATACACACATATAAATATCTATATAAGATATATGTATGCATACATTCCTACACAAGACAGAGATTAATTATTCCCATTTTAGAGTAATATACTAGAGTTCTTTCAAACCAGAGGTTGCTCGTGCATTAAAATACTGTATCTGTAAAGAGTAACTTGCAAGCATTTCAGGAATTGTTCTCCTGTGTAAATTATAATGTACCTTCTTGTAAACAGATTACTACAGAGAGCAGTGTTTCCTTTTAATCAGGGAAAGATCCCCAAAGGAGGTGAGTTTTGGATGACTTTTAAAAGACATGAAAGCTACGGAATGGTAGAGAGGGGCTTGGGTGAGTTATAATGGATGAGGGAAATACCTCCTGTGGCAAGTCTAAAATAAAGTGAAAAGTGGGGATACGTTGGAGGGCCAAGGTTGAAGGTCATTAATAAAAAATGTTTTAAAAAAAACCAGACTTTTAAACCTCGCAAACATTACTCAGGAAAGCTATGATAAAGAGTCACCAAGTGTATTTCCACAAGTAATGTTGACCCCACTTGGAACATTCTCCACAGCTGGGTCATCCTTCCCCCCAAATTCAAAATGGATTGAAGACTTAAATGTGAGACCATAAAACTCCTAGAAGAAAACATGGAAGTAAACTCCCTGACATCTGTTTTAGTGATGAGTTTTGGATATGACACCAAAAGCAAAGGCAACAAAAACAAAGTGGGACGACATCAAAGGAAAAAGCTTCTGCACAGCAAAGGAGACCATCAGCAAAATGGAAAGGTAAGAAAGGAGGAAATATTCGTAAATCATATATCTAATAAGGGGTTAATATCGAACCCAAATCACTCATAAAACTCTATAAAAAAAAGGACAATCTGATTAAAAAGTGAATAGATATTTTTTCAAAGAAGATATACAAGTGGAACAACCGGTGCATGAAAAATGCTCAGCATCACTAATAATCAGGGAAACAAAAATCAGAACCACACTGAGATTCCGCCTCACAGCTGTCAGATCACTGTCATCAACACAGCAAGAGAAAGCAAGTGCTGGTGAGGACGTAGAGCGAAAGGAGGCCTGTGCACTGTTGGTGGGAATGTAAATTGGAGCTGCAACTATGAAAAACAGCATGTAGATTCCTGGAAAAAAGTTAGAAATAGAAGTACCATGTGATGTAGCCATCCCACTTCTGGGTCTATGTCTGAAGGAAACAAAATCGTTGTCTTGGAAAGATATGCACCCCGTGTTCGCTGCAGCATAATTCACAAGAGCCAAGACATGGAAACAACCTAAGTGCTAAGCGTCCATCAGCAGATGCATGCATAAACAAAATGTGAGCTGTATATATATATATGTATATATGTGTGTGTGTGTGTGTGTGTGTATATATATATGTATATATATATGTATATGTGTATATATATATATATGTATATTTTTTCAGTCATTAAAAAAAAGAGAAGGAAATCCTACCACTTGTGACAGCATCAAAGAACTTTGAGGACTTTACTCTAAATGAAATAAGTCAGACAGAGAAAGACAAATACTGCAGGACTGCACTTATATGTAGAAACTAAAAGAACACAACTCAGAAACAGACCACAGACCAGTGGTCAGAGGCACAGGTGGGGAGTGCGTGAAGGAAGTCAAAAGGTACAAACTACCAGTTATAAGTGAATAAGTCCTGGAGATGTGAGGTACAGCATGGTGACTACAGTTAACAATACTGTTGTATATTTGAAAGTTAAGAGAGTAGATCTTAACAGTTCTCATCCTAAGGGAAAAAAATTGTAATTATATGAGGAGATGGATGTTAACTAAACTTATTGCGATAATCATTTCCCAACGTATAAGTATTTCAAATAATTATGTTGAACATCCTAAACTAATGAGGGAAATGTTGGCCCCACCTGGGGGTTACCCTCCTCCAGCACACCCCACCTCCTCTTCCTCGTGGTGCAGAGGGAGAAAAGAAATTGTTCCAACGGCTACAAAGAGTGAATAACGGTTGCACTAGGTTGAATCCAAGAGAGTACTTTCTGCTAACCACCAAGACTGCCTTGTGCCTGTTTCCAAGGGGCCAGCTCTAGGGAAGTCAGCCTGCATTCAGTGAAGGTCTTGGAGGAGACCCAAATCACAACATTCAGAAGAGTTCCAGGAACTCTGGGAAGCTGTGCTTTCCAAACAGAGAGAAAGAACAGAAAGCAAGGCTTGACGTGGAGCCCAGGAAGAAATCTAGTAACAGAAGGCATGTGTGGACAATGAGCGTTTTCAATTAAAATTGCTCAGGAATTCCAGAATCCATGGAGAGTCTACATACTTCATGTTTGAAATAACGCTTTTTGACAGCATTCCTTTTTGTTCATTAAACGTCTTAAAACAATGCTGAACAAGAGTGCTAACAGAGATGAGCCTGTGGACAAGAACACTGGCTGATTGCGGGTAATAAACATTCCCATGTGTGCATGCACCCAGGTATACCAAGTAGGGTATTAATAAGGAGCATGTTAGTGACTGGAGGATGCTTTCTAAGAACATATTTCACTTTTTACAGTTTCACCATAATAACATGCAGTGTTAGGGGCACTTTTAACACATGAAAAAATGTAATGTTAAATGAAACCTAGGAATTTTGGCAAGTATATCTCAGAAAATTCATTTTTAAAACTAAGTCCAGGAAAGAAAATTCTGACACAGGCCACATCATGGATGAAACTTGAGGGCATTATGCTAAGTGAAATATGCCGGTCACAAAAGGACACTCTACGATTCCACGTGGGTATGTAGCTAGAATCATCAAATTCATGGAAACAGGAAGTAGAGCCGTGGCTGCCAGGAGCTGGGGAGAGGGATACAGGGCTAGTCGTTTAACTGGTGTAGAGTTTCACACTTGCAAAGATGAAAAAGTTCTGGAGATTGGTGGCACAACAATGTGAATATACTTTACGATGCTTCAAAATGTTTAAGAGGGTAAATGTTACGTGTATTTTTCCACAATTCAAAGGCATTTTAAGCAAGAAAAAAAAAAAAGGAATTCCACTAAGTACCCAGACTTTCCAAGAAGCAATGGCAGAAGGACCAGGTGAACCTTAAAAGCCATGAAATGGATTATTTTTAAGTACGTACTTGGAAGAGAGAATAAATGGGCATTTGTTGGGTTAGCCCAGTACAGACATATCAAGGCCAGATCCTTATACATATGTTTTATCGAATTCTCACAATAAACCTGAAAGTAGATATTCTAGTCTTAATTGTGATATGCTAGTCCTGAAAAAATAGGGGGAAGGGACAAACATGTTGCTTAAGGTCTCGCAGCTGACAAGCAGCCTTGGGGAATAGGGTTGCCTCCTACTGGAGAAAAAGAGGGTCGTTACCATGAGACTTTCGAAAATTAAGGGAAGAACTATTCTTCTATCTTCCCCACTCTATTTTCACTTTTCTTTCTTATTTACTGAACCCTCAAAATAAATTTAAAAGCTAAGTTATTCTAGCATGTATGGCAGAAATTTCAGGAAAAAGATGGCTTCTTAACTTAATTAGCATAAAATTTTGGAGCTGAAGGTAATATAAAGGTACCTGATGGAAAAGGGCCCCCTGAAAAAGTTCTTTTGAACCACGTCATGTACAAAATGATTCTCCAGGGGAAAATAAAATAAGGTCTGGAGCCATGCGCGTGTTCCACGTGGGTCCGCTTAAGTTTTCTTTTTGATATAAAGTGTGTCAGTCAGGATACCAGGTTAGACTGAACTTCTGCCACTGAATACAATTTGACCAAGGAATTGTACCACCAAGATCACAGCAGGAAACAGACGGTACACTCAGACTGAGCACTTTGGAGGAAGTTTAGTAACAGGCTATTCATGGAGGTGTGGGCAGGCTGTGAGGGAACCAGGAGGGATGGTGCCGTACCTTGGGGCTGGTGCCCCGGATGTAGCCACCCCGAAGCCCACACGGACAGAGGGAGGAGCTATGACGGAAACGCAGACACACAGGGCTGCCTGGTTGATGCTGTGACTCATCCATTGATGCACAAGTAGGTTATTTCCAAACCTTGGCTATTGTGAATAATGCTGTAGTGAACATGGCCGTGCAGGTGTCTCGTCGATATCCTGTTTTCATTTCCTTCAGATACACTCTGAAGTGGGATTCCTGGATCATATGGCACTTCTGTTTTTAGTTTTTTCAGGAACCTCTGTACTATTTTCCATAGTGGCTGTAACAATTTACATTCCCACCAACAGTGCACATTCCTGTCAACGTGTATTGTCTCTTGTCTTTTGATGATAGCCATTAAGAAGTGCGAGAGGGTATCTCATTGTAGTTTTGACTTGCATTTCCTTGATGGCTAGTGATGTTTACCATCTTTTCACGTGTCTGCTGGCCATTTGTATGCCATCTTTGGAAAAATGTCTGGTTCCTCTGACTATTTTTAATTGAATTATTTGTGGGTTTTTTGTTTTTTGGTTTTTTTTTGCTATTAAGTTGTATGAGTGTTTATATATAGTTTGGATATTAACCGCTGGTCAAATAAATGGTTTGCAAATACCTTCTCCCATTTAATAGGCTGCCTTTTCACTTTGTTGACTGTTTCTTTCACTGTACAGCCTTTTAGTCTTAGGTAGTCACACTTGCTTATTTTGGCCTTTATTTGTGATTTTGGTGTCATATCCAAAAAAATCATTACCACGCTTGATGTCAAGGAACTTTTTCCCTATGTGTTCTTTTTTTTTTTTTTTTTTTTTCCTGAAATGAGTGTCTTTATTGCTTGTACCGTACAAATACAAGGAATGGGGAAAGGCGAGTGAGAAGGAGGAAGAATTGTCAGATTAACGACATACACACACAGAAAGGAAACAGGACCCCACCCACCCAAGCCAACCCCCACCCCACCCCAGGATGTGTCTCTCTCTGAATTACCTAGCAACAGAAGGTGGGGTGGGGAGACGAAAACCAGAAAAACTAATTCCAAACGCCAAGAGATGTTGGGGGGCAGGGGACAACAGGGCAGCAAGTGGACCTCTGGTGCGGCTTCCCTGCTGGGCCAGCACCCCTCCCCTTGGGATGAAATGCTCAGGCCAGGGGTGGGGCTTGAGCCCACACATACCACACACACTTGCGGCCAGGACACACTGCCCCCGCACACACATACCCAACACACACGCACACGCACACACACACACACACCATGTGTATCTGCTTCTCAGATGCACGGGAACGCCCACGGACACACAGTCCGAGGCAGGCACACAGGTGCCCACGGCACTGACACACGTTCTCCTTAAGGCTGCAGAATGCGGGGCCCGGAGAGGGGGAGGGGATGAGGTGGCCTGGAGCATCCCTTCTCAGAGGCCCCCACCCTAGTACATACCAGAGACACCCACCCCCACCCCCTCCTCGACCCAAGTCCACGGGGCCCCATACTGTCTCGGTGCGAGATGTGTAACAGCCAAGGCTGGCGCCCCTCCACCCCAGGCAGACAGAAGGGGGAGATCCCGGCCCCCATCCTCAGACGGGGCCGGGGCCAGCAGGAGGTAAGGCTGGCTGGAAGGAAGCCCTGGTAAGGCACGGGGCCAGTGGGCGGGGCGGTTAGCCCCCAAATGTTCCTCCTGCCTCATCCACAGGGTCAGGAGAGCAGTTTGGGGGGGGGGGGGCAGGGCCAGGAGGCAGTGCTCGTCCTCTGGGCCCCTCCTGGTTTCCCACACGGTAATTCCCCCATCCACGTGAGGGAGCCCTAAACCCCCAATCCTGCACGCAGCTTCCAAAAGCCCACCCCACCCCCTCCCCCGGTCCCTGGACATTATTGCTTTTCTGCCCCCATGGGAGGAGGGTGCTGGACTGCCCCACGCCAGGCCTGTTGGAGCCTAACGACAGGGCAAGGAAGGCAGCACCAGGGCGCTGTTCACCGGGCAGCCCACCAGGGGGCAGCCTCTGACAGCAGCAACGCAGAGGCAGGCTGCCTCGGGGCGCTCGGGCCAGAAACTCACGTAGGCCCCACAGCTCCGCCCTTCGCCCCTCAGTGGGGCTTGTGTTGATTAAAAATCGGAATCTCTCCAACTGCCCAAAGGCCTGGTCCTAGGGCAGGCAGTGGAGTGTCCTCAATCCTGGTCTGGGCACAAAGGCGAGGGCAGGACAGGATCCTGGAGGCAGGGCTGCTGGGACCGCTGAGGTGAGTTTGGCAGAGGGCTGAAAAAAAAACTGGAAATGGGGGTGAGGGGGTGAGGGGCGCGGACACAAACAAAAAAGCAAAATAAAAACTTGAAAGAAAGAGAAAGAAAGAAAAGAAAAAGAAAGAAAGAAAGAAAAAGAAAGAAAGAAAGAAAGAAAGAAAGAAAGAAAGAAAGAAAGAAAGAAAGAAAGAAAGAAAAAAAAAAAGAAAGAAAGAAAGAAAAAGAAAGAAAGAAAGAAAGAAAGAAAGAAAGAAAGAAAGAAAGAAAGAAAGAAAGAAAGAAAGAAAGAAGGAAGGAAGGAAGGAAGGAAGGAAGGAAGGAAGGAAGGAAGGAAGGAAAAAGCCCCCCTGCGGTGATGGCAGCCGGGCTTGCGTCCCGCGCGGCGGCGGCGGCGGCGGCGCTGCTCGCTCTCGGATGCTGGCCGAATAGGAGAACTGGGGGAAGTGGTCCGCTGGTCCGGTTCGAGCGAGCCCCGGCTGTCACTGCGGCCCGGGGTGGGGGTGGGGGTGATTGGGATGGACGGGGCGGTGAGCTCGTCGTCAACGTTCCTTGTGCCAACCTCAGATGAGACCTGAGGCTGGAAGGGTGGCAGCAGCGTCTTCTGCACCACGTCCTGCCAGCTGACACTGAGGAAGAACCTGTGCTGCGCGACCTCCTTGGCATCGCTGCGCCCCCCGCCGAGCCTCTGCCTGGGGTCCTTCTTGGGCAGCCCCGCGAGCAGGGCCTTGGCCTCGGGGCCGAGCGTGCGCGGGAAGCGGATCTCCTCCGTGAGGATGAGCTCGGAGAGGCGCCCGCGGTCCCGGCAGTAGACGGGCAGGCGGCCGCACATCACCTCGAACGTGCGCACGCCCAGCCCGCAGCGGTCCGCCGCCCGGCCGTAGTCGTCGTCCTCCAGCACCCGGGGGCCGGGCGCTCAGCGGTCCCACAGAAGGGTCTGGTGGCGGCCCCGCCACTGACGCCCTCTCTGCACAGGCCGAAGTCAGCGATGTCGACGTGGCCACCTTTGTCCGGCTTGATGTCGCGGTACCTCGCGTCCCCCGAGAGCAGGTACTCCGGGCCGAGACGATCCCGCGCCGCAGACGCGGGCCCGCCCCTCCGTGAAGACGCGCGCCCGGGGCAGGCGGAACAGCTGGCCGCCGGTGGCTCCGTCGCGAAGCACAGGCGGCCGTGGGTCTGGAAGGCAAGCTTCGGCGCGGGGAGGAGCGGGTGCCTGGTGCTCTGGGGGACCCGGCTCTCGGCGGCTGCGTGGGCGACCCCGCCCTTGGCGACGGTGACCTCCCAACGCGGGATCCTCACGGCGCAGGAGCGGCCCGGGCCTCTTCCCGCGGCAGGATGGCCGTGCCGAACGTGCCCGGCCCCGGCAGGGGGCTGCGGCAGTCGAAGCCGCTCGTGGTCACCGTGGCCCGAGCCCTGCTGACTGCCGCTTCCAGCTCCTCGGCCGCAGAAGGGCGGCTGGGGGAGCCACACGTGCAGCCCCCGGGGTCCCTCCCGGGCCCGCTGCTTGCGGCTGCTGGCGACCCTCGGATGGCCCTCGTCCGCTCCTGCCTGTCCGCCGCAGAGTCTGCACGAAGGCCCTCTCAGTGACCGTGGTCCGCGGCCCGCAGCGCACGACCAAGGCGTTGGGCCGCGGTCCCTCGGTCTTCGTCAGCTGGCTTCTGCGACAGAGACGTTGTTTAAGGGGCGCAGGGTCTGGTCGCGGGCTTCGGGCCGCTCCTTGCCCCCAGTGAAGGAGCCGTCGCTCTTCGGCAGGAAGTACCGGGACCTCCAGGCCTTGACGTATTCACCGCGCTCGAGGAGCCGGCCTTCCGTGATGACAGACACCTCGCTCACGGTGGCAGCGTGGCACGCCGTCACCCAGTCTGGGGCAGCTCAGGGCAGCAGGACCTGCAGGAGGCGCGGCGGACGGAGCACGGCCCGTCACCGGCGGCCCGCTAGCCTCCCTGGCGGGGTTCCGGCCCTGACCACCGCCGCGGGGCGCTTGCTCCCGCTCCGCGTGCTTCCAGGCGGCGGCGGCGGCGGCGGCGGCGGCGGCGGCGGCGGCGGCGGCGGCGGCGGCGGCGGCGGCGGCGGCGGCGGCGGCGGCGGCGGCGGCGGCGGCGGCGGCGGCGGCGGCGGCAACGCCTTTGCCCCTTCGCCGAGCCAGGCCCCACGGCTCGCCGGCGCGGGCCCCCGCCCCTCCCCCCAGCCCCACTATGTGTTCTTCTAGGAGTTTTGTTTTTTTTCTGTTACAGTTTCAGGTCTTATGTTTAGGTCTTTAATCAGTTTCATTTTTATGAGTGGTATAAAATAGGAATCCAACTTTTTTGGGGGGGTGAGGGGGAAGGTAATTCGGTTTATTATTTATTTTCAGAGGTTCTAGGGGTGGAACCCAGGACCGCGTGCATGCCAAGCATTCACTCTGCCACTTTAGCTATACCCTCCCCCTCAGCTTGATTGATTTATTTTTGCGTCAGATTGTCCAGTTTTACCAGCACCGTTTATTGAAGAGACTGTCCTTTTCCGCTAAGTATTCGTGGCTCCCTTGTCAAATACTAGTTGACTGTAGATGTGCATATTTGTTTCTCAAGGACAGATCCTATGGTAGGTCACAAAGCAAGCCTGAGGAAATGTAAGAAGCTAGAAACCACACCAAGCCCCCCCACCCCCGCGCAGTGGGGCAGAACTCGCTGCTGGACCTTTTCTGCCACGCCCAGTGGTGACACTGATTGTCCCTGGGGACAGATTTCCTTTGTTTTGGAAAAATTACACGAAAGAGCCCTTCAGTTATATTTCCCCCAACTGTTCTGTGGCGGCACTGAACAAGCATTTCGGTTGTTTTTTGTTCGCTTACACGGGCGAATGGGTGAAACTAGTCAGTGCTAAGAGGCTCCCAAGTGGTATTATTGAGTGAGAAATGTAAGGTGCACAGGGGTGTGTATAGTGATCCCACTTACGTGAAAAAGCATGCAAGTGTATAAATGTGTTCGTCAACAACCATGTGAACATAGAAGCAGCACATCAGGCTGTACAGCGACCTGTGAGCAAGAGGCAGCCTCGTGGTGCGGGAGAAAAGCAAGACCACGGAAGGCAAGTAAAAACGGGGAAAGACTTTTTAAAAAAGGGAAAAACAAAACAAAACACAAAAAGCAACAGTACCCATGTTACATGAGCCAAAGACTAGACTTCACTAAACTAGTGGTGTGGGGTTCAAAGTTACTATTTTTCCAATATAAAAGGAATGAAACCTTATTTTGTAGCCATAGTCTTGTGATTGGGGTCATCTGTGTTGTAACATGAATACCAAAATACAAAAAACAAAACAAAACAAAAAAACCTCTGTACGTAAACTGGAAGAAAAGTGATGGCAAAACCCTCTATGACAAAAACAAGTACAAATTATCTCAAGTGTTTCTGTTAATCCATTTTAAATTGCAGTTTGAGAGGATAGAGTAGAAGTGTCTCATCCTCAAGAGCAAAGAAAAGAAACGCTAAAGCAAACTTGATTCTAGATCGTGGAATGGAGGAGGAAGCCAGGAACAGCTTCTCTCAGTTCTGACTTCCAAGTCCTCCACCACACGTATTGATATAACCATTTTACAGATGATGAAGTTGAGTCTTGGAAAGTTTCAGCAGCTTTCGTGAGATTTCTCTGCTTAAGTTTCAGCCTGCTTACATAATTCCAAAACCCATGTACTTCTCTCTATATAATTGTACACTCTGGTATACTCTCCTTTCTTCCTTCACTCCAGCCTACTTGTACCGTAAACACATAAGCACTTCCTGCCCCAGGGCCTTTGCACTTGCTGCTTCCTCTACCTGGAATATTCTCCCTTCAGATAAGCACTTGCCTTTCCTCTCCTCCTTCACAGTGAATCCTTTCCAGATCAACTAACTTAGAATTATACTCTCTGTGGCCAATCTTACTCCTCCTAATCCTGCCTCCTGGTTTGTTTGTTTTTTTTTTTTTTTCCTATCACTCATCATCATTTGATACATTCTATATTTACTTACTTATTTTGTTTGATTCCTATCACAAGAATGTAAGCTTCATAGGGCTGTGATTTTTCTCTTGCGTTCACAAGCATTTGAAATAGTGCCTGGGACGTATTAAGTACTCCCGAGTGGAGTAAACGAGTAAGTATGCTGCTCTTCTCCTCTCCAGGCTTCAGAGATGATAGCACGGAGTTCGCCAGGTGTGCCCTCTCATCACTACGTCCTGGTCATGCATCTCATCCTAGAAATGTCTATGATTTCTAGACAGAAAAACAGGAGGGACGGGTCACAGGTGAGGAACATGAATCAATCATGTTACTGAAGAAATTGTAATTGTGTAATTGGAAAACATACTTTTTATCCATGCTCATACTTCACACAAAAATGAATCTAGGTAAATTACATACATACTTTTAATAGTGCAAAGCCACAGAAAATAGAATTTTATCTTGTCACTAGAGAGGTAATAAACAATGTCTATATTGCAAAAAAGAATAAATATTTAAAAAATAAAGTTAAGATTTTAGTAGGCAAATGGGAAAGATGTGAAGAAACAATTTACATAATAGATAAACAACTTGTAAACAAACATGGAAAAATCTTCAACAAGTTAATAAAAGATGCAAATGGAAACAATAATATGGTGTCTCTGTCTTGACAATTATATAGCAGTTTGGTGAAACGGTTACGACAATGCTAAATGCAAAAGGCAGAATCCAAAATTACATCTGTCATGTTTACAGTCATGCACATGGACGTGGACAGGGAGGGAACCCAAGAGTGGAAGGCAGTTTGGTCTGCTGGGTTTGTGAGCGTACCAAAATTCAAAGTTTACTTTATTGTTACCCTTACCCTATGTTATGGTATCTCGACTTCTGAGGTCAATACTTGCCTGGCCAGTTTTGGGTTTTGTTGTTGTTGCTATTTTAAAATAAGAAATAATTTTTCTGTCTCTGTCACACAATATGTATATATTTTTTTAGAGCATTGAGCAAATGCAGCATAGTGCAGAGGTTACAAGCACCGATCTAGAGCCAGACTGCCCCAGTGTGAATCCCAGTGCAGCCTCTTACGTGACTTCAGACAATTCACTCAAATGGCTTGGTTTCTGCATCTTTACAACGGGCATAATAAGAATCCCTAACTCTTGTGGTTATTGCAAGGATTGAATAGTTAATGCATGTAAATCACTCAGGACCGTCCCTGGCACTGGATAACAGTACCTATTACTGTTAGTTAACTATTGTAATTACATGTGTAATTCTCTTCTCTCTCTCCCTCAATATTCAGTTTGCAATCCTCTTGATCAGATTGAATCTCTTAGCAAACATCCTTTCCAACCTTAATAAGAATCACAAGGTTCCTTGCCATAAGTCTATTGTTTGAAACTGTAGTGATGGGTCAGGTCATCAAAATCTGATCTCTGACGCCATCTCTGTAGACATCCAACCACAGAACACAGCCAGGTTAAGTCACAGTTTCTCCAGGTGGCAGAACAGACTGGAAAATGTTGGCCTCTGGAGCTAAATCACCAACTATATGGGACAGACATGGAAGGGCAGACAGCCTCCTTAGGTGCTAGGAAATTCGGTCAAAACTGAATTTACCAAACATCTGTCATGTCCCAGGTATTGTGCAAAACCTAAAACCAGAGTAGTAAACAACACAGGTGTGGCTTTCATTGGGCTAAAGACAAAGACACACATCAGATAATCAAAGGTGTAGTGAGTGTGCTGAGGGGCGCAGGGGCCGTGGGAGCTGGCGGGCTGGCCAGCAGCTGCTCCACGGCCACAGGCGGCATAACCCAGGTTTCCTCAGCATGGGCTGTCGACAGGGGTGGTGGCACTCGGCACTAAGGAATGAGAGCAAGCATTGCTCAGACACCCCCTGAGGCAGGCAGGGACTCTTTATTCTGGAAGCCCTTGGCAGCAGGCAGGTTCAGGGAGAGAATGTTAGACACTCAGATGGGTAAGATAATGTCACCTCCTGAAGGAGGTGACAAGGATATACCATATTCTACTCTGCAAGTCATTCAGGTTGGCTGGAGCCTAGAGTGAGGAGAGCGCAGAGAAATGAAGCCGGGGCGGCCCACGGGGGCAGAGCGCCGCTCACTGGCAGTGCGACCCTGCAGCTCACTGCCCCCTTGCCCCTTCCACCGGCTTCTAGCGCCAAACTGAGCCTCAGCTGGCGGGGAGACAGGAGCCTTTTCCCACCACATTAGTGATACCCAAGTGGTCCAAACCCACACTCAGAAGAACTTGTAACGAGTAGGGCTTGTAACTTTGTACATAAGGGCACAAATAAGAATGAGATTCCCTCTCCTGTCTGTCTCTCTGTCTCATTTTCTCTCTCCTGCTTTTTTTAGCTTGAAGTCCAACAACTTCTCCTTTTCTAATAAATAGCTTAATGTTTACTTTACCTTCTCCCTCATATTCTAAAGGAAATGATAATATAGCCCTTAATTTTTCTTGCAAAAATGATATTTGCTGAAGGTGGGGTTAGGGTTAGTGGGCGGCTGTGTGGAAGGATTCTCTGCTGGGAGCTCTCAGTCCACAGGAAAGAAACATGCTCGTTTCCACCGGAAAAGTGGGATACGCCCCTTTATCTCATCCATTAGTTGTTTTTCTGCAACTGCGTTTCTTGGAATCATGCTGATACTCACTTTTTTGTCTTTCTGAAACTATACAACTTTGGAACCCTATTTGTTTCAGAAACACTGTATGCTTAGAGTGCACAGATTACCTTTTTGGAAATAATTTTGGATTTATAGAAAAGTCGGCATCCTTCTGTAAGGAAAGCTTTCCCTCTCCCTATGTATTTATGTATTCACCTCTGACTGGACTTGTGGATTCCTGTTTTACTTAATGCGTGGTAATCGGTCACTGTCGCTACTTACTTTGATGCTTAACGTGGCTCAGATTTGGCCAGAGAGGATCCTTGCAAGCCGGCGTCTATGGTCTTTGAAAATGTCTGCAATTCCTTGAGCATTTCCTTACTTTCTTGAGCAACAGGTGACCCACAACCATCTTGTAGTTCCTCTGCCTCAACCCTGCCTGGAGCCAATATTTCCAACAAGTACTGGTTCCCTTTAGTGGATATTGATATGAGGACACCAAGATCTGGGCACTCAGTGTGTTTATTTCCGCCGGAGTGTCATTGTTTCTAAACCCTCTTGGAGAGCAGAGCTGGGAAGTATGCACATGTGCACACGTAGACACACAAACATACAGACACATCCAGCTGCATTTCTCTCTCTCTCAGTGTAGCTATATTTTAAACTCATTAGTTTACACACCGGTGCTTCCAATTCCAATCCAACACCTCAGGGTTCTCTCCAGCCCCTCTCTTTCCATATTTATAAAAAACACCTCCAACAGGATGTACTTCTTGGCTCAGTCTCCTTGTGTGTAACTGATCTTTCTACCATGCCAGTTGCCTCCTCAGCCTCCAGGGGCTGCCACCTCCATGGCTACTGCCTCTTTCAAGAGAGAAGAATGGGTAGAAAGAGTGGCCTGATGGAAAGGAAGGGAGGAAGGAAGGGAGAGAGGGAAATAGAGAGGAAGGGAAAAAGGCAGGCACTCATTCTATCTCAAGGCTTATCACCTACACATTGTTCAAAAAACCAAGAGCTTACTCAAAGCGAAGGGTTCAATACTGTTTCCAAAAGCTAAATAGGAAAAGAAATGGATACAATTACAATAGCCAAGAGATAGCAACAACCCAAATGTCCACTGACAGATGACTGGATAAAGATGTGGCAGGATATCTATACAATGGAATACTACTCAGCTATAAAAAAAAGAGTAAAATAATGCCACCTGCAGAACCATGGATGGACCTGGAGATTGTCATTCTAAGTGAAGTAAGCCAGAAAGAGAAAGAAAAATACCGTATAATATCACTCATATGTGGAATCTTAAAAAAAGACAAAGGAACTTATTTACAAAACAGAAATAGACTCAGAGACATAGAAAACAAATGTATGGTTACCAGGGGGAAGGGGTGGGAAGGGATAAATTGGGAGTTTGAAATCTGCTGTGATTTTCTTCCTCATTTGAACAACTTCTAAGCCTTCTATTACTTCAAACAACTTTTATCATTTATTTTTAAAACTTTTAATGGAAGTTTAGTTGACTTACAATGTTGTGCTAGTTTCAAGTGTACAGCATAGTGATTCAGTTATACACACATATATAT
Organism: Camelus bactrianus; assembly: GCF_048773025.1. Classification (NCBI taxonomy): domain Eukaryota; kingdom Metazoa; phylum Chordata; class Mammalia; order Artiodactyla; family Camelidae; genus Camelus; species Camelus bactrianus. The sequence goes on along the minus strand of NC_133573.1, from coordinate 1,451,634 downwards.
GTATTCTTTTTCAGATTCTTTTCTATTATAGGCTGTTACAAGCTTTTGAATATAGTTCCCCGTGCTGGGGGACCTTGTTTATCTATTCTGTATAAAGTAGTTTGTATCTTAAGCCCTTTATTCTAAGCATACACTGTTTTTGCTCTTCTTGGCCTGTCTTACCACTCACAATCTACATGTCGGGTTCCCCAAACTTTCTAGGTGGAGCCACAGTGGGGGAAATGGTGTCAAGCCTGGTGCCCTCTGGCTTCAGCGCCATGTCCTGCCACTGGGCTCTCATTTGCAGTTTCAAACCTCCATTAGCTCCTTCAAAGCCTGATGCCTGATGGTCCGGCGACTCCCTGCACTTGGCAAAGGAACTGTCTTCTCTCTTCCTCACAGATAATGGCCAGTGATGAAAAAGATAAATGGTTCTGAAGCTTTTCCAGATGGGGAAAGCGATGGCACAGAACATGGTGCCGCCTGCGCGCTGGTCTGCAGTGTGTGCGGTGGGTCCCGTGACTGTCAGAGATAAACGACACCCTCCTGAATTCCCAATCCCTGTGTCGGGACAGCAGTGAAAAGTATTGTCTTATTGTCTTATATGTCAAGGTGATCTTCTGTTCTAGTAAGTGAAACTCTTCTCCCACTAACAAAATCCCCCTTTAAAATAACAGTTAAGTAAAACTGTCATTAAACTAAAGAACTTTTAAATAAATAATAGTAAATAATAGTAAAAGTGTACAAGGACATGGCAAAAATTGTGATAATCCAATGACTGAAGTCTGTGAAACCTCACTATTTTGGAAACACTGTGAAGTCTGGTAGGTAACTGACTGAGCAACTGAGATTCCGCTGTCACTCGCTCTGTTCTCTGGAGGACACATAAGGACAGCTCCCGTTCTGACATCCATCTAGGTCATAACGGCCAGAGCCCTTCCTAGGTTTTCTGTTCGGCCTTAATGCAGCCAAAGGCTGGCTTCGTCAGGGAATATGCTGACAGGGTCCAATCTGAGTGACAGTCTTCAAGTCCCGTGAAAAGCCATAAAATTAACCCAAATAAGGAAGCAGGCAAGTTGGCCAGGACCGGGCGTAGAGACTGGCGTGCCGCCTCCCACTTGGAACAGCAGTCTAAGGGCTTCCCCTTTTTGGCTCTTTCTGGGAGGCAGATGCACGCCCTGGGGCGAGTACAACAGGGACAGCAAGAGCAGTGCTCTCGGAGACCCTGAAAGTCCACCAGGACGTCGTAAGTTGGGGGCCATCTTTGCTTGACAGGGTTATGGCATTTCTGTCATAGCAAGTATTATTTTAGCTTAAAAAAAAGATAAATATCTTATTTAAGTGGCAGGTTGTAGGAATGGTAATTCTGTTCTTGGCAAGGTCTTAAGAGGAAAAGCCACGTGGTGGGGCGGCAGGGGCAGAGGGGCAGGGGGAGTGGGGGAGATGAATGCAGAGCCTGTTTATTCCTTATTTATTTTGCTCACCTCAGCCCCTTTACTTCTGGGAGTGATTCCACTCAAAAAAAAAAAAAAAAAAAACCAACAAAACAAAAAACAACCGAAGAAACCAACACACACAATCAATTAAGAGACAAGCTGCTTGCAAATTGCCAGGAAATGAGAAAAGGCCTCCCCTACTTGCTATCAGGCCCCTCTCCTTAAACATTTGGATTTCATCTTTAAACAAAAACCACTGATGTGCTGTGTGATCTGACTCAAGCAACTCTGGGCCCAAGGTTCTTTCTGTCCACAGTGAGGGAGTCATACTATTTCTCCTCAGTCTGTAATCTTTTTTGGGGTCACCGACTTCTTTGAGAATGGGAAGAAAGCGGAAGATTTACCCCCCATTTCACCTTCTAGACATACACAAAATGCGGCCTGTAGTAGCAGGGGCCCCCGGAACCCCGAGCAGCCTCATGAGAGGGGTCCCGGGGTCTCCCGCAGCCCTGCCGGGAGAGGCAAACTGAAGACCGACATCCCTCCTCAGCCCTCTGCTCCAGGGACAGACAAGGACCAGGCAGGCCTTCCTGGGAGGCCCTGAGAGTGGAAATCCAGCTTCCCTGGCCTAGCCTGAGGCACTGCTTTTGGAACGCTGCCGTTTAGGCAACCAGCGCTGATGTGACATTTGTTTAATTTGCAGGAACACACTTTGCCTTTTTTTTCCTTTTTTTTAAGACAGAGCCAGGGAAGGTGGGGGAGTCACCCTCATAAAACCTTTTACTTTCTTGCTCTAACGGGACACATAAAGGCTGATGGGGCAGGAGGAGCCTGCAGGCTGTGCGGGGAGGGCGCCAGCCGCCCCAGGGTGGGAGGGACAGCCTTAGGGGGACAGATGATGCAGCCTTCGGTGGTGTAGCCTTCAGGCCCCCACACTGGGGTCTCACCTCCTCCTTCTCCCCCTCTCACTTCCACCTGAACAAAGCTGCCAGCACCACCCCCTGGAACCTTCTGCCAGAGGATTTCAGCCGCCCACTCAGTGGTCAGGGGCTGAGGGCCCTGCTGGGACATTTCTCCTGTGTCAGGCCCTGGGCGAGGTGCTCAAGCCAATGAAGGAAAGAATAAGACCCACACCAGCCAATATTTTTAACCAGTCCTGGTTGCACGAGGCACCAAAGGCCTTTCACCTTTGGGTCCCAGGCCTGGGGGCCCGGCTCTGTCCGACTTGCCCCCAGAGTCATTCACCTGAGAAAGCTGAGCTGGGGAAGGGCCACGGTGTTCACACGGCTGACAGCCCTGTTCTCCCCCTGTTGGAAGGTTTCAGGGGAACCTTGAACTAAGGCCTGAGGGCCTAATAGTACCCAAGGCAGGCTGCCTGGGAACTGGTTTCCACAAATCTCTGATTATAGCAGTTTCTACTCAGAAGACAGGTTGCCATGGCCTTGGAAGCACAGGAAAGAGGATGGTGGGGGGAGGGCAGGGGGAAGGAACAGAATCTGAGATGAAGCTGTCAAGGCATACAGAGACTCCATCACTGCACAGATCCTTCTGAACCTCTCCCTCCTTCAAAGAGCCTAAAATTCTCTGGTCTGCATTTCCCAGGTCATGTGGGAAAAACCATGTAACGTTCAGATGGACAAACCAGAACACGCTGTGAGCCCTAGAGAAGGGACAGGAAGGGGGCACAGAGCTGCTCCCTCCTTCATCTCTGCAGCTGCAGACGGAGCAGGGACGGTCCCCACCACCAAGTCCAAACATGCACTCCCAGGCATCTGAAGCATCTGGTCCAGAGAAATAAGAATAATGAAAAGATAATGGCCGGTTATGAGAACGTGGATAAACTACCAAAGGGCGGTTTTGTTTCCTCATTCTCTACATGTTAAAAACAATACAACAACAGGAACCAAAAAAAAACAAAAACAAAAACAAAAAACCATCTGTCTGGAAACAGCCTTGGTGACATCCTGTCCAGATATCAGTAAGTCCCCTCTCCAACCCGTAGCTGACAGGACTAGGAGTCATGAAATGACCTTCCGAAGAACACTGCCCTTTGCGGTGGACTGCAAAGTGACCGCGAAGCTTCCCATCTCTGGATGCGTGCGTGTGGCCCTCCCATCAAGAGCCGGAGTCTCTCCTCCACCCCGCGAATCCGGCCTTGGACACATGGCTTCCTTGGCCAACTGGACATTAGAAGACATGTAGTAAGAGGGGCTCTAAAAGTGCCTGTACGTTGGGGCTTCCCTCCCTTGCTGCTCGGAACCTTCCACCCAAACATGAATGAGTCCAGACAGACAGGGTTCAAACCAGCAGAGCTACTTTCAAAGGGGAAAGATGTTTATCTAGGGCTACATCCATGTCAGTGGCTGTATCTACATATGAAATTCAAAGAAGAGGCCAGGCCTGGGCAAGCCTCCTAGAGGACGCGACCATCTGGCCCTTTCCCCAGGGGCTACTGACGCAGGCCGCCCCGGACCTGCCAGTCCCCCTCAAGCCACCCCAGACCACAGGAGCCACGCAGCTAACACAGAGCCGTGAAAAAGCACAGTTTGTTGTTTGAAGCCTCTAAGTTTGGGGGAGGTCTGTTATGCCGCAGAAATTACCCTCCCTGCCATCCACTCTCAAGGAAAAGAACTGGCTGGTTCCTAAGGGATGCTGGGCCGACTGGACCCAGTGGGCCAGGAAAGCGCCCCGGGGCCAGAGGGAAAGAGCACTCAGCACCGGAAGCCTGAATTCAAACCACCGTCCCGCCGTGTCGTTCACCGCGCGCGCCCTTGGCGAGAGGCAGAATACGTCTCCGAGCCTCAGCGTCCCTACCTGCACGCTGCGGACGGCCAGCCACCGCGTCCCGTCCTCGTGGGAAGGAAGCAAGGGCGCGTCTGCGGAGACCAGTGCCCGGTAAGAGCCTGCCTCACTTTTACTTGTCTTCACCGGCTCTCGCAGACCCCAGACCTGCTCACACGGGAGGGCCTCGCCAGGGCGGCAGGGAAAGCCTGTCGCTCAACCAGCCGCTCCGATCTGCGGCCGAGGCACTTGGGTTTTTAATCTCTCTGAGGAAAGAGACATTTCATCTAACATTCACCGCATCAGCAACTCTGTAAGTAAAATGTAGAAACCACAATGTCTTTATTCATTCCATCAAGCGGTAATTAGGGCCCGGAACAGGAGCCTTCCGTCGGCAGGCACTCTGGCTCCTAACAGCCAGGTAGGTTTCTAACTGGGCGAGAGGACGACTCTGGGGGGGTCGCGCAGGGTCTGTGGAAGAAGGCCCCATCCAGAGCCGCAATTTCCCTTCTCCGTTCACAGCCTCGGAGAAAAAATCAGAATGTTGAGCTGTATGAGGAAATTAGGCAAAGTGGGAGCCGCACTAAACAGACAGAACACACATAGCCCACAACCTGCAGGATCCCCGCAGATCCCTTAATGTAAACACGCTGGCAAGGCGCTCGGCTGAGGCAGCCAAGGAAGACGGAGAGGCAATTTTAATTTTGTTGTTCAAAAAGAAGCAGCTAAAGAAACTGCCTTTATGTTATACCGAGAAGCTGCTGCCCGCCGCTGGGCTCCGGTGCAGAGCCGGGGCTCGGGCAGGGAGTGAGGGCAGGTCAACAACACCTGTTGGGGAGAGCAGCCAAGAAGAGGAAGAGGAAGGAAAGAGAAGTGACAGTTCTCGGGCTCCAGGGATGGCAGGTCCTAGGAGAGGAGCTCTGCCTACCTGACCCCACTGAGTCCTCTTGGGGGCCCTATGAGAGAAGCATCATCCATCACCTCATGGGAAGGGATGTGCCCCGGTCACCCAGCAGGTGGGGAGCACTGAATCCTCACCTACCAACACCGGGAAGGCAGGAAGGGTGGCTTGGAGGCAACTCCCCCCCCCCCATGCAGAACTCTCTCACAAGGTCAGTGCATCTTTCCTAGACGTGGCCAGCAGAACTTCTCTTTAGTCCATGGCGCAGAACCAGTCCCACTCTGAAACCAATCGTTGGCAATGGCGTCATGACGTGACCACAGTTAGCTTAGATTAACCATGGTCACGTCCCGTGGAGGGGAGAAGGGCTCACCTTCTCTGAAAACGTCACCACCTCTTTCATGAAAAAAATTCGTAGCTGAGCAAAACTGGGGTTCTACTACAATGGAAGACGGGCGGAGATGGCTGCTGGGAGGGCAGCCGATCGAGAAGTGCAAGATGAGGGCAGGAAGTTAGATGGACGGGCCAGATCATACAGAGCCTTATATGGCACAGCGAGGAGTTAGGATTTTATTCTCAGGATAATGAATAACCTTTAAGCAGAGGAATAACATGAGACAACTGATATTTTTGAAATGCTGTGCTGTGTAAAGAACACTTGGCAAGAGTGGCAGTAAAGACACCAATTAGGAAGCTATTGTCCTAGGTCAGGGGAGAGACGATGGTGACCGGGGCTAGAGGGTGGCAAGGGAGATGGAGAGAAGGGTGTTCATTTGAGACACACGTTGGAGGTAAACTGGCAGAACCTGGTGGGAGACGAGATGTCAGAGGGGAGAGAGAGGAGAAACCGGGGCTTTGCAAATGGGTGGGCAAGGGCGCTATTTACTGAGCTGGGGGAAGATTTAGGGAGAAACAGATTTGAGAACACAAATCAAGAGTTTGGTTTCTTTTCATATGTTTGGGATATCTGTAGAACATTCAAATGAAAAATTCAAGGAGACAGACAGAATTGCAAGACGAAAGCTCAAGAGAGGAATCTGGAAGTCATCACTATATAGACGGTATTTAAAGCTTGATAACAGGTGAGCTCACCTAGCAAGGGTGTGCAGATGGAGAAACAGGCTGAGGGCCAAGACTTGGGATGTCCAATATTTAGACGATAGAAAAGGAGGAATAAACAGAAGGGGAGGGGGAAGGCAGAGGAGCACAGCCTGGAGACAGTGTCTCCGAGAAGGAGAGGGTGTGGGATGCTGCGGAGAAGCCAAGGTGAGGACGACAAAGTGTCGGTGGGGGCGGGCGACATGGAAGCTGCCGGTGACCTCCCCGAGTTGTGAAGTGGCGTGGTGGGGAGGGGTGCCAGACTGAAGCGGGCAGGAGGGTGGCTGGGAGGTGGACAGGAGGAGGCCATCTGTGCAGACAATTCTTTTGAGTCGTTCGGCGGCGAAAGAGAGCAGAGATGGAGCAGGAGCTGAAAGACGTATGACAATCGCAGGCGGCTTGTGACGTTTTCAAAGACAACGGATAAAAGAGCAGGTCTGTACACTGCTGGGAAGGACCCCAGGCGAGTCCTTAAGAAGGAAAGAGGCTGGGATGCAGAGCCCACGTGGAGAGACTGGCTCTCCGAGTTTCAGGAGGGATGAGTCTGAGCACAGCAGCAGGCGGGCTCGTGGACTTAGGGGAGGAAGGGTGAGGGGGCTCCAGTCTGAAGCCTTCATCTCCTCCATCACGTCCGTGAAGTCTGAGGTGCGATGCTGAGCTCAGAGCGAGATGTGGGGGGTGAGGCGGGAGATCTGAAGTAAGAGGAGGGAAGAGAAAGGAGCTCTGAGGACTGAAAAGGGAGGCTACTAGAGGAACATCAGACAATAAAAAATCTTAAAAGGCCATTGACTTGAACTCTTGTTTTCAGTTAGGCAATCTCCCAGCCAGCCTACCGGATCGCAGAGCTGAGCGGACAGGGATCAATCAGGGAACTGGCACAGAAAGCTTAGTTCTGCTCTCAGTGCTCATCATTAAAGAAAACAGGTACGTTTCTGTAGGGGCCCCAGCAAGCAAGTCTGAAGGGTGTGTGTGCAGCCACGCTTCGGCGAGTCAGCCTGCCTTTGCTTGCCGGCTTACATACAATTTCTGGGCTGCATCATCATCATTTCAGAAGAATCTGTAACAGGCACTGGTTCTTAAGCTTGAACACAAAGTTTTCTGGTCCCTAAATTTCCCCTGTCAAATACTTAATGACCTGTAAACTACTTAAATACACCAAAAGAGCTCCAATTTTAAAGGACCTACCAGTAAATCCTTTCGTAAAGTGACCTTGTTTTGTTTTGTTTTGTTTTTTTTTTGTAACACAAATAGCCTGGACCTAGAGGTTTTTCTAAAGAGAGGCCCGCCTGCGTTCTGGAGCTTTGTGGCCAGAGCAGCAAGCACAGGTGGTTGGTACTGACATCTTGTATTTCCGAGGACATTGACACACATTTGCTCAAATTAATTACTCTTCCAAGATCTCTCCCCTGACTCGTTTGATGGGAACAAGAGCTCCTGGGCCGATGCGAATACAGAGGGGAGGGTGGGGTGGAGGCCAGCAGAGCAGGCCTGGGACAGACAGTGTGCCACTCATCAGAATGGAAGCAACGGCACTTCACTTACACCCAGAAGTTTGTCTGTGAGCATCAATCCCCAAGCAGCAAATACCAGAGCCACGTGGGACAAAGACTGGGAGAGAAGAAAGCTGTCGTGAGGGTCCGGACCAGGGAGGGGAGTGTGCGGGTGGGGTGACCTCCAAGAAAATGAGGGGGGAGGGGAAAGGAGAGGGGAGGAGATAGAAGCAGCTGGGGTGAACCACTGAGGGCATCCACGGTTAACCCCACCAACACACTTTTAAGTTAAACTTCTGATACCATTAGCACTATGGTTACAATGAAAAGGTATGAGAGGCAGGGTGTGAAAAGCAGATCAAGTTGTATACAGAAGGTGGCCAAGGGATATGCCCCATGAAGCACTGCTGAACAGTGGCACAGCCAGGCCCCAGGCCCACCTGCCACTGTCACAGCCCAGCTACAGGCTTGGGTGGAGGGAAGAGAGATGCGGCCGACCTCCCAGTATGGTGACTGGCCTCAGTTTATCCCTCCAGTCGGGAAGGAAGCAGGTTAAGGAGCCAGATCGCCTGTGATTTAACCACTGTACACACTACCCCTTGGCAATGACCATCACAATTTGTGAGTGTCTCAGGCCTCAGGTCAGGGTCTGCCTATAGACACCCAGGGAAGGGAGGGAGCGGAGGATAAGTCACATCCCTAACCTCTCAGCATCTTCACTTAACCTGCCCATAAAAGAGAGCTAGAAGGACCCATCTCAGGGGTTGCTGGGAGAACCAACAGCATGGGTGAGTCACTTAGCATGCCGCCTGGCGTCAGTAAGGACTCCGCAAATGACAGGTTTGGTGGAGCCTGGAGGAAGGGACCCTGTGGCAGAGGCTGCCTCCAAAAGCCGTCAGATCCCAGTGAGATGGGTCACTGAATCATGCCTGTGTCACCACAGGGTCAGCCTTGAGGTTCCCAGACCAGGGGTGAGTAAAGCATATATTCACACATCCACTGAGTCACTCTACAATTGAACTGAGGGCCAATTACATTTCAGGCACTGTGCACCGCATGGAAATACAGCAATGAAGAGACAGCAGGCCAGCAGAGGGGGCACCTGGACCTCAGGGAGCAGCCACAGACCCCAGACCACCAGGCTGATATGCATGCCCCAGGGCTCATTCTGGGCAGGACAGCAGAGCCTGCCTGATTTCATTCTGTTTCTCTGGGGAGGACAAAGCCTGAGGCTATGAGGAAATGTGCTGCCCAGGCAGGATGAACTCAGAAACGGGGTGCTAGTAGGGGCCTCCTGGGACCAGCTGAAAGGAAGCAGAGGCAGGGGTCACCGGCAGGTGCTGGGCCGGGGCTGTATTTCTGCTCATTAACCAGTGAGCACTGCCCTGGGTTGGAGACCCTCTTCCCCTACCTGCCCCTCCCCACTCGGCTATGCTCCGTTGTACCTCTGACAGTACTGGGTCTGCTAAATGCTTTATAGTCCGTTTGCCAACGCAGGGATGATGCAGAACAAGATTGGGTTATTACAGATTCAGGAGGCACTACACACCCGGCTGTCATGTTTCAGTTACCCTTTCTCTCGGTTTAATAAAATTTGCCACACTAATACAAAGCCATCTTTTATCGTTTTCCCTGCAGTTGTAACAACTTGTCCAGCTCCCTCCTGCTAATTAAAGGAGGAGGGGACACAGCAGCTCATTGGAAAGCCAGTTTCCAGGGAGGCTGTCAGTATCTTCGCAGCCATTTAGCTCTGGTTCTTATGGACCTTTAATGGCCCTCTCCGTCATGATTTGAACCCTAATGAGGTCAGCAGCTGGTGGCCACCGCCGGCAAAGCCCTGCTTGGCGGCAGCGCGGGCACCTCCGCCCGCTGGCAGCACAGCACTCCCCCTGGGCTGGATGACGTGGGCTCCGCAGTCCGTCCTCCCACGCCTTTCTGGCCCGGCAGCACTGCCTCGGCCCTGATATGTGTGACAGCCTCCCAGGCAAAGGGTCCCCAACAGAATAACCAGGATTGGAGGTGGGTGGTTAGACAGGGCCCCCTTGCCCCACCCCCGCCCCTTGGTGGAGCAGATAACCGGAAAAGGGGAGGAGGTGGGAGAAAAGGAAATGGGAAGAGAAAAAGGAGCTGTAAACAAAGAGCTGCCCTTGTGCTAAGTCCTGAGATGGGTCCAAATCAGCCCGCGTCCGGAGGGCCCACGCTTTGTTCGTCATCCCACTCGGGAGCCTTTAGGGAGCGAGGCAGGGAGAAGGGCGCCTGTCTTCACGGCGAACCTCTACCTCCGCGCGCGTCCTCGTCTGTCCGGCTAATTACCTGCTACAGCAGCTGGGCTGCTGCCCTTTAAACCAAGGAGGCGCGGGCGAGCGGGCGCATCATCATTCCCGGCGCAGGCGGCCTCCCCTGGCGGGGCGGGCAGGCGCCCCCGCCGGAGGGCTGCGGCTGCAGGAGGCCCAGGCACTGGGGACTAGAGCGCCCCCAGGGCAGGGCAGGAGTCGACCGCGTCCTTGTAGGGGGAGGGGGGCTTCCTCCAGGAGACGCCTGTCTTCTCTCGGGGCTCTAAGACCCTTTCCATCCGTGAGCTTCGACCCCACTCCTTGCGCAAAGTCGGGGAATCAGAACAGGCCAAGCCAAGGTCAACGCTGGGGCGGGGGCGCTTGGGGCCGGTCGGCCCTGCCAGCCCCTCGGCTCAGCCCGCGCCCCTGCGTAGTATGCAGTGGTCGTCGCCCCGGCTGTCCCCCGCGGCGGCCTGGATTCCCCGGCCCTCTTCCCCGCGCGCACACTAATTAAGTTTACAGATGGAAGCCGGTGGCGCCGGTTGCAATAAAAGGCAGCAGCTCCGCTCCTGAGCTTCAGTGAGAGCATTTTCCCCTGTAACAAGGGGCTGGATTCAGCGGCCCGCTGCCCTCTGAGCGGGGCGAGTTGCCAGAGTAACGAAGGCCTAGCGCACCCGTGGTGAGAGGGAGCAGGGCGGGGGGTCCAGGGCGCAGCAGCCTCCGCTGCCATCCAGGCCCAGGCCCTGGGGCCCTTCCTCGGGCTGCCAATCCCTTCCTGCTAAGCATGTCTCCCCGGCCCCAACTCTCCCTCACGGTCCTGCCCCCACCCCACACACCCTCAGCCTTTAAGAGGTCCTCTGGGAGCTTGTATTACGTTCATGAGACACACCTGGAGCACCTCGTCTGAGACAGGTAATGGGTCAGGCCATCGGGACTCAGCTGGGAGTCACACTGGACAGTGGCTGTGCCCATGGTGGGCCTGGGAGGCATAGCCCACCCCAGACGTGGCGGGTAACAGCCAGAGAGAAAGCAGATGGGGGTTCCTGTCTGTCTGAACAACAGCTGGGCTTTTCTGCAGGGTGGGGAGGAACTCAGAGCCAAAAAGCCGGGAGTGCGTGTGTCTGATTTCCTTGGATGGAGGCTGGTCAGAGGACAGAGTTCCGGAAGTGCTTGGGCCTGCTAAGCTGCGGGAGGAAGCCAGCAGGACGATGAGCAAAGCCTACCCATCCTGCTCATAACCGCAGGAGGGCGGCTGCTGCTCTTCCCCAGCCCTTGGCCTAGTCAAGGCTGAACTTGGCTTTTAGTCCTCAGTTTTCAGAAGTTCACATTTTACTCCAGAAAGTTAAGGTTGCATTCCACCCTGCTTTCCTCCCAGGGACCTAAAAAGTTAAGGATTGTCTTAACTCCTTTTACAAGCTTCTTCTTGGGCACCGGGTTCACCCAGGCCCCAGAAGTTGTTTCCTAGAGCCCAGAGAAGCTGGAGTATGGGGGATCCCGGAAGCACCCCCGGGTTCTCACAGCTCCTCTCCTGAAGCTAGGCTGAGGGCTTCAGGGCAGCTGCATTCCAGACGGCCGTGTGCTGGTATCCTAGGAGCAGCTAGGTCCAAAAGCAGTGCTGGCTGGCCAAGTAACCCTGAGGCCACATGGGAAAAGAGGGCAGCAATAGACACTGTCCATATGTCCAATGCACAGAGAGTTGCTTTCCTTTGTAACTGACAAACAAGAGGTTGTGCCTAGGGGGAAGATGAGGTGGGGACGCCCACTTCCCTAGGCCAGTTCCTGGGAGCTGGGCCAGCTGGGTCCCTGCCTGCATGACTGACATCTCAATAGTCACATGCATCCCGCAGCCCAGAGGTCATAAATCATCTACTTCAACCACATGAAGCCGGAACAGGGCGGGTGTCCACAGTGAGGGTCCCCACTGCCAATAAGCAGGCAAGCTGCACGTATTTGGGAACTGGCTGCCCACTCTGGTCCACCAGACGTGGCTCCTCCCTTCTCCACAAATGACACTCCCCATGTCCAATCAGCACTGAGTCCTGTCAACTGGCCGTTGTAGAGAGTCAAATTTACCCCCTTCCAGACCTTTCTCACTGGTATCTGCAGCAGGCCTCATGTTTTGTTTTGTTTTGTTTTGTTTTTTGCCTCCTATCCAGCTGCCCAGAGGGTCTCAACCTGTGCCCTTTTGTAGACATCCCCGCAGGGGCTTCTTTGTGCCTTTAGCCTCACGTACAAGACCCTTCACAATTTGATCTCTGCCATATCTCTGGCTTCTCTCTCCCCTCACACCTTGGCTCCAGCCTGCTTGCTGTGACCTAAACAAAAGTCTTTGCTGGCTTCTGTGCATTTGTTGAAGCTCTTCTCACAGCCTCACAATACCCTACACCTCCCATTCTTCTCTTCCCCCTGCTGGCTCCTAATATATATCTCCTGCTAGATTCAGCTCCGGCATCACCTCCTCCAGGAAGCCCTCCCTGGTTCCTTGCCATCCATGCCAGGCTGAGTTTCCCCCTCAAATATATTCGTGTGCTCTCCATCTAGATTCTGAGCTTCTCAGGGGCAAGGCCTGGCTCCCTCAACTTTTCAGCAAGACCTTACTGGCAAGCGATTCCGAGTGACTGAAAGGCAGACATGGGTTTGATTCTCAGCTCTTGCATCTGGGAAGGTCACTTAACTTTTCCGACTCCCTTATTTAAGTGGATAATGATAACATAAGGCTCTTAGGGTTAAGTGAATTAATGTGTTTAAAGGATTTAGCACGATGCTCCACACAAGGTGAGATGGACTCTGTACTATCTGTGTCTCCTCGGCAGCCAGCCCAGCTGGCACATTCTAGCCACCTCCTCAAAATCGCCGAGTGAACCCGCACGTAAAAGGAAGAGCCGGCATGGCTCCAAGTCTCCGCACCCCCGGCCCGCCTCCCCAAGATAGGCTTGGGTTGGTCTGTAGCCCTCTTCCAGTGGGTCATGAAGAACTGGTGACCAGCTGACATGCCCCTCACCAGACGTATGCGGCCCCGCAGTCGAGAGTCAGATCCAGACACATGAACGGGTGAGAAGGCAGGAGACAGAAGCACAGATGAGACTGAAGGTGGGTGCCTGTCTCTGGGTCATCGTGAGGCTCGAGGGAGGGGAGAAGGAGCGCTGGGGATGGTCCTGTCCTACATAAAGAACTTCACCTACATCTCCTCGCCTGCTGTTTCCTGCTCCCGAGAGAGACCTGTGCTGCCCCGCTGTGTGGTCTGGGAGGCCGTGTCTACACGTGAGAGCCTCTCCCAGCGTGTGCTGTTGCTGGGGCTAAGCATGCCCAGAGCAGGCTCCTGCTTCCCGAGCGGCTGTCCCGCAGCGCCAGGAACTGCTGGGACTGATGCTTCCACTGGGGCAGGAGAAGGGAGGGACGGGGCCTGGCGGGTGGGTGGGTAGACGGGAAGGCCGAAACAGGAGGGAAAGAAGAGAAGAGAGGCTTGAAGCCCTGATGCAGATCTAGGGGGAAGCCTCTGTCAGAACCATCTGAACTTCCAAGTGGGCCGAGCTGAGGACCGGCAGCAACCAGCCCTCTCCGGACCGCCCTGAGCCCCGGGGCTGCTCCTCTTCCAGCTCCACAGCTGCTGCTGCCCGTGGCTCCACCCACCCTCGCCCCCCACCCCCGAGACCACACACCAGGGAGCAGGACCAGCTTGCTCCCTCCCTGGCTGGTTTGCAATTTTGATTTCTCACCTTCCCAAACAGCCAGGATTTATGGCTCACTTGACAGAAATATTTAATTTTCCAAATGTCTATTAGTCAAAGGCTGTGGAAATCTCCAGACCTAACATTTCTGCATTAATATCCATATAAGCTGAAGCCAAATAAAGATCTTCCCAGAGGCGTGGGAGGGGGAAACGAGGAGGATGAAATCCTGGGCAGAAAAGGAAAGGGCCCTAGACAAGCCCCCGTGAAGCTCGCACCGGCCCCACCAGAGGCACCAAGCCAAGCACCAAAGCTTTGTTATCGTCCTATTAACACCAGCAAGCGCTGAGCACATGCCCAGTGTTGCACCAAGCGATTTGAACAGCCAGGATGTCGTGTAATCCTCACAGCCCTGTAATCAGCCCACTTCTCAGATGAGGAAACTGAGGAATAAAGTAATCTAAGATCACCCAACTAGAACCCCAATTTTACTGACTCTTATCCACTATCAAACCGTCTCTTTTGTATACATGATGGAAATTCTCTTTCTTTCTAATGGTATAACTATTTCTATTTTCAGTGGAACTAACTATTCAATTCAATTCTGTCTCATTAGATTCAGTGATGAATTCAATGTGTACATATGTGTAGGGACCCAGCTATGCATGGAGCACTGCTGCGGACATAATAAATGTAAAGTCAGGCCCCTCGTCGACCACGACCACGACCTGAAAATCTCTTTGGAAAGCTGGGCACATGCAGCGTCAACACAGGCAGCAGGGTAACGCCACCCGCTAGCGGACTCAACCCTACTGAGATAAAGAAGGGAACAAAAAAGACTCAGAGCAAACAAGAGAGACCCTGCCAGGCCCCACTCCAAGCCTGATGCTGAGAGCGTTCATTCACACTAAGTGCAGGACAGGGGAGAGGAGAAGGGAGGCGGGCGAGCTGGCAAAAGTGAGGCAACTGAAAAATCACAGAAGGTGGATAAGGAAACCAGGAAGCCCAGCTCCGGGGACAGAATACCCGCGAAGCTCCGGAGTCCTGGCTCGCTAGCACACAGAGTGGTAGGGTGGTTTCCAGTAACAACCCCGAGTGATGAGAGTGATTGAGCTGTGTTCTGAGCACACTGGTTAAGGAAGCATGGCTGTTGGTCACACTTTCCTTATGTCCATTCACATGAAAGTATTTCATTCAAGCTGCCAAAGTACTTTTTTTTTTTTTTTTTAAGTTTTGTTGCTTAAAGAAGTTAAGTTACATTCTGTAACTGGCTCTGTAATTAAGCACCACAGCCAGGCAGGACTGGCAGCTCCTGCTGGACAAGAAGATTGTGTCTGGCCCTCGCTACTCAGGGCCCAGCACAGGTAAGCACCGAACCAGAGATGAGGGTCCTGGGGCTGCTGGTGCCTCATTCATGCACAGCCGAGAAGGCAGGGGGAGCTAGGGAGTCTCTGCCCCTCTGCCCCAAAGTCAGTCCTGGGGGGCCAAGACCTCATTCCCCAGCTCCCAGGAGGCCAAGCTTAGAGTAGAATTGCCACCCCGTGGCCCCAGGGGTCCTCTGCTATCCCCTGGGGGTCACTGTCACAGACTTCTTGGGAGTCCCAATCCAAGCATCAGCAGACGATACAGGAGCATCCTCACCCCCCTTTGTCCAGTCCTCCATGGCTCTAGTTAGTTGCCGCCTAGAAAAGTGACAGGAAGAGCAAACGAAGCAAAAAGATGAGGCCGCACCACCATCACTGTGGTGAGGCTTTACTAAGGATCTCAGAAATCTCCATAGAACCAAACCCTCACAGCTACCGAGCCAGAGCGAGAAAAAAAAGCACGACCCAGAGAGAGACCAACCTAGGACACCCACACCCACCATGTCTGGCAGGTGAGAACGTCTGCCTGCTTGCTTTCTGCGTGAATTGAAAATGTCCCGAGTCCATCTGCCTCTATCAAGTACGTTCATCCAACTGTTAACTTGTATGCACTCTACTCGCTCATTAATCTTCTATCATTTATGTTGCGTGTAGATGCCACTGCATCAGCCTGGCTGATGTGAAGACGTCCGCGGGGTTTTTAACTTCCTGCGTATGGGGGGAAAGGAAGTAATATTTAGAGCACGTTTACTATAATGCAGACACTTCACGTAGGTTTCTTTCTTTTCACCTCATAACAGCCCCCTGGAGAGGTATCATTTCCGTTTTACACATAAGAAAACTGAGGCTCAGAGAGGCCAAGTAAGTTGCTCAGAGTCGCACAGCTAGTAAGTGTCAGAGCGGAGATTGTTTCAAGTGCATCTGACCCTGACTCCGATACCACTAACGATGCCTTCTTGATGTTGTCACCAGCAAAAGCGCAGTGCGAGGCCTCTCAGGTGGCAAATCTGGAGACAAGAATGCTCTTCCTTTTTGCCCTGAGCCTGGCTGGCATTTCAGGGGCTGACTTACATGATGAACGGGCTCAGGGCACACATGAGATGTAATACGTCTTGATTTAGTGAAGCACTTGATAGGTCGTCTGATTAAATTTTATTTGCAAAATTAATTCAGATTGTCTCGGCTGGGTGCTCCCGTCACCCAGACAGCAGAGAGGCTGGGAACCTGTAAACAAGTGGTCAAGAGAAGAGGCTGATGATGGCAGGAGCGCAGCCCCAGGGGCAGGCGACTTCGACAGCAGTGCCCCCAGCGTGGTGGAACTAGGGCTGGGGCATGAAGACTGTGGGTAGATGGAAGGGGCGCCATGCGGAACGGAGAGCCCGGACGCGGGAAGAGGGTTCCTTCTCTGCTGGTGATGGTCGGACCGTGCTGGGCGATGGAGGAGGCCAGGGAGGGGCGTTTTCAGTCCCTGAGTTCTCTGTGGTCATAACACATGGCCCAGAAACACCCTGAGCGGGCCACAGGAGGGCAAGAGTCAGCCCTGGTTCCTGGATGGTGTCAGCAGGAGCTCCAAGAAGCAGCCAACGGCCAGGGTGACTGAAGCCTCAGTCAGGCCAACAGGGCAGCGGGAGTTGCAGATCGGGGCCTTCTTTGAGCAGGAGGGCGGCCTAGACGGCGTCGGCTCCAGTAGGGATGTCAGCTCACACCGGGAAGGGGAGGCCCACTGGCAGGCTGGGGACCCAGGGCCGGGAGGGAGAGGGACAAACTGACGGTGAGGGGCAGTCAGGGGCCCGGTGCCGAGTGGAGGGAAACTGACACAGGAGTGGGAACGGGACTGCCATTCTCCATGAACAGAGGAGGAGAGAGGAGATGAATCGTTGTAATTGTGAACCTATGGGGCACAGTCAAAAAAGAAGAAACAGGTGTCCTCTTGTGAGTGTGTGCAGCAGGCGAGGGGGCTGCCGTTGTCTTGTTCTCCTAAAGCAGAGTGTAGGGGTTAAGCCCATTCCAAAGGCAGGTAACACCCAGGATGCTGAGGAGAAACCTCGGGACTTAGACAGAGTGGGTGGGCGGAAAGGAAACCAGGCAAGACCCCAGAAGAAAGCAGGCACCTGAGGAATCTCGACCCCCGCCTGTGTGGAGCTGGCAGGAGGTAAGGGGAACTGACTGGAGCGGGGCGGAGGGCGGGAGGCACAGCCTCCAGGATGCGCGCTGCATTATCCTTGTGAGGTGACTAGACCTGACTTGCATTTGAAAGGTTTACTCTGGCAGTGACGTTTAGAACAGACTGTGGGGAAGGGGACAGGGCGGACAAATGAGGAAGAGGAATTTGAAAAGAGGATGGCGGTTCGGACTAGGATGGTGGTACCTAGCAAAAAGTTTAAAGTGGTGAAATTTGGGCTGTATTTTTTCAGGTAAAACAAACAGGGCTGTTGAAGATTTGAATTCGGGGTGTGAGAGAAGAAAGAAAGGACTTGTGAATGAATGAATGAATGTATGCACGCATGCACGCATGTACACGTGCCCCAGCCTGGCTGCATCGTTGCGCAGACCCGGTGGGACGTCCTCTCAGTCTCCCGGGCCAACCCCCCCTTGCTCCTCTTCAATTTAAACCTTGACCGAGACCTGTCGCTTCCAACAAGCTGACAATTTACTTTAATCCAAGTGAGACAGCCCTTTGTGTGCTGGCATGGAAACCTAACCACCACCTGAAAATGCATTTCCATGAAAAGAATTGTTTTCAAGTAGCCAACAGCCAATTTATAAATAATTGCTAGAAATATGACCTGTTCCTAAGTGGGAAGCGCCTGGATAAACGCTGTCATCGCCTAAACTGTCAAATCCGAGGCAAAGCAATTTCTGTTGCCTCCAAGACTAATGGGCCCAGCCCGGCCGTGACTCTTAGGCGACAAGGCCATGGAGAGTGAAAAGAAGCCCCAAGGCCCCTCGTGATGACAGAGCAGCTGGGGACAGAGGGGAAAGGGACGTGCAGAGTTCACGCCACTCACAGCTCTCCCAGGAGGTCGGAGGGGCCGACAAGAGAGTAGACGGCAGACCTTGTCTCTGCTCCCCCACCCCACCACTCCCACCTCACCACCTAGACACTGGGCGCTTCTCAATGCTATCTGCCAAGTAAGAAACTGCCGAGAAGGGAAAGGCAGGTGGACAGTGAGAGGGAAGGCTGCCTGCTGTGTGCACCTGGCAGCAGCCTCTGTCCCAGAGCGAATTCCACTGAGGGAAGATGAGAACGTCTGGGAGTGTGGGCTGGGCGAATGAGTGTGCCAGCAGACCCGAGTGCAAAGCACTGTTAGCAACCTCCAGGCAAATCAGAGCAGCGGAGACACAAGCCCGGCCTGTGACCTCTGTGTCCGCTCCAGAGACGCCCTCCCACCCTCACCTGGCCCCGCGCCTCCCTGTGGCTTCTGGTCCGCCATCGGGTAATGAGAGCGCCCAGTGAGTAAGCAGGAAGCTGCTCACCGGGCTCTGCATTCAGAATCCCCACCAGTGAAAAACATCAGAAACACTGACTTTCTGGGTCTGGCAATTTACAAAACTCCATTTGCAAGAGTTAAGTGTGAAGTCATGGTGAGGCTTGGTAGACAGCACGGTGCCGCCCGTGCTTTGACCCAAGTGTGCGTGGCCTGGAGGAGGTCCAGGGCTGCAGAGAGCAGCAGCAGCAACCGCCCCTCCAGCAGGCCTCTGTGGACCACCCTTTCAGGATGCCCGGTTGCACTGTGGTTTCCGTCTCCTCGCCACGCTCCCAAGCCGAGCAGACATCCCCCATTTGGAAGGAGGGGAAAGGGCATGGGGCATCTGAGCTCACCCACGGGAGACTAGACAGGAAGAGGAAGCCAGGCCACCCCTGCAACTTTACGCCATACACCAGCAGGAAAGAGAAACTGGGAGAAAAACAACCAAAGTGGAGGCAGGAGTCCACGCAGGGGCCGTAAGTAAGGTTGAGAGATACCGTGGTCCAGGGCCGACTCCCGATCCTGACACTGAAAGAGATGGACGCAGGACGTGCGGCGAGAACACAAAGGCTTTCGTGGCAAAAAATGGCGAACTGCCCCCTCCAGCGATCCAGGGCTTTTTTAGAGCATAAACTGTCACTGCCAAGATATCCTGGGCTCAAAAACTCACATCTACAGACGTTTTTGCTGGTTCCACTGGGGTCCGACTCTAGGTTTTTTAACTTCAGATATTCACTCACCTTTCTGTGGCTCACGGGGGCTATTCCAGGTACTGGGGGTGGGGTGTGAAACCTGTAACATTGTCCCTAATGTAAATGTCCCACAGGCACCCAGCCTGGTCACCTCTGTGCCTCCCTGCAAAGTGGTTTCTCTGTTTGAAAGCCTGGCCTTGACACTGTGGGCTGGCCCTTCCTGACCGCACCCTCACTTCCCGCCCCGTCCCATCCCCTCCACTCCGCCGGAGGCGCTGGGAGTGCACAAGCTGCTTTACTCCGGAGTGGGAAATCTCCAGGCACAAGTGACACACGGGCAGGCAATTTACAGTTACTCACTTGTTCAGATGCCTCAGGACCCAGTCCTCACTCCTGCCGGTTCCCTGACCCCTTTCCATGCCTGCTTCCCTCCCTAGGCCCAGAGGGTCCTCTCACTCACAGCTCTGGGCCCAGGGGAAGCCAAGTGCCGTTTTCTGGTTCCAAATATAACCCCTGAGTTCAGGTCATAGCTTCTTTTCCCGTAGCCTCTTGGAAAATTAATCCATTTCTCATTCCTCTGACCTGGGTCAAGTTCCCTAGGTTCCTAACACTGTTAACCCTCCGACCCCACTCCACTTTTCCCACACCACGTTCCTCTGAAAGCACTTCCAGCTAGGTCACCAGGGACTTCTAAAGTCACAATTCCGGGACTTCTTGGACGCATGGGATGCTGCTGGCCATCCCTGCTCTTTCCTTTGTTTTCCATGACACCACCTCCCCCCCGGCCCCGTTTCCTCCCTCTCAGTCACCCCGAAGGCTCCTCCTCTCACCCCTTAAGTGTTGAGTCTCAGATTTGATCACTGGCCCTCTTCTTTCCCATGCTGCCCCCTCCCTGGGCAATCTCGTCCAACCCTTAGCTGATGGTCCCAAATCTGTACTTCCAGCATCTTTTCTATCTCCCAAATTCTTGGATTTGTGTAATTATTGCTCATTATCATCTCTCCCTTGGAAATAACCTCAAACCCTGCCTCCCTCCTTCCACTCCCCAAGCTGAATCCCAAGTCCACCTGCACCCAACACTCCATCTTCTCCACGCCTGCACCCCAGCAACTGAACCGTCCTGGAGGAAACCACAGAGCCGGGGTGACTACTGGCACTTAAATTTTATAGCCACAAGGTTCAAACAGGCACTCAGCATCGCCCTGTATTCGCCCTACAGATCCCGGTAAGGTCATCCCCCGGTGCTTTCAGACTGCGGTTTGATGCCTTTCTTTCCTCTTATGTCAACTCCCCTCAAGACCCTCATCTCGTTGCCTCACCCTGTGGTCCGTCGAGAAAACAAGTAAACAGGAACCCCCTTAATTTCCCGCCACCAAATCTGCAGCCTTCCCTCCTCCCGATCTCATATCTCAGTCATCCCCCCATTTATTCTCCCAGGAGAGGCCAGACTAGCAGCTTTCCAACCCCTCGCCTTCTCGAGCTCTTCATTCTAGAAGGGATCCCCGTCTTTCCTGGATTATCGATTTATTCCCCCCACACTAGGTCATTCCCATCACTCTACGCATGCTCCGCCATTCCTGTCTTTAAAAGTAAGATGCCCTCCCTGGAACCCACGTCCCCCTCCAGCCGCAGCTCCACTGGTCTGCTGCTCTCACAGCGCACCTCAAAGCGCCCTCTGGGCCCGCTCCCCCACTCCCCTCCTCCCGTTCACTCTTTGGTTACTCCAGCCTGGCTTCCTATCAAGGTCACCCATGACCGCCATGTTGCCAAATCCTGTGCACACTTCTGTGTGTGACCCCTCAGCACCACTGGACACAGCTGGCCTCTCCCGCCTGGGTGCTGTGGCCCCACCCTGCCCTGGCTGGCCTCCTCTCTCTCTGGCCACCCTCTCTCCATGTCCACTGCTGGCCTCTCCACCTCTACCTGACTCTAAGATTGGCAAACGCCCGGGCTCAGTCCTCAGCCCTCCATATCTCTGTTTTCTTCCTACATTACTTTTATTTTCTCCTTCATCACTAGTGACATCCAAATTAACCCTGACCTTCCGCCTGGGCAAGAGACTGATATCCGACTGCTGACCTGTCGTCTCTGCTCAGTTGTCTAATTGGCATCTCCAGTGTAATCTGCTCCAAAGAGAAGTCCCAGCCTGTCCCCCTGACCAGCCCAGCACTCCTCAAACCCTGTTCCTAGTCAGCACTGCCAAGGGCCCCACCGTCCTCCCAACCACTCCCATCCTCCCAGTCCACCCACGCCAGTCTTGTTGATTCTACACCAGTGACACCACGACTCTGCTGGCATCTGCCCACTCTGCTATGACCCTCCGAATTTAAGCCACTTTTCCCGCCTGCACGGCTACAACGGCCTCTCGGGGGGTCTCCTGGTTCTACTCCAGCCCCTCTACAGCCCACTCTCTCTCGGCAGCCCCAGCTCCACCAGCCGCCCACAGCCTCCCTCCTCAGCCTCTGCCTGTGCTGGTCCCAGGCTTCTGCTCTGAGCCCAGCAGCATTCTGTGGCTCGAAACCTTTCCAGGCTTCGGGTGGGGGTGTTCGCCATGCCTCTCCCATCCCCATTCCAGCCCCACGTCCTTTTAAAAGACAGCAACCTTTAAACACGAAGCTTCAGCTCCCATGAAGGGAACCCTCTTCCTTTGTCACACTTTATGTCTGTCCACAACCACCACGTAACAATACCCCCTGGGGGACATGTTTCTCCTGAAAAGAAAGAGCCAAGAAACAGAGCCTCCCCCGCCCCCACCCCGCCCCGGTCCCTGGGATGACAGCCGGTGCTGGGCCTGCCTGGGCTGTGCACCCACCCCTGCGTGTCCGACAGGCATTGCACGGCGCCAGGTTCCCCCGGGGAGCAGGTGCCCCCGAGCCGAGGTGCTTCCCCGTGCAGAGCGCCCTTTCTCCCCTGCAAATCCGCCACTCCTGCTGAGTGACTTTCAAGGAAACAGCGAGCCTCTCGGGGCTTGGATGTCCTGTCTATAAAATGCAGGGGCCGGGAGAGTGATCTTTGGGCTATTCTGGCTCAAATATGCGATGCTTCTCTGGTCTAGAATGTTGGTGTGGAGTTATGTTTCCACACAAAAGGCCTGGCCCCGAAGCAAAAAGCTTGCTGGTACAACACAAAGGGTGTTGGGGCTGGGGGCAGGCGCCCAGGGACATACGTCTGCTCCAGGGTGTCTGTGCCAGAGCCCTGCACAGGTGGCAAGACTCCCCAGCACACACACCTGTCCCACCTGTCCATCCTCCAGTCCGGCCGCGGCCAGCACTTATAACACGGCACGATGCATATTTTCACGCATCAGGGAGCTCCTGGGTGCCAGGCAGGGTACGGGAGGGAGCGTGGGCCTGGAGTCTGGCAGCCTGGACTACTAGCATCATGCTTCGGTGCCTTCCGGCACCAGGCAACAGGTGATGACTCACGCAAAGGCTTTACTCAGGACGCCTGTGCGGGCATCTCCCCAGTGTCCGTCCCGGACACGGCCCCCCACCGCGGACCCTCGGGACTCACCCTGACATGAGACCAAGCAGCCCTGCCCGCTCTGGCAGGCGCCCGGCAGCGGTAGTTGCAGATCCCCTCGCATCCAGCACACCTGGCCCCCTAATGAGAAGTTTCTCACACTCTAACCAGACTCCCTCCATTGGGCAGGTTCAGTAAAAGATTCTCATAAAAAGAAATTCAGCACATTTAACCCAGATTTCAGCACATTAGTTGACCGCAGGTAGGAGCCTGAAGTTTCCAAATTATCGGGCAGTTGCTGTCTTTTAATTAAAAAATAATAATGATGAACTCATGTAATTTCTGGTCTCTCCCTGAGAAAGGTTTTCTGATTTCGCAGGTAAGATACTGCAGTGGAAAAACCAAGTGTTTATGTTGGGAAAAAAACCACGTCTGAGTGGCTGGAAACAGGTAAGTCTTCCCTGCTTGGTCGTGGCAGCTCCAACCTCCCCTCCATCCCCCCCCACCCCACCCCAGCTCCTTCTGCCTCCACTTACCTGATCGCTGCCCTGAAAGCGTGTGTGAGGCTGCACGTCTGTGCGGGCGTCTGGCCATCCCTGATGCTTCTGCCTGAGCCCCGCTCAGCAGCTCCACAGTATTCCTCCCTCTGCGTCCCTCCAGCTGTCCAGCCACCTGTTGAGGCCTCTGCGTGCCAGGAGCCAGACATGCCTGAGGCAAGGTCTCTGACCTGTAGGGTTCACAGTCCAGCTGCAAAGAGAGATCTCAGAGTAATTGAGCACAGATGCTCAGGGCCGCGGTGGTCACACGCCCAGGGTGTTCCAGGGGCAAGAAGACGGAACTGTTTCTAGGAAAGGCTTCCAGGTGAGGCTTCACGGAGGAGATGACCACTGAGATGACTCCTGAGGATGAGTGGAGGGGAGAGGGGCGGGCGCTTCAAGCAGATAAGACTGCCGTTCAAAGGGGCGGGGGCACGAGCATATAGAGGGAGTGGTGCCAGAGCCCAAGGGCCAGGCTGCCAGGGGAGGCCCCCACAGCTCTGCGGGCAGGAGACTTAAGCTGGACAGTCAGGCAAAGCCACACCCACCCCTCGCTGTTCTGAAGCTGTGCTCGGCCCCAGAGCCTGGGATTAGAGAGAGAACAAAATGGTATTTGGTTCCTCCAGCAAGATTCTGAGTCGTCTCCTTGTATTTCTGATTCACACCCAGTTCACGGAGGCCTGAAGCCCCTGAAATTCCACCCTTATTCCTAGTAGCCGCAGAGTGGGGAGGGGACTATGGGAGAGGGGCGGTATCCGTGACTCAGAAAGGGGAGTGACACATAGGTACTCAAGCCGAGGCAGGAGGGGACAGGCTGTGCCCAGGCCCCCTCAAGGTGCTGGACTCTCGCCCAGACCGCAGTCCCCTTCCTCTGAGTGCACCTCTTCAGAGAAGGAGTCAGGCTGTTGGAACGGCAGGTGCAGAAGCCACAAACGCCCAGCGTGGCAGGAAACAGGCAGGCACGGTCCCCCAGGAAGTTCTCCGCCATTCCAGAAAGAATCCCTCCAAACTGCTTGGTCTGTTCTCACGTGGCCACCCTTGCCCCACCCCCTCACCCTCCTTGATCACTGCTCTGGACCAGACCTCATCCTGAGGAATGCACAAGCAAACCCACATCCACCGGGGATGAACCAAGCGAACAGGAACGGACGGCCACGCGGGACTGTAAGGGGAGGCTTTCAGTGCGGCGTGCTGCCTGCCAGCACCTCCCTTCTCCTCTGCACACTGGTTCCCACGGGAGGAAGCTGCCCCAAGGACCCCGTTAGAAGCACAGGACAGCTGTGCCTCGGGGTCAACATCTGGACCAACTCAGGAGGACCAAGGACTCTGGCCATTGGCCACAGCGGCACCAAGGGGAGAAACCGAGGGCACCCAGGCCACAGTGTGGGCACCAGATCACAAAGCGGAGCCCAGGGGAGCTCAGCCCTGAGCCACGCCCCTTGCCAGGGAGGGAGGGAGGCTGCCGTCCTTGGTTCATCTCTGAGCGCGCAGCCTCAGCTCAGCAGTTCTCAGCTCCTTTTCTGTCTTCACAAAGCCTGAGTTAAAGAACCACTAGGTGCCGTTACCTGAAGATTCCTGAAACTGGTGGTCCCCACCGGGCCATTTTAATCACGATTTCTCGAGTCCCGAGTAGGCAAACCCCAGTAATGAACAGCTTCAACGCCTCCCTTCCCGAATGCATCGCTATTGCTATTTCACACAAGAAAAGAGGGCATTAAGGGCCTGAGCCCTGTGTATGTTAAAATCTCATCATTTCCTGGCTGTGTGACCTTTGCCAAGTTACTTCACCTCTCTGAGTCTGTTTTCGTCACACATAACAAAGGGTTAATAATAATAGTGCCTTAAAGCCCTTAGAATAGTGCTCACAACACAGTATTCAACACACGTCAGTTATTATCATTAACATTATTATATGTGGTAGGATTATGGGCGATTCCCACCCTCTTACGTGTACCTTACTGTATTTTTAAACTCTCTTCAATGAGCATACATCATTTTATAATAAGAAAAAAATTATCATGGGGAAAAACCTTCAATTAAATTAATTCAATATAGTTTCAGCCAAAAGAACATTCTAAAGACTAGCGACAAGGTGGTTTGGAGTGAGCAGAGCTGCATCTCTGGTGTGACTGCATAACGCACACACGTGCTCTCGGTCCCTCTTTAGCAAACACGCCCATGTCTCCTCACAACCGTGGCTGAGGTTTACACCATTACACCCCGCAGCGTGAGCGGCCGAGGCGGCTGGTCTGGCCACCCCCAGGCCCGGCCCCGACCGTCTCTGGTTCGTCGATGCCTCTCTGGCCCCGAGAGCACAGCCACGGGAGACAGCAAAGCCCTGCCTCGCGGCTGGACCCCTGCAGCTGAGTTCTGACCCTGCCACCGACCAGCTGTGTGGTTTCGGCCAGCCGTGCGACCTCCCTGCCTCAGTTTCCCCACCCACAAACGAGAGACAACAGGAACCTCCAGCAGACGGTTGCTGTGAAGACCCAGTGAGGCACCTCAGGCACCACGCCAGGCACCTGGGAGCCTGCGCTGCGCTCCCCGCCCTCGGGTCCTCCGTCACCCAGGTGCTGCCTGGCTTCCTCTTTCTGGTGCATTTGTGGAATGGGCCACATATGGTTTCCTCGACGACATCTCTAGTGGTTCTCCCCAGCTGTCCGAGTCCAGCCCTGACCCCTCTCCTACTTCAGGACCAGAGCTCTGATGCCCCCTGGAATGGTTCCCTTCCTTGTTTGCCCTGTAAGTCAAACGCAGTCAGCTCCAAACCCAAGCAAACATCACCGGCGAGGGACACAGCTTCCTTGTAACAACAGTGTTGCAGTTCTTCCAATGTCCAAGGAGTATTTTTATTGATACCTACCTGTTGTGGCCATTTTGGCTGAAAGGGCTTATTCAGGTCAATTTAACACATCTTATCAATGGTTTACTCAAAAGGTTTACTCAGAAAGGAAGAGGGTCACCCCTGCCCTCAAGAAATGCTTAGTGTTCTGGGTGAAATAAACACAGGAATAAATAATTTTAATACACTGAGTGGTAGATTCTCCGATAAACCTGCTGAAGGTTTGATGATGGCTCAAAGGAGGGGTCTGTCGGCTCCGCCCAGAGGGGAGGGGTCAGCAAAGGCTTGAGCTGGGCCTTGCAGGATGAGCAGGAGTTTGGCAGGTGGGCAGGGAGGCAAAGATAGAGAGAGCAGAGCCGACAAAGGCCCTGGAACGCGAATGAGCAGAGCACGTTCAGGAGGCTGCGCCTAAAGCCGCGCCTGCTCCCCGGGCTGTGGGAGCAGGTGATGGAACACACTGGAGGGCCCCACGCAGGGACGAGTGGTGCTTTTTGAGGCCACAGCCCTCTTCGAGAACCTGATGAATGCTACCGACCTTGTGCCTCAAAGGCACAGATTCACAATTTTGCATCCAACTCTGAAGACCTCCCACCAACCCCCGAACCCTTTCAAGGACCCCTGTGTTGATGACACCCAGGTTCTGCACCCTGCGCGAGCATCCTCAGGAAGAAACCTGGTAACTAACGTGCCCCGACCCTGCATTCTGCAGCGTGGGTTATCCCTCCCTAAAAGCATCGCGACACACTTCCCCACATCAAAGCTGCCTCACTTTTTCCCGGTCACCGACCCAGGCCTGCGAGATCTCTGGTGATCTCTCCCCAGAGGCCAGGAAGTGCCTCCGTCACCCTTGGGGTCACCATCATGTCCATAGGTGCCACCAGCCCAAGAGACACTCCATTCTCTGCCTGTCCACCTCACCCTTCACTTTCCATCGCCAGCTTCTCCACCGGTGACAAAGCCACAGCCCCAGCCCCACAGTAACTCAATTATTTAAAAACTGCACCCTTGAGAAGGCCTTTGGAAGCCAAGCAGGTTAGAGCTGCTGGTTCCCCTTTACCTGGCTGCCTCCTTCCCCCTCAGGGACCCCACTGTCTCATCCCCACTCACATTCCCTGTGCAGAGACTCACCAATGGGATCCCCGTGGAGGCATCTGGCTGATGTGTTTGGTGACCCTCCTTAGCTGGGAAAAGCTGACATGGCTTTAAATATTTAACCACTTTAAATACATAGGTAATGATAGTAACTTTGCTGATGGCAGCTTGAATGAAGCTCCAGATCAAATAAGATTTGTTGAAGCTAAAATACTTCCAATTAAGTCCCCGGCCAGCTTCCCTCACAGCAAACAGCCACAAGGGACAGCTGTGTATCCCGCGAGAGCACTGGACTTGGAGTCCACCTGCAAAGAGGGGCAGACAGTACTCTTTTCCACTGTGTAGTTGTGAAAATCAAATGAGATTGTGTCTGCAAAACCGCTTCCTTTGGGGACCTATTATTAAGTGGATACAGATGTAAGGGATAACTATCACTGATAGTTTAAGTTGCTCCCTACTCGTCTAAAGGGTCCATCCTATGATTTGCCAAACCTCTTAGTCAGAATCTCTTTAGGACAGCAGGGACACAGGCCCCGGGCTGTCCCACAGGCCCCCAGAAGCCACCCCAGCACTGACACGAGGGCTGTACTCTCCTCCCACAGAAGATGCTCCATTTCAAGACGTCATCCCCTAGACAGAGTGTACCGTGTGCTTCCTCTGACCTTGGTTAGACCCTGGGCTGAGTGCCTCTGACCTGCTCCGGAAGTGGCTCTGGCCTTTCCTTCCCTTGCACAGAGTTCCTCAGGAGAAAAGCAACCTCTCACCTGACCCCTGGACCAGTGAGGACACTGACCTTCCCCCGGATACTTCCCCTGGGAGGACCCCAGGCCATCCCGGGATACAGTCAGGGCGCTGAGCCCCAGTGGGCACCAGCGGAGTCGTCCTGCAGGCTTACCTGGATTGCCTTGACCTGACGATGGAGAAACTCTATGCCTTCCCCCCTCCGACTTCTTCCTTCTCTGGAGCGAGCTAAATCGTTGAACAGGAGGGCTGCCAGTTTAAAGGTCTCAAGCAGCAAACTCCAGCACCTGGCCCACCTCAGCACTTCAGGAGGAGAAGGGACCTGAGGCAGCCTGCCCAGCCAGCCCGAAGCGGCAAGGAAGCCAAGGATGATGGCCAATAAAATACACACAATTTCATTACTAATGTGAAAACAGATTCTAACTCATGGAGAAAGAAGAGGGAAATCTGCTCGGAATACTAAGTCCCAAGGATTTGGAGTGGCTGGATGGGCTTGTCCTGAGACAGTGGGCCTTTTACAAAACAGACTTCACGGGGAGGGAATCAGATAGACACGTGCCTGGTAGACCGGGGTGGCACTGGAGGTGGGGGCCGTCACCTGGCACCTTCTACTTCCCGGAACAAGCACCTGCCTGTAACTACTGCGCCCCATTCTTTCTTCCCAAGAGGAGCAGCATCGCCAGAAACACCCCTCCTCCCCACTGGCCTAGAACCAAACCCGTCCTGGAGAGCAGACCCAGAGACAGGCCCGTGTCTGGGGGGACGTGCGGAGCTTCTGAGACCAGGAGCGGTACTGGATACCCAAGCTTCTCCCTATCTCTAAAGGCTTCCGCCCTCATTAGAGCGATGTGATATGTGAACGTCTGTGGCTATGACACCTAAACACACTTTTGTTTATTACGGCTAAATAATTAAGACAAGGGTTTTACTTAAGCATTGGCCTTGGCAGTAAATCTCAAGCTTGCTCTCCGGGTTTCCTGGCTGTGTGATCTGTAGATACTGATCCCCGCCCTCCACCCTGGGTCCAGCCCCGTAACAAGGAAAACTCATTCAAAGGTCTGCTTTTACAAAGAACGAGGAAGTCTGTGTTCCAACCTGTACACAGAAAAGCGCGTATTTGCTCTGCTGCAGATTCACTCATTCATTATCGAGCATCTACTTTGTGCGTGGCGCGGGGCCCGCACTGAGGTGAAAGCAGGCCCGGGCAGCCCTGCGGTGCGGTGGGGAGGAGCTGCAGACGCCCCTCGGTCAGGCACCTCGCCAGGCGCGCGGTGAGGAGGGCACGGGGCGTCCGGAGCCCAGAGAAGAAGCAGTGATTAGCTCAGCCTCGGGGTCTGGGGACAACCCCCAGGAGGTACTTGCATTTGCCTCCCTCACTGTGGGTTTCCGGGTAGGACTCCCGCAGGCAGGACAGAGACTGCTCTGGTGAGAGACCCCACGGATCCCAGTTGTACCCACCCATCCTCGTTCTCCTCGTGTCCCATAAAGAGCAGCGCGACAGCCCTGCTCAGGGCAGTGACTTTATTCTGAAGCTTGCTCTGTGGCTGGGACGCTGTGAAGCATTTGTACACAGGAGGTCCCCCACCCCCGACCACAGCCCAGACTTCCTCCTGCCTTCATCCTCTCATTTCCAAAGAAACTGTTGGCCAGGTAAGGAGGGGATGACCGAACTGCAGAAAGGAAGGGGAGTGGGGGGAGGGGTCCTGTGTGTCCGCTGATGAGCAAAGAGCAGGGGACAGTGACACAGATCAGTAAAGCTCGCTCTCCTTTAACCGCACTGTAGACCTTCAAACGTTTGACGCAGTCACCCTGAGTCCTCTCTCCCACCTTCCTGCAGCCCCCTGGCCATGTCGCCAGCCCGCTCCTGGATGCACTGTGGATTTATTCAGTGTGTCTCAGGGTGAGGCGCTCGGTCCTCGATGCCACGTGCCCCCCGACATGCTCTAATCAGGGTCCTTCCTATAGCTCGCATCGGGGGCCTCACGGAGTTTGTGTCAGCCCCACCTCCAAGTCCTCTGCCCAAAACGAGGCCAAGGCAGGTCGCCCCATTCTGTGTTCAAAAATCTGGACGCGAGACTTCTCATTCACTCGTGGTTAATTCCATCGTGTTGGCTTTGGCCCGTTGTTCTGCCTGTCCATCACCCACAGGCAGATTCAAGTCACCCGGTGGAGTGGCTCCCCTCCCTCCCAGCCCGGCAGCATGTGCGCATTTGATAATCTGCCTCCTCGCTCTTCATCCAAGACATCAATAGATATGTCACCCCGGATGGGCCCATGATGACACCGTTGGCACCAGAGACCTACAGGAAGGGCTCAGTTAATATTTGTCATGCAAATAAGTAACCGAAGGAAAGCCTAGAAAAGGTGAGTTCTCTCTGGGTCCACCCTGCTCCTTAATCAACGCTCTGGGTCCGACTACAAACCAGCTGTAAATCCACCTGTCTGCACATAAGGGCTGTTTACAGCTTCTCATCTTATTCCTAAGGACACAGTCAAGGCTTGGCTCAAGGCTGCCTGAAGTTAAGACACCCGTGTCTAAGATACTTAGACACAGTAAGCTTTTAAAAAAAAAAAAAGAGCAGGTGAGGTTGACCTGCTTGCTCTTTGTGAGAGCTGCCGGCCCCGGGGAGCACCCACGTCCCCAGAGCTGCAGAACCATCTACTCCACGCACTCTTTCCAAATGCTGGAGGAAAATAGCAGGACACAGAATGCTTTGTAGTATTTTTAATCTACTTTTTTCTTCTCTGTGAAAACATCTGCCTGTCTTCAGTCTTCTGGCACCTCCCACCCTCCTCCCTGCGATTTCTCAGCGCAGTGCCTCTTCCCCTGCGCCCCTAAGGATGTTTGTCGTCATCTCACACGGATCCGCAGTTTTGACCCACCGGGGTATAAACGCAGCCCTGTGGTCAGGAGAGGCCAGTCAAGCTGGCCAATACTGTACTCATATGTATTCATGCCTACTACCGAGAAACACAAACTACGCCCGCTGATTGGAGGCGGGTTATAGCATCGCTTCATGCCTCGAGGGCCGCTCGCGATGTGCGGCACTGCAGATGTGCATGGATATGTGTGCCAAACAGCACTCAACATTCGGAGTTCCTGCTACAGTAATAATAGTGAATGCTTGTGTCACTTCTCTGCTCAGGTGCTAAGTGCCTCATGTATGTCGCTCGCTTAATCCTCACTTCAGTCCTGTAAGGTGGGTACTAGTGTTCTCTCCACTTCACAGCTAACGGAAGCACGCCGCGGGAAGCAGTACACCTGTGCCTGGAACCCAGACAAATCCAAGCCCGAGTTTGGGCTCTCAGCTACTGCCGCCTTTTCTTAGGCATGTTTACATACATCAGCAAGACCCCGTCCCAAGATGTCCACTTCACTCCTTCCAGCCCACCGGCACACATCACATTCTCTACATCTGGCTACTCCTCATTGTTCCCTGAACATTCCACGTACTTTCACACCACAGGTTCCTCTGTTCATGCTATTGGCTCTGCCTAGAATCCCCTTTCTCCTCTTTTCTACCTTGAAAACTCCTGTTCATCCTTCAAAGCCCAGTTCAACGTCATCTTTTCAGTGAAGCATGTCCTACTCCCATCCTGGACAGGATGATTTGTTCCCTCCCTTCCCGTCCAAGAGCAATCTGCTTGCACTGCACAGTATGATAACCGGCTAGAGCAAGTTTTATGAATAGTGCAGGATTCTGGAACAGGGGGGTAGGAGCCAGGTGGCTAACAAAAAAAATAGTAAGAATAAAGCTTGCAGTTTGTTGGGCTTTCACTCACTCACTCATTCGATAAACACTTACTTAACGTCTACTGTGTGCGAGGCTCTGTTCCAGACACCAGGGATAGAGCAGTGAGCAAAACACAGCGATCCCCGCCCTCACGGAGGCTACGTGCTAGTGAGGGGAGACAGGCAATAAGCAAGACACGTGAGTAAACGTACTAGAAGGTAGTAAGTGCCGAGAGGAGGGGAAAATGGGGGGAGGGACAGGGATGTTTTGTCATGGGATCCTGATCTCAGAGACTCATGCTCAGTTGCCACAGGAAGGTTCCAACCAGAATGGCACAGAGGGAGTCCCTTTAACTACGCACAGAACGTGGCCAGGGCTTCAGAGAACACGTGGGTCCCTCCACTGTCTCACTTCCAGCTCTCGCGGTGGTGATGGGGAGCCAAGGCTGTTCCATTACTTTGAGGAGGCAGATACAGACGAAAAAGACCACCTGATGGCACAGCTGGGACTGACACACCCAGAGCAACCACACCTAACAGTGACGGAGGGGTGTCCATACACACAGGTGCGCTGCCCAGCACTTTACATGGATCATTTCTTCACATCCCACAGCTTTAGAAGGTGAATGCTGATATCAGCCACCTTGTGTAGGTGAAAAAACTGAGGCTTGGAGAAGTTAAGCATCCTGACCGAGGACCCACAGAGGTTAAATGATGGAACTGGGACTCAAACACGGGTCTGACTCCGAGGCCACTACACCACCTCCCCAAACCCCAGAAGTCATTAGTCTAGAGCTAATCGGCCAGGAGTCTTATTCTCTGGGTCATCCCTAAAACGTGCCCACGAGCAGAGACAAGACACCAGGAGGGAGCAGAGGAGGACTCTCAAAGCCAAGCCTGTTCCAAAGAGGGAGCCTGCATGGTCCTAGGATGACAGCTGGGCTCCTGGAATAAGAGTTCGGTTCTGCAGCCAGCGTGAGGGGCTTGGTTGAGGGGAGAGGCTCCAAATCCAGGCCTGACCGGGCACGTCCCTCCTGGGCTCCCCACACGCCTCTCCTGCCCCCCAGACCCAGCCCAGTGCTGCCATCACCACACCCCAACCTGCCCTGCACAGGAGGCTGGAGAGGCTTCCCGGGAACCTGTGCCCCTGCCAGGGGCTTCTCCTGCTCTCTCCTCCCTTCTCCCACCAGGCCGCGGAGACCACCTGCCACAAGTCCTGTCTGACACTCCTCCATTACTGCAGTTACCTGCTTCCTGTCCCCATCCAGGAAGGTCACCAAGGACCCCTGAATTGCCAGATCCCTAAGCACAGTTTGCCCTCGTCTTACTTCCCGTACCTTCCTGCAGCGTTCCGTGCTGTGGACTACTCCCCCACTTCTTCCTGGGTTTCTGCGACACCTTTCTCTCCTGGCTGGCCTTCTACCTCTGGCTGCTTCCCTGGTCCCTCCCGTGGACTCAGGCCCTCAGTGCAGGTGGCTCCAGGGCCCCGTCATCAGCTCTCCTCTCTTTTCACATTAAACGTTCTTTCAAGGGGCTCTCATCCAAACCCGTGCACCCCGTTTGCCTCGGTTACAAAATCTGCATCCCCGGCCTCGGCCTCCCTCCTGGGCTCTGGGTGCGGATGTTCGACTGCTGGCTGGACACCTCCACGTGGATGTTCCACAGTCACTTCAAATCAGCTAGTCTAAAACAGAGCTGAGGCCATCACCTGCTACTGCAATCTAGCCCTCCCCTGTACGCCCTGTCTTGGTGAATGGCTCCCAGCTGCCCTAGACGGAGACTCAGTGATCACAAATGCTGGTGAGGATGCGGAGAAGAGGGACCCCTTGTGCACTACTGGTGGGAATGTAAACTGGTGCATGGAGGTTCCTCGAAGCATTAAACATAGAACCACCATATGATCGAGCAATCCCACTTCTGGGAATATATCCAAGGGAAATGAAAACACTATGTCAAAGAGATATTCGCACCCCCTCATGGTCATAGCAGCCTTATTTACAATAACAAGACGTGGAAACAACCTAAGTGTCCACTGACGGATGACTGGATAAAGAAAACGTGGCATATATATACAATGGAGTATTATTCAGCCACTTAAATAAACCAGGGAAATCCTGCTATTTGGGACAACACGGATGGACCCTGAAGGCATTTTGCTAAATGAAATAGGTCAGACAGAGAAAGACAACATCTGCACGATCTCACTTACAGGTGGAACCTAAAACCCAACAAACCTAATACACAGAAAAAGAGATCAGACTTGTGGTGACCAGAGGTGGGGGGAGGGGTGGTGTTGAAGGAAAATGGTCAAAAACTTCCAGTTACAAGACAGATAAGCATCAGGGATGCAACACACAGCACGGGATGGTTAACTCGCCGTGGGACACACAGGCAAGTTGCTACGAGAATGAATCCTAAGAGTCCTGATCACAAGGAGAAAATTTGTTTTTTGGGTTTTTTTTGTTTTGCTTTCTCTTTTCATTGTATCTAGATGAGATTATGGATGGCAACTAAATGCACTGCAGTAATCATCTCACAATATATGTAAGTCAAACCACTACGCTGTAGCCCTTAAACTCATACAGTGATGTATGCCAATTATATCTCAATAAAACTGAAAAAAAAAAAACCCTCTGTCCTATGAGAGTAACTCGTATTAGGAATTCTGTAACTAATGGGCCTTACAGTTACATTAAAAGGGTATGAAGTATCGGAATGCTTTTTTTTTTAATTAAATCACGTTTAGTTAGTTTTAATATTGCATATATTTTCTGTCTTGGAAAACATGCTATTAACTAATTAATGCTAGTGAGTCAATAATACATCAACTTACAGTCTTCAAGTCAGGATTCGGGCCATATCTCAGACTTCGAATCAGCGCGGTGAAGCTGGAAGGGATTCCGTTTCTCACTTCAGGGACCATGAGCGTGTGGTCTTTATAGGGTAAAGATGTTTTTATTGATTTGGGAACTGTGGTATTGTGATTTATAATAAGATATGTATATATATAGTAAGATATATAAATATATATATATATATATATATATATATATATATATATATATATATATATATTTAATCTACATCCCCATTTCTGGCACAGAGCTCCTAAAACCCTTGGAATTTCCTAAGCGGTGAGCATGATAAAGTGTCTCGTTATGTTAATGAGGTGACTTCTGGACCCCACCTGAAGACAGAGCTGGTTGCCAGATCTGACCACGTGATTAGAGGGTTCTGGGAGAGGAGAGGGGCTGGAGGTCGAATCAATTGCCAATGGCCAAGGATTTAATGAATCACGGCTATGTAATGAAACCTCCATAAAACTCCCAGAGGACAGAGTTCAGATAGCTACCTGGTTGGTGAACCCAGGGAGTTCTGGGGAGAGCGGTGCCCCCGGAGAAGGCATGGAGCCGCATGCCCTTTCCTGTACCCTGTCCTCTGCATCTCTTCCATCTGGCTGTTCCCCGGTTACATCCTTTTACCAGTAATCTGGTAAGAAACGTGTTTCCTGAGTTCTGTGAGTCGCTCTAGCAAATTCATCGAACCCGAGGAGGAGGTCGTGGGAGCCTCTGATTTACAGTCCGTCAGTCATCCTGAGTTGGAGGGGGTCGTGGGAACCTCCAATCCGTAGCCAGTGGGTCAGAAGCACAGGGAGCAGCCTGGACTTGCCGCTGGCATCTGAAGTGGGGCATGGTCTTGTGGGACTGAGCCCGTCACCAGGGGAACCTGATTCTGCCTCCAGGTAGATGGTGTCGGAACCGAGCTGAATTCTTGAACACCCTTTTGGTGTTTGAGGATCGCCTGGTGCTGTGAGGGAAACCCCTCTCCAACCCCCTGGGAATTGGTCTCAGAACACCAAAAGAGGGGCTGTAACAGGTAAGAATTTGCCTTTTGATGAGACTTCATCCATGTACTTTATAAAAATTAATCTTTGTTAAAAAAAAAAAAAAGACCTAAGAATCATCTAAAAAC
Source organism: Camelus bactrianus (assembly GCF_048773025.1). Lineage (NCBI taxonomy): Eukaryota > Metazoa > Chordata > Mammalia > Artiodactyla > Camelidae > Camelus > Camelus bactrianus. Next base: position 1,416,104 of record NC_133573.1, on the reverse strand, counting down.
CTGCCTACACCCACCCTCCCTCAGCCTCATCCAATCAGCCCGGAGATGCCCTGCAGATCCTACCTCCTCTGTGCCTCTGGGGCCCCATGGGCCCCTCTGCACCTCAACTCCCCAACCTTCGCCAGCCCGTAGCCCTCCTGGCAGGGCCACTGGCCGGCTCAGTAGCTCCCTCCGTGCCTCCAGGCTGGACGCTGCAGCTGGAGTGATTATTTCCACAAACAAGCCTGATTTCTCCGTGTAAAATTCCTCAGTGGCTCTCTGTAGCTTTCCAGATAAAGTTAACACTTTCTGATGTACACACATAAGACCCTCCATAATCTGGCTCAGCCAAGGACACCCCAAGGTCACTGACCCAACCCTTGGTGCAACATCCCTAGGACAGACACAGCCATGAGGCAGCAGGTGCTGAAGGAGCCGGCACTCCTGAACAGACGCCTGAGTTCATGGCTCTGGGCCTCCACCAGGACAGGCGGGACCCGGGCTCCGCCACCTTAGCCATCGAGGGAGGTGCTGACGGTACCTACGTGTGGGGTTGTTATAAGGACTAAACTAGACAGTCTAAGGAGCCCTTCGACACTGTCCCATGCTCAGTGAGTGCTCAGGATGGTATCATTATTGCCATTGCTCTCAGCCCCTAGCCTGACTCCAGGTGCCCCCCTGGCCCCGCCATCACGGATGCTCCCTCTGCCAGGTGACTCCTCCTTGTCCTTTGAAATGCAGCTCAAGCTGGACTGCAGGCACTGCTCCTCCTCCAGGAGGCCTTTCCTTCTGCCCACATCTGACTTCAGTGTCCCCATGCCCCGCCCCCCGACCACCACGCCGCACTGTATCACCTGTTCACATCTCCCACAGAGCGCTGGACTCAGGAATCTGTCCCCTGAGGGACACAGGCTGATCACAGGGCCTGGCTTTGACTCTTGCCTCACTGAATGAATGAATGATGCAGCAAAACCAGGGCTGGTCCCCTAAGTCTCCAGGCCACTGCCCTTTCCACTCCCTTCCAGAGAAGGTCTCAAAGCATTTAAATCCCAGAAGAAATGCACCAGGAAGACTCTGTCCGTCCTGAGTCTCCAGATACTCCACAAAACACCAGCTGAGGAATGAGTTATGGGAATCCACTTGAGAGGGCCCAGGGACCACCGGGAGGCCAGCGCCAGAAAACAGAAGATGCTCATTATGAAGCCAGTGGAATGAAACCCAGGTTGAGGGCGCAGGGAAGGGATCACATTAGAGAAAGAAAAACGAGGGCCAGGCAGGCAAACTACTTAAGCGGCCAGCTGGGACTAGAAGGGAAAGACACGCTAAATCAAACCCCTGACAGGCATTTGATGGACATTCAATTAACAGTTACAATATTACTAATTTACACAAAATGCCTAAACAGTACCCACTCCCCCCATTGTGAAGATCCTGTGTTCAGCGCCTCCCAGCTGTTCAGACATTCCTGCTAACACCGCAGGGCCACCAGGCCACTGTGCCCATGCCCAGGGTAGACCCCATGGCACTGGGGCAGCCAGATCAAAAGAAGCTGGGGTGAAGGGAGGGCCTCGGTGGATGCCCAGGGCTTGGCTTGAGGTTGGGGAAAGGATGTTCAGCGCAGCATGGGCAGGGCGCTTCTGGAGCTGCGGAGACACAACCGACCATTCAAAGAGGCCAAAGTCAGAATCAGGCAATCAGCTCTGCTCTGCGGCCCGGGAGTCCACGCACACACGGTCTTTGGATGTCTCTCTCCCTCAGTCCACGGCGCTCCGAAGGTCAAATGCCTGCTGGGTGCACTGAGGCCTTTCTTCATGCTCAGAGCATCCAGAGATGAGGCAGGAGGAGGGTCTCCATTTGGGAGTAAAAGAGAGGAAGGGAGATGGCACCCACTTCCCAGGGACACCCCGAGGTCACTGACCCAACCCTTGGCATGGCAGCCTTGGGCCAGAACCTTGAGGCGGCAGGATGCGGAAGGAGCCAGGCAGAGCTCAATTCTAACAGGACCTCAGGCAGGCCCCTCACTGCTCTAGGCCTCAGTTTCCCACTTCTGTAAAACGGAATAATACTGGTGCCCACCTCAAGACCAGCTGAGGATTGGAGAGCATGGGTGCCGAGTGCTGGGTCCTTAGTGCTGGCGATTCTTGGTGACCGAGCACTCATTTGGGCAGGGCTGCAGGGCTGGTGCCCGTGGTGGGGGTGGGAGGGCAAAGGGAGGAGGGGGCGGAGGGCAGTGCGGGCCCTCATGCCACCACTGCTGATGGAGGAAATCCGAACGGTGCTGCAGGTACCACCCGCACACAAATCCCAAATCCCCGCACATTTCCTAAGCCCTCCAAAAGCCCAGCTTTAAGCAAAGCAATTTCCCAAGGAAAGCACGAGGGCTGCCTCCAGATATATGAAGGGCTGTCATGTCCCTTCTGCTTACACATCCCTGTTTTCCCTCTTGATCCTAAGAAGCGGGCCCAGCAGGTCTCATATCCCCATTCTATGGATGAGGAAATTCACACACAGAGAGGTTAACTGACTCCCTCAGCGTCACACAGTAGCAGGTCGTCTCTTTCTTAAATTATATTTTTTCCAGCCCATGATTCTCTTGGGACACAGAAGGACAGATGAATTATAGGGACAAAGATGTGTCTCCTGTAGGGGAGAGGGGTGGTGGCTCTGAGTCCCCTCAGCACCCAGGGCCCTCCCTCTCTCTCCCCCTACTTCCCAGACATCATGGAGCCTGTGATGTGTCCCTCGGTTTTCTTAGACTCTTCTTAGGTCTCTGCCCTGCCTGGCAGGACCTGGCTTGCTCTGGAATTCAGGTGTCAGAAACATAGGCACCCACTGGATGGCAGGCATGGGGCCTTGTAGGAAGCGACGTTTCACATTATGCATTTTAAGCACAGGTAATTGAAGCAGACGTTGGAGAGCTATTCCCCCGGCCAAACAGCCACCTCCTCAGCCTGGAGACGCTGCCACCGCCACCGGCGGCAAATGTGCTTTCAGCAAGTTGTAACATGCAGATTAATGACTTCCCAGACTGGACCAGGAACCAGGCCAGGAGTGAAGAGCTGCTCCCCTGCCCGCCCCACCCAGATAAGCCCTCCCATCCCACACCCCAGCAAGGACCCTGCAGTGGCTCAGTCCCCGCTGTCACTCGTCTCCACGAAGTACCCTTCCCCGCATCCTCTCCCCACAGGCCATCGACCAATTCATTTGCTCACCATTATTTTTAAAACTCAAATTTTACTAGCAGTGGAGCGTGAGCAATAAATACTAATACACTGTTCGCACTTGAATTAGCCCTGCATGTCCTGGGACCACAGGGCTGTTTGCCAAAGCCAGACTTGCTCCCCACCGGCACTTTGCGGTCGGGACACAGGCCTTCCAAGGTCATGGACTCTCAGGTGCCAAGCAAGGACAGGGAGGTGCTCTGAGGACTCACACTTCGGGGCTCCCTGATTTCTAGGCAGGGAATGGAGCTTCCTGGAAGGAAGGGCAGCAATGGTGGGGCTGCAATGCTAAAAAAATGAACTGGATCCCAGCTCTGCTGCTTATAAGCCAGGTGACTGGGCCACATCCACTTAGCTACTCTGAACTTTCATCTCCTCATCTGTAAAGTGGGCCAATAACACCCACCTCCCATGGTTGCTGGGGGGATTAAATGAGAAACTGGCTATGAAAGCGTCTGAAAGCAAACTTGCACACAGTGGGCACGGGGAGCACGAGGGAGGGAGGCTTCCCTCCACCAGGAGCCCAGGGCCCCTGAAACCACTGCCACCAGTTCCAGCTCCGTGGAAGGATAAAGGATGGGCAGCGCCTTTCTGGGTCACCCCCAGCTCAGCGCCCAGCGTGGCAGATGGAGCAGTGGACAGTGCCCGTGGGGAGCGCTCAGAAGGGAAGGAGAGCAGGAGGGGGAGGGGCAGGAGCAGCGAGAGGCCCTATTCAGGCTGCAGGAGGCAGCAGGAAAGGGCTTCATGGAAGAGGAACAGATAAGCAAGAGTGATACAAAAGAAGGAAAGGAGGTGAAGGAAGGGGTTCCAAGCAGGTGGACAGCGTGTGCAAAGGTCCTGAGGCAGAGTCAATGCTACACTGGGGAACTAGAGCCAGCACTAAAGACTGGCACCTGCTACATGGATGGAATCCCTAAGGGAGGCCCATAGTCCCTGCCCTCAGCCAGCCTCCAGTCAAATAAGGGTGGCAGGGCTGACATACTGGAGATAAACTTAAGACAAAAACAACCATAAACAACCATCACTTGCTAATGCACTTCCTCTATTCACAGTGTGTCCATCCTTGCTGAGGGCTGGGAGGTAGCCATCAAGAGCTGAAGGGGTTAATCAGGGCAGGCCTCTCAGAGGAGGTGAGCAGCTCAGCTGGAAGGAAGCTGTCTGGTCTCCAGTACTCTGAATGACACCACCAGGCCCTCTTTTCCCCAAATGATTGGAAACCTTGGACAACAATAAGGCTTTAATCTGCTTTGCCAGTTGCATATAAACGCAAACACATTGCCATCTCTCTCCCACTAGACAAGGCCACAGGGCAGAGTTGCTTAGTCTGAGTTCGGCTGACTTGCTTAGCCAAAGAATCAAGGCAACAAAAGTGCCTGGCTTCCCATCTTCCTCCCAGCCCCCAGCCCACCCTGGGAAGATGCAAGCGTGCCCCGAGCTTCTCCAGCTGAGCAGTAAGGCCTCTGCGAAGATGCAAATCCCCCACCACAGGCTCGGAAACGGTGAGGGAATTCAAGTTATGCATAAAAGCTCCCCCCTCCCCTCGGGTGCTGGGAGGAGAAATACTGCCAAATCTCCCTCTCACCCGGCAGGGATCTGCCCTGGAGGGTTTTAATTGAACCCTGGAGCCTCCACACAGCCTCCTCCCTACCGAGACCCTTGGAGATGCCCTCCCACTCCACCAGCATGGAGCACAGCACCGAGCACAGCACGGAGCACAGCACGTCTCGCTGCTCTCCAGACAAATGCCTCCCTTCTGGTTCCTGCTTCCCACTTACTCCCATCCTGGAGGCATCTCCAGACTGGGACCCGCAGGGGAGCAGCTGTTCTGCACATTCCACCCCAAGCTGTGAGCCAGCAGGACCCTGGCACAGTCAGGGTTAAACGACAAGCCAGACCCAGGAAACGCCCCCCAGTTAGCCCAGGAAGGGTCCGGGCAACATTTAGGTCCTTCCTGCTCCACGGAGAATGCAGCTCTGGAGTCAGACCTGTTCTGAACCTACCTCTGCCCCAGGCTAGCTGTGTGACTTTGGGCAACTAATACAACCTCTCTGAGCCTCCGTCTCCCCATTTGTAAAACAGGGGCTGTCGTAAGGATTAAATGAGAAAATGCATGTGAAGGAATTGGCACACCGCCTGAAATATTCCACAGAAAGCAGCTGTTTATAGTAACGTCATTCCGAGTCTCCTCTTGGACATTCTGTCAAACGATGGCCATTATAACCTGACCATTTTAAGCATTATAAGCACTTTATTAAAAAAAATTTTTAATTGAAGTGTAATGTACATACAGAAAAGTGCACAAAAGTGTAGAGTTCAGTGAATTGTCCATAGAACCAGCTCTTGGATCAAGAAACAGCATTATCAGTACTCTAGAGCACCCCACCACCCCTGGCCCCCCTTCCAAGGGTAACTCCTCTCCTAATTTCTATTACCGCAGATTACTTTGACTATTCTGGAATCTATATAAAGCCACCCAGTATGTACTGAAAGCACCTTATTTAAGAAGCCCTTCCATAGATGTTAACCGATTTGCTCTTCCCCAAGCCCTAGCAGATAACGCTGTTTTATTACCCCATTTTATTGCTGAGCAGAGGCTTCAGACATGGTAACAGACTTTCCCAAGGCTGCATAGTAAGTAAAGTGGTGGGGACTCCAACCCCAGGCTGCCCAAGGCCCTCTCCTGTCACCTTTCTACCACTCCAGGCTCCTTTCCACACATCACACCAGACTCCCCTACCCCCATGCTGCAGGGAACCCCCTCCTCCAGGAAGCTTCCTGGGATTGCTCAGAGAGGAGCCGTCAGCCTGTCCTGCTCTGCCCATTTCAGCCTAGACACCGGGTCTCAATACGCTGCTAACCTGGGAACGTCCCTGATGGGCATGTGTCCACTGCCTGCTGTGGGTCTGCACCATGTCTCTGCCTGTCTCTTCACCTCATGCCTCTTGGGGGTCACAACTCCCAGAGGGCAGGGCCTGCTCCATGGCTCGTTCTCTGCTCTGCCCAAGACAGAGGGGCTGGCTAGTCGCCGGGGAGAGTGGGGACACAAATGGTGGGCCAGGTAGGGAGCAGTAGAGCAGGGCGCCAGCTCCACTGGTTTGATAAGAGGCTCCTGGAGAGTCCACCTAGTGAGAGGCATGAGACAAGAAAGAACCAGGGGCCAAGGGGACCCCATTTCTAATCCTGATGCTGCAAGTCACGTGACCTTGGGCAAGTTACTACCTGAGTCTTGCTTTCCTCACTTGTAAAATGAGATGATTGGACTAAATCTGACCTGACAAATGCATTGCACCCTGTGCCCGCAGCAGACATCCCAAGTCAACCCAGGCCCCGTCCTAGGGACATTCCGCCGCAGGCCCCTCTTAACCCAGCGCTGCAGGTACCCAGGCCAATCAGCAGAAGTGGGCACAGGAGAAAACCTAGCAGACACCACTGACCGTGGCCGGCACCGGGCGGCAGGAGTCACGGGGGCTCTGCATCCACGTGCTGCTCCTGACCATGCCCCGAGATCCAGGGATGAAAGGTCAAAAGTGTCTCAGCTCACGCTCTGAATCCTGGGGCCCTCCATCCCTACACAAACACAGTCCTTCCCTAGGTCCTCTGCTCCCACAGTCCCTAAGCCCCACCCTGCACGCTGCCCTCACATAACTAACTCTTCCCGGGAACAAATGAATTCTGTGGGCACAGGGCCCCTGCTCACACTGCGTGTCTAGAGGAACAACCCTGGGGCTCAGGCCTCTGCTCCCAGGCCTCCTCTGCACTCGTGGGAGCAGCAGTGCCCCTCAACCCTGATCTGGAGGTCTGAGCTCTCAGCACACAAGCCACCTCCACTCTCATTGGACACCCCTGTCTGGTCCCCTGGGCCTATAACCCAGCAGGACCCTGTGGGGCCTTCCAGGGTCAGACCACTCCTCCATACCCCTTGCTGCAGCTCCTCTCTGAAGTACCCAGATAACAGTATCTCATGTATATTTCCTGAGTTTTTCAGATGCTAAAACCACCACCAAAGGGAAGAAATTAACTACCTGATGACTGACAGCACGTGGCCCCAGACCGTCTGGCCCCTAGGGGTTGACAGTGTTGACCGCCCTGTTACCTCTATGTCAACCAGTTAGAGAACTGTGCACGAGTCGATCACGCCCCTCGCGACCCGCCTCCCTGACCTGGCCTTTGTGCTCTGCTGAAACCCTTCAGGGAGCTCAGGGTTTTCTGGGGCATGAGCCATCCCGTCCTCCTTGCTTGGCCCTGTAATAATCATCTCTCTGCATCAAACTTCAGTGTTTCAGTTTGCCTGGCCTCATGGTGCGGCGGGCATGTGAACTTGCCTTCGGTAACAGGCCCCTGGTGCCATGCTCAGCTGGGTTCGAGGAGGAGCTGAAGTGCTTGGGGCCAAGGTCCCGTCTGGCCAGGGCTGCCCTCTGTACTGGGTCAGTTCCATTAGGGGCTGCGTTAATCCCACGATCCACCAGGGAAATGTGCTCTGAGATCCACAACTAACCCTTTGATCCAGTAGGTCTCTGAGTTGAAGCAGCCCTCCCAAGATTTCCGGAGCCGAGGCTCCACCATCCAGGGCCTCTGCGCGCAAGGGGCTCCCCAGAGAAGCCATCCATTCAACAAGTATGCATTGAGCACCTACTACATGCCGGTCCCATCCTAGCTGTGGGGGCTGCAATGCTGAGAAATGGACATAGACCCCGTGCCAGGGGAGCTCAGGTCCTGGGGAGACAGACGATGACCTCTGCTGACCTCCCTGAAGCATCCAAGTGTGGCCTGACCTGTCATGGTCACCAGCCCTTGGCCCTCTTCCAGGTGAGCTGCTTAAGCTTCTCCCGGGCAGGGGCTGGAGGCTGGAGCAGAGACACCTACTGGCTCCCTGGGGAGGCACTGGCCACCAGGAGAAGCCATGTGTATAGAAGAAAAGGGGTGATGCTATGTATGGTCCAGCCGTGTGACCTCAGGGTGCTCTGGGAGCATCCATTCCCTCCTGGGTCAAATGGAACCAACAGTGCCTATCGTGCAAGGCTGCGGTGAGGATTTGCCAAGACATATGAGGACGGACACTTGAGACGCGGCAAGACGGACAGCACTGCTGGCCCAGGAACATGGGACAAAGGTCGGCTCCACCCCAGCTCCTGAGGCCCAAGGTCAAGTCCTGAGCATCCCCCTCTGCCAACCTCCCTCCCCAAAGAGGAGCTCGGGGGAGGGGCTGCCCACGAGCAGCCAGCCTGGCCGGACTCGCGGATAGAAGTGCACTTCCTCGGCTGGCTTTCCACTACTCATGTCATCCCACTGCCTTGCTTACTTCTGACCTGCAGCCTACCTGGCAGGTCCACGCTCCAGCCCGTTTACTCTGGCCTCTGCCAGGACCCCTGCCTGTCAAAGGAGAAGGGCAGGGGGCTGTTTTCAGCCAATAAACTGGGCGAGCTTTCTCCACCTACTCGCCTACCCTTAGAGTTGGGTCATCAGAACTTTCTGGCCCACTGGTGGGGTGTCTGCAGCATCACCCAGTCCCACAGGAGCACGTGGTCACCTCGGTGCTCAGACCCCTGCCCCCAGGACCTGAGGCCCAATCCATCCTCTGACAGATTCAGAAGATACCTGTGCACATATTTACTAAGGGCCCAGCCCTGGGGCGAGCTCACCCCGTGCCCCTCTGAGGCCGTGCCTGGCACCCAAGAGGCACTCGGGAAATGTGTGCTGACCAAGGATCAGGCACCAACCTGCCCAAGAGGCCAGTCCCAGCCTTGCACATTTCCTGGAGTCCCCCCCCACCCCCCCTCCAGGCCATCATCTTCCTGCTAGGGGACTCTGGGGAAAAGCGTCCTGGACAGAAGCCCAGGTAGGAGGAGACTGAATCCTGGCTTTGCTTCTTGCTGATGACATATCTTTACATCCCAAGGACGGGAAGGGGAAGAAGGGGCTCCAAGGAGGGGTGCGGAACAAGGACCCGTGGGAAGTAGACTTGGCTCATTATAAGGCATTGATGGACCTGGGACGGCTGGATTTGAACCCCGTGCCATCTGGTCTAGGAGCGCCACCACCGCCCCACACAGCCGCTGGACGAGGAACAGGGCTGCCCTGCTCGGGCTACCTGACAGGCAGAGAGAAGCAGAGAGCTGTCCCTGAAAGGTGACAGCGACACTTCATCCCCAAACCCAGCCCCCTACTCAGGAGCCCTGCCAGGCTGAAGAGCAGAAACCACTTCAGCTGCCCCGGCCCCCGGGATGTGCCTCCACCACCCTCCTCGGCCTCTTGAACTTCTCTTTTTTATTAAGTGTGCCTCGTAGCCGCATCTTAACCTCCTCTGGGCTGTTCCTTGGAAATGTCACTCAAGTGCACCCCTTCTGCCGTCACCTCCAGGTCCTCACCCCTCTTTGGGTGCCTGAGGATGCTGAACGCCTTCTCTTTGGCTCTCAAGGTCCTGTGGACTCAAGTGAGCTCAGCCCCACCCCTGCCCACCCTTCTCCCCTTAGGCAGGACCCTTCCTCACCTGCCCCCTCCCTCCTGCCCATCACCAAGCTTCAGGACACCCCTTGTCCCTGCTCAGCCCGTGCAGCCCCTCCTTGCCGGGAAGCCCTTCCTCCCGGTCCCTGCTAAGTGTAAGGCAAACCCTATTTTATGTAACCAAATGTTATAATCCAGTCACAACCATTTCTTACATTCCTACTAGGAGCAGGGGCCGATTTATGGGATGCTGAAGGAGAGTGCTTGCTCTGTTGGAGGCGAGGATGTGAAAGGCACCAGGCAAAGGCGACACTCGGGGCACTTGTCAGCTGAGTGCGGGGACAAACAGGGACCGGGGATTATCCACAGCAGGCAGGAGCTGGGAGCTAAACCACAGAGGCAGCGTGGGAGGAGCCCCCTAGGGGAGGCTCCGCGGGCCCCTCCTGGGCTGCTCATCACAAGGGCAAACCACATTCCCATCGTGCACACATTCATGCCAACAACAACCCTTTGAGGCAGGTGAGATCATCCCCATTTTACAGGTGAGGCAAGTGAGGCTCAGAAAGGTTAAGTGATTTGTTTTAAGTCACTCAGGAAGTGACACCAGGATAGGAACCCAGGTCTGCCTGACACTGAGCAGCTGAAGCTGCCACCACTTCCTGCTGGGACTGAGGGTCGGGGTGTTGGGGGGGGGCTTCCCAGGAAAAGGTGTAGAGGGCCTCGGGCGAGGGTGGGCAAAGAGGGGACAGAGGGTCACATCCAGAGGCATAAAGCTGGGGCCAGCCCATGGATGCCATAAACTCCAAGCCACCATCTGGAAACTCCATGCAGGAGCCCCAGGGCCAATGAGCCTCTTGTGACCAGGTCGCATGTTACCTTTGCAGGAAGGCAGGTGCGGCATCAGGGTGCCCAGGGAGGAGGCTGTTACCCTTCCCCAGGGGTGCACCACTGGAGCCCCAGGTGGGACGGTGATGGGGGGGGAAAGGTCAGGCTGGGCCCCGGCAGTGCCCCAAAGCACCGAGGCTGAAGCGATACGGTGCAGGAGAGTGGGCTGGGGGCGCTGCGTGCCTGGGAGAACCTGGAAGGGGTCCAGAGGAAGTGCCGGTCTGGGGCGGGGGTGGCAGGGCGCTAATCTAGGGGCAGGGAGAATGCAGAACCAAGGACCGGCCAGGCCCCAGACCCAGGGTGGGGGCAGGGAGCCAGCCACCCCCCCACCCAGTGGGAGAAAGTGTTGAGCTGACAGACAGACAGAAGCATGGGATATGACAGAGGGAGGGCTGAACAGCTGAGACTTTAAAAAGCAACAAGCAGGGGCACAAGAGCCCGGGGCTGGGAGTCCAGGGGCCTCACGGGTGGCGGCAGAGCCTTGGACAAGTCACTTGACCTCTCTGAGCCTCAGTTTCCGGGGGATCGATAACCGTCCCCGCAGGGTGCTGGGACAGACGAAGTGCTTGTCTGGTTCAGATCCAGTGAAGGAATTTTTCTAAGAAGCATTTGGAAAACTGCAGAGCTCGATCCACACATAAGGGATGCGTACTACGCAGAAGCAACAAGACATGCTCTCTCCACACACGTTCCCGGCCACTGCCCGCCCGCACCAGCCACATGGCCACCGGGCCCCTCCTCGCTGTTCCTCTGGTTTTCCAAGCGTTTTTCCCGCTCACCCAGGGCAGGTCTTCCTGCCCTTCTTCCTTCCTTCCGTCTCCACTGGGCTGAGACCCACACTGGGGGCGGCTGAGGCTCTCGGTCCAGGAGGCCCTGCATCCCGGCAGCTGGGACCTTCTCCCGCGAGTCTCTGCCTCTCTCCCACCACGCAAAGTTCCCTCTCCATCCTCAAGCCAGACCAAGAAGCAGACCTGGTCTCTAGGAAGAACTTTTGGTGCTGGGGAGAATGCCAGCCAATGATCAGGACGCCTAGGGGACGGGGAAAACATAGAAAACCAAAATCTCCTGTCACCCCCCCCCCCACTAACCCCCGCCTCCTCCCCACCAGGCACTCCCAAGAGCTCCAGGGACCAGCCTCCTCTCTGGTCTCCACTGGCAGGTCCAGAGGAGGACAGGCACGGATGGAGCTGGAGAGGCAGGCGGGAGGCTGGTAGGCAAGCCCGGGCCATAGCTCCACGGAAGCCTTGATCCACAAGAAATGAACAAAACACGGAAAATTAAACAAACCCAGACACTGTAATGTGTGCATAATTAGATTAACTCTCCAAAGGGTTGTGACCTTGAGGAACACATCCAGCCAGTGAGGAAAATAATAAACCTGATTAATGCCAAGGCATGAGCTGCAGCTTCAGCAAATACAACGAGCCTGACGATGCCCAGCAGAGTTCCTGGGGCTTCCTCCCCGGTGGGGCTGGAGCACAGCTGACCTCTCCAGGCCCTCACCCTATCACACGTGCACAGACGCTCAGCGAGCAAGCAGGACCAGATTTCCCTCTCAGGCACCCGCTGCCAACCCAGACAGCCTCTATCCCAGGGGATGCCATACCCACTGATGGCAGGTGCTCCTAGAAGCATCACTGTCACCCAGGTGACCCACAGGGAGCTTAGGTGAAGGTAGTTCTCTTTGTTCCTGGCAGGGCTCGCGGCCAGTCCTGGGACCTCCCAGCCTGGACTCGAGAGACGCCTGCTGCCTGGCACAGGGGCCCAGCCAAGCCCAAAGCTGCCTCCTCTCTCCAGACAACCCAGGCCCTTGGGAGACATGCCCAGGAGAGCCACTGGAGGGAGGCAGGGAAGTGGCACCTCATGGCATCACCAGACAACAGCACCAGGAGGAAGATAGCAGCACAAAGTAGAGATGCCAAGAGCTGAGCAGCCAAAGGTCCGGCGAGGGAGAAGCTCGGCCGCATTGCCCGGCCACTGCCAGGCTGGCGGGCCAGCCTGCCCAAGGCCTCCCCCAACCGCCAGCTCCCCCACCCCAAAGGCCCTGCCGACACTCCCTGGGCTCCAACTCCTCCCCTCTCACTTTCTCCAGCTCAAGGGAGCCAGGGAAAGAGACACAGGTGCTGTCGGTGCCTTGAAACCCCCGTCCCAGCTGTCGCAAGCTGCCTGGCCAGGTCTGAGCAGCTCACCAGAGCCCTCACTGGAGAGAAGCTCAGTCAGCTCCCCTCCCCCTTCGCCTGCCCAGCCCCCTCCCCCATCACACGCCCAAATGCAGGTCTCTAGAGTTTCTCCCTCACTTCCCACTCGGGTGAACGAGGGTGGGATGGGTGGGAGCCCCATTAGTCCAGGGAAAGAGGGTCATTTCTGATAGGACGCTGCTCCGCCCAAACCAGACGGCGTGTAGAGTTGGGGGGGTGGCCGGAGTCCAGAGCAGGGGCCGGGGCAGTCGAGGCAGATGGCAATGAGGCAAGGGGAAGGGGGCTTCGTGGGCTCCAGGGCTGAGCTGGCACGGGGCACTGCAGCCGGGGACTGGGGCGACTGGACAAGCGGAGGGGGACGGAGTGCGGGGGAGAAGCGCCGGGGCGGGGAAGGGGCCGTCATCCCTGCAGGGGGCAGAGGCAGAGCTGGGAGTTGTACAGGGGCGGGGGGAGGACCAGAGCGGGAGGACGGCAAGCCCGAGGAAGGCATGCGGAGAGAGGGAGACCTGGATGGAGACTGAAGGAACTATGGGCGCAGAGCGATGCGGGTTCGGAGCCCGATCCGGAGACGCAGGGGCCGGAGTGCAGGGGACAGGCTGGCTGACGGCGGGAGAGGGGAGGAAGGGCGCAGGGGAGGGTGGGGGCGGGGGCCGGGAGGGCAGGAGAGGCAGAGACGTCAGAAGGAGGGGGTACGGGCGCAGGAGGGGGCGCGCGCGGGGGGCGCGGGGGCAGCGCAGGTGCGGGCCGGGGGCGCCGCGGCGGGCCCTGCCCTTACCTGGGCGGCTCCGCACTCCGAGGGCTGCGCTGGGGCCGGGCGCTGCTCCGCCGGCCGCCGGACTGTTTTCCTTTTTCCCTTCTTCCGCAGCAGCCGCGGCGGCTCCAGCGAGATCCGCCGGCAGCTGAAGGCGGCGTCTGTGTCCGGCGGCGACCGAGCGGGGAGCGGGCGGCGCGGGAGGAGCGCGGCCGAGGCGCGGGGCGCCGCCCGGCGGGCAGCGCGGGAACTGCGGCGGCCCGCGCACACCTGCCCCGGGTGGGGTGGGGGGGGGCGCCCCTTCGGGGCCCGCGCGTCCAGCGGCCCGCACGCCCTCGCCGCCCGCCCGCCGCCTCGCCCGGGGCGCCCCGGGGCGGAGGCGTGGGAGGGGCGCGGCGGCGGCGGCGGCGGCGGGGCCGAGCGGCCGGGGGCAAACTTGCCGCCGCCCCGGGGGCGCCGAGGCCGAGCAGCAGGCGCGGGGCTGGGGACGCGGCGCCGGGCAGGGGCACGAGGGGCGCGCGCGGCCGAGTGGCCGCGGGACGAAGTGCCGGCACTGCGGTGGATCGACCTCCGGGGGACCGCGGCGCAGCCCGCACCCTGCACCGCCCTGCGCAAAGGGGCGCCCACCCCGGCCCCGAGGAGTTCGAGCCCGGCCCGCTTCGGAGGGCAAAGGGCGCCTCCTGGTGGGGCTTTGGGGAACAGCGCGAGGGACCAGCGTGCCGCTTACTGGGGACTGTGGCCTCAGTGGCGGCGAGGATGGAGAGCGCGAGGTTTAAGGGAGAGAAAAGAACAAACTGTTCCAGGAGGCGGAAGAGAGACAGCTTGCATTTAGTAGTTCCAGGGCGCTATTTTATGAATACAAACATCTTGGGAGGAGCTGTCATCCCCATGTCACGGATGAGGACCCCGAGGCTAGGAGGGTGAAGGGACCAGCCTAGGATCCCAAGGCTCCAGGTGAACGAGGTGGCTAGTGGAGGACGAAGAGGGCAACCAAGCTTTCTAACATGTGGTCATGGCTCATTTTACTGCGTCACAGCTGCCCTCAGGAGGATCTGGGGAATCGGGGATCCTGAGGAAGGCGGTCCAAGGACACATGACCTCCTCAGACTTGAGTTCCTCCTTTACCACCCACATGGTCTCTGTCTTGGGCAAACAACGAACTGATGACAGAGCCCTCCCATCTTCCACGCCTAGGACCCCACACTCAACTATCAGCCCACCCACAACCTCGTCATATTCTCAGCGAAGGGTTGGTTACCAGACGTCCTGGGTTGGGTCTTGGGCATGAAAGCATGATACTGGGACTAGAGAATATTCTATGACACTGCATTCCCCAGGGAGGGCTAACCACCGGGCTCTCCCACTCCTCTGCCACCCAGGCTGCAGGGAGGAATGTGGGTCCCAAGAGTCCTGGCTTCCCATCCCCCACCTCCACGTGCTGGGCTTGGCGAATGCTCCTTAGGGAAAACAGCCTGTGCACCTCTTGTGTGCCAGGAGTGCACCTACTGTGTGCCAGCACTACGGCACTTACATGAATGTGGTTTCCAATAACCTCACACCACCTTTGCAAGGCAGATGTGAAGGTGACACTATCCCCATTTCACAGATGAGGAAGCTTGCTACAGTTTAAGATCCCCCATAAGCCAGCTACACCCTGGGGTGAACAGGCTGCACAGAACTATTTCTAATTCCAGCTGTATTCTCTCATGTGAGACCTCGTTTGCAAAGAGGACAAAAGGCAGCATGGGCCAAGCAGAAAGCACCCTGGAGAGTGAGGGGCATCCCTGGGACCCTGGGCAAGTGACTTCATATCCCTCCGTTTCATTGTCCACGTGTATAAAGGTGAGGGAAGCTGACTGAATAATCTCTACGTTTATTTCAAAGTCTGAAATTCTGAGCATGGATCCTGCGCCCTTTTACTGGAAGGATGCAAATTCAGTGGGACCACAGAGGTTTACGTGTTTGGGAAGAAACCTACGGTCTGTGTGAAGTGCATCATCTTATTCCTTTGCCTGGTGAGCTCCTCCTGTACACCAGGGCGGTGGGAAGTTGCTCTCGGCAAGATCCGAGGGACGGCTGATGGGTCTGGAGGTAGCCGCACTGTGGTCTAATAAGGACCCCAGCTTCTCCTCTTCCTGCAAGATGATTCTGACTTTCCCTTCCCTAAGGCCTGTGCCCCTAGAAGCCAGGGGCCCTCTAGCAGTCAGAAGGTGGGCAGCAAGGCCAGCCCCACCCAAGTTGTCCCCCACCACCTTCCTGTCTCTTCCTTCTGCTACTGAGTGCAGAGTTCTGGGTACTCCCTGCTTGTGGTCCACTTTCTGTACTTCTGAAACTCAGTGCCATGTGTCAATCAAAATTTAATTCCAGGCAAACTAACTTCCCAAGCTTGACTGCGGGTAGGGCTGGGGCAGGGGAGGTCAGTCCAGACAATTTTGGATTCTTCAGCAAGGCTCTGTCAGAGGGGAATGAGGCCAGCCTGGCTGAGCTCTATTTGAGGCTGACACCTTGAATGAAATAGCAGAAGGGTTGGAAATGGGACTCCCTCCCCTAGAACCTCTTGTCTGAAGCATCCCTGACAGCCAGCTGCGGGGCGGTGCTAGGCAGGTTACCACGTGCTTGGGTGTCATGGTTAAATCCAGTGGATTCGAGCTTTGATGGCTGGGTCCACAGGAAGGAGCTTGTTCTCCAGATTAGTCAGCTTCTTCTTTCTTTGTATTTGCTTGAGGTATATCCACGGAGAATCCTTGATCTTAAATTTACCAGCCTGCCTTTTCCAAAAGCCCCTCTGAAGGTTCATCACAAGTTCATAATGGACCCATTGCATAAGTGGGGCTGACTCGGGCACACAGTGACTGTGCAACTTGTCCTCACTTGCTTAGTGGCACATGCCATCCTCATGTCACCATCTCTTAGAAACTGTCCCAACAGTCTTCTAACTGACCTCCCTCCAACACATCCACAAATGGCTGCCATTTAAGCTACTTTACACCCTGGCTTAAAACCCTTGCACAGCCTTGTATGGCCTCTAAGGTGAAAGTGAGCCCCCCGCTCCTTAGCACCGTACATAAGCTCTCACTCACTTCTCCTGTCTCACCCACCTCCTGCTGCTGCCCACCTCACGGTCCAGCAATATTTAGTGTTTCTTCCCTGGTCCTCCAGTCTCATGCCTCCGTGCCTTTACCACATTGAATTCTGCCTAGAATCCATCTCCCACTCTCACCTCCACCCCCGATACGCACGGATATACAGCTTCCTATTTACCTTTCCAAAGTCTTCCCACTGGAAGTTCCCCTAACCTGCTGTCTGGTCCCTTCGCAACAGAATCACTCACTCCCTTCGTTAGACCCACTTGCCCTCAGCAGAGCTTATGCTTCACCAAGTGACCATGAACTTGTTCTCCTGGGTTTATTTTTAGCTTCTTCCTTCTTCAGATTTGCCCCAGGTATATCCACGAAGACTACTTGATTTTAGGTTTCCGTACCGCTCTTTTCCAAAGGCCCCTGTGAAGGCTGTCACAGGGTCGTGGGGGTAGTGTGCTGTGGGAACAGCAGAGTGCCTAGCGCAGTAGACACAAGTAAAGGCGTTCAGTGAACGAAAGGACATGGAGCAGGAATTAGTGGGACTGCAATTCCGGCAAGTCAAACTGGCGTCTGCGGACAGTCCAAATGAGTCAGACACAGTGACCTAACTGGCAATATGAAGCGTTCGTCCTCGCTAAGTTGAAGCCTTCGCAAACCTAAGCTGAAGTTGGGGTTCACATTTGAGAGAATGAGTCTGAAGGAAGCAAGAGCCTGATTGAATATCCTTCTTGCCACACAGTATTCAAATGCAGGAATCCCGCCACAGGACTACACTCAAACTCCAGATTAAATGAAAATATACCTCTGTGTTCTTCTTGCCACCTGGGATGGGGGGCTTGGGGATAAATGTTTCATTCCTAAAGAATGATGTCTAACAGAACCAGTTCAGAAGCGGAATTGAGATTAGAAAGAGAACTGTTTGTGGATTATACTTTGATTTTCGCTTGTGCCTCGAAGGATGCGATGGTTTTGCCTAATGACATTAGCAATGGTTTTGCCTAGTGACTTGCCTTATGGCCAAGTGTTGGCAAAGAGCAAATATACATGCATGTGGGTTCAGAGGTGCACAGCCTTCAGGCCTCCCAGCGGCACCTTGCTCAGCCTAGCTTGCTGCAGAGACTACGTCTAATGGTAAAAAGCCCCATCCCCACTCGACAACTGCATTATAACGCAGCTCCCTTCCCTCGGTGCCACTCATCTCCGTTTTATTAGTCTGGGCATACAGAATACCACTCCCACAGAAATTACAACAGAAACTCGGGTCATCCTTAGAAAGACCACAGCCTGCCTCTCTTCCTGCAGCCCTGCCTCCATCCCTCCCGGGGGAGCCGAGTTCACACCCACCCTGTGTCTCAGCTTCCACTTACTATCCAGCAGAGGAGATAAGCCGCACCAGCAACCAGTGCTCCTTCGAGAAATCGTTGGTGCCTATTATGTGCAGGCGCTGGAGACAAAATAGAAAACAAGACAATCCAGGGCTTGGCCTCTTGGAGTTCACAGCCAAGTAAAAGCTCCGGTAGAACATTCTCCTCTAACAGTTGGGGTCCATTCTGACATCAGGTATTTTCTGCATATTTCACACACAACGAGCTCAGTTACATGGTCATCATCTAGGCTGGCAGACTGGGGGTGGGGGGCAGATCGCAGGGGTGTGTGATTTATGGCAATTCCAGAGTCGGGACTGAGGGCCTTCACACCCTGGCTTGGGTAGGCACCCGGAGCTCAGCCTGGATCCCCTCCAGACCTGCGCTGTGGCTGAAGGCCTGGGCGGACCGGCGTTCACCAGCGCAAGGAAAGGCTCGTAAGCAGTACCGAGATAGTAGGGGTGCTGTGCTCACGTCTAAGAGCGGCATTTGGGTTGATACGGGTTTTCCATGTCCACCTTTCTTCATAGCATCTCACAGTAGCCTAGGCAGCTTCCATGAAACCGCAGGTTGGATATAAACCACTGTGCAAGGAAGCAGCAAGCCGGGCTAAAACTGGGGGCTTCTGGCCCCAGGAGGGAAGCCAGCTGCATGAAGGACGCTAGTCAAAGGTCACTGAAGTCAAGGCAGGTGAGACCCTAAGCCAGGACTAAAGAAGCTGCCTCTGAGCTCACCCGCTCACTGTTTTCCTTCTTAGCCTCCAGTAACGAGAGTAGCTGAGGAAGCGTCACGACGGGGCAGGAGGAAGCGGTGGGAGGGTGAGGAGTCGGGCCAGCGTCTCCTACCTGGGAGCAAAGCGTGATCACTTTAGCAACGGAAAATGCAGAGAAAAGGGGCTGCCTTCTCCACGCAGCCACCTCAGGGCATAAAAATAAGATGACGCTTTTCGTGTTACCTCAGGTGTTCGGGATTTGCAGTTTATCCAGAAAACAGTTTTGCCTGAATAGTGGCATTAAGTCTGCCTATGAATTATTACAAAATGACTTTGGGATATTATAAAAGTGCTTCAAGGTAAAAAAAAAAAAAGTGTAGTGTATGTGTATGTATGTATGTCTCTCTCTACATGTATGTATACATGAATACCTATATTGCATATATATCCCAAAGACATATATTTCAACATAATGGTGACCAGTCCTTTTTTCCAGCTCAACAGAACAATAATTCATCCAGCAGCTTCCATCTGCCAGGTAGGATATTAAGCACTATAGGGAACAGAAAGAAAAATTGAACAGGGTTTCTACTTCCAAAAAGTTTATATTTTGGTGCATTTATTTTCCCATCTAAAGGAAAACCTTCAAATTTTTCTCTCACAGCAATTTTTAGAAGCGTGTGCCCTCTCAAGGAATTCTGAACAGCCACAGGAACAAGACAGCAGGATTTCTATTCGCCAAGGACAGGTTTCTGACCACTCCTCGCTGAGTGAGCCCTGGGTCACACTCAGGAAGTGGACTGCATGGTAGGCTCTGCCCACGTCTGAGACCCGAGTAGCTGCAACTGCAACAAACATTTTGTATTGGGTGTTGCATAGTATAACATTTATTTCCATTCTCGTTCTTCCAGATTCCAGGCAGAAGTCTTAATTTAGAAGAATCTAGTTTATCTTCCTTTGGGAAGATGTTGTAGCTGTCTTCAAATTCTTAAAAGCCTTCCTGTGTTGCTCCATAACCAGGACCCATGGATAGAAGTTAAAGGCTGATTTTAGCTCAAATAAGAAAGAATTTATGTGTTGCCTCGGGCGATAATGAGCTCCCCAGCATTGGAAGTATACAAGCAGATGGATGCCCATCTGCCAGGATTGCCATGGAAGGTATTCCAGTGTTGGATTAGGGGGTTGAACAAACTACCTTCCATCTCTAAATTCTTGGATTCTCAGTCTGTCTCCGTGGCCCAAGGCTAAAAGAAAATTTCAATCTTTGAAGAAGTGCAACATTTATTGTTGAAAGCAAAAAAAGGAAATCTATTTACATGAAAAGAAGATGGTTCCAAAATAAGGCCAGTCTGAATAGATGAACATCGTGCTTGTTTTTTCAAATGACTTCTAGTAACACACACGCGCGCGCCCACGCGCATACACACTCAGGAATGGAAACAGTGAATGGAAATGAAAGAGTATCTCAAATGTATCTACTGCTTTCATGCCTCCCAGTCAGACTGTGGCTCCCACTAGAGGAAGGCTGGTTTTCTTGCATTTTCAACTTTAAGCAGTTGGGTGAAGCCCAGCATCAACACACAATAATACCTTGTTCTCCAGAATACAAATGGACTCCAGAGTTACCCTCCCCCCAATATGATGGAGAGCCTTTGCTAATTAATTAAGCCCACTGTAGAGGTGATGTGGTGGACTTTAAAATTAGACGGGGAAAGAGGAATAGAGAAACTACATATTTATAGCTCAAAGTTTTCCAAAATGTATATGTGGCAGATGATAAACATTGCAAAGAATAAAATTGTGCCTAAATTTTCAAGATCAGAGAAAATACAAATTAGAACAGAAAACCAAGACCAGGAGAGAAACTGTAACATAGGTGTCCAGACCAATAAGTACTAGACAAGGGCTAACACGCACCGAGCACAAAATTATCTCTGAGCTTCCTAGCAACCCAAAAGAAAATGGAAAAAAGTTTGCTTACAAAATACTCCTTCATCCTCCATGAGGGAAAAAAATATCAAATGCTCATAGCAAACATATATTTTTCAAGGCACATCACTTCAGTGGTCCAAGCTTTAGCCTCCTCATCTTCATAACTAACAACAACAACAAATACAAATATATATTATCTAACTTTCAGGGCAGACTTTGAAGACTAAGTAGAATGATAGATTTGAAAAAGTTCTTTAGAAACATGATGTGCTATGTAAGTGTTACTTATTATTTTATACACCTTAATTTATCCAACAGAGAAGACTTCTCACACTGCTGGATCTTCACTTATTTCTGAACTAAATTATATTTACCATAGGGACCGCTAGCCGGCCGGGACACTAGTGTCATAATTTACAGTTATGTCGTTACTCCTCCAAATAGTAGGCACTACCATTATCCTCCCTCAGATGAAGAAATTAGGGCACAAAGAGCCTTCCTGGTGTTACCCAGCTCAGACTGAGACCCAGAAAGTCGGCCCTGCATCCAGGCTCGTTTACCATCCCTGCCCGCACGTGCAACTAAATACAGACTCCTGCTTAATGAGCTTATGTGACTATAAAAAAATACCAGCCTGAAAAGAAAAAGAAAAAATATCAACCTATAAAGTGAATGTGAACCAAGCAATAAAGCCAGAAGCTTTTAAATTCTAAGTCTAGTCTCCTGTGACCGATGGCCCTGCCTCCCTCGTCACCAGCTGCAGCGGGACTTATGTCGGGCAGCTGCCAGGCGCTGGGCGAGGACAACTCCCCGGCGCTTTTCTCCCTGAGGGTTCTGTAAACCGTTTGGTTCCTCAGCCTCCTGTGATGTTACGTGGCCCTCGCTCGGCATAAAGGCGTCATTCACATACTGAGTCTGCTTTGGTCCTTTCTCACGAGCTCCCTGGTTGAAACAGAAGTGCTCAGTGTTCACTCAGTTCTAAATACAAACACAAGACTAAACATGCAGAAGAACCATTTAGATGATCCAGAATACACTTATATTGCTATTTAAATAAAAATACAACTTTTTTCTCACAGAGAGCTCACTGACCCAGAATCTCTAGTTTGAGAAATCTCACCACAGAATGTTCTTTTTAAAAAGCAGGAGGAGATGGCTTCTCTGCACATTGATGGGCAACCCTGTCCCGGTCTACTGCCAGACAGGAAGCCCTGGAGGGGCGAAAAGTCTGCAAGTACCGTCCACGCCCCGTCAAGGGTCCACTCCTTCCTACACGTGCCCACAGCTCTTTGGGGTGTCTCAAGGCGGGCGTCCAGCTGGTGTGAGTCCTACTGGGGTACAGACCACTAGGGAGAGATGAGCAGCAGGAAGAGGTTCTGCTACAATAAATCTCTCCTGATGGTAGCTGTCGCCACAGGCTGGCCCCAGGGACTCAGAGTGACCGAGGGCTCTCTGGGGCTCTTTTGGCCACAGCAAATTCCCAGCATCCTGTCCCACTCAGGCTCCCAAGCCTGCAAGGTCGCAGCTCTCTGGTACTGAGGAGCACCACTGAGTACTCCTAAGGAAGCAGAAGGCCCATGACCTCTCTGTAATTATTTCAGCCCCGTCCCAGGTAGTTCAGCCTCAGTCCCTCAACTTCCCAGGGTGAAAGCTGGTCCAGAAGCCCTGCTTCAGGACTGGTTCAAAATAGAAAAGAATTTAGTTGCTTCCCATTGTAACTACCCCTCAAATTACGGTTTACAAGCTGAGGTTCCATGTATTGGTTACCAAATACGTATAATGGACCTAGCGAACGGATTTGAAAATACTAACAGCTTAAGATACCTGTTAGTGGACGTTACCTTTCAAGACTTCTGTGATGACAATATATTGCAGCAGTTACTGCAGAGACGCCCAGCAGTCCATCATGCCAGCTTCTGGCTTAAAATTACCGTAAGACAAAAACCCAGGAGCACAGATCTTCACCAACAGTTCTGAGAATGAAGTCTGGACCCTAAAAGAGAGGGACTCTAACTCACTCTCCTGATGACCAAAACCTGATCTTGGCCACATCAGCCTTTTACACCGACTCCTGGACAAGCAATCTCTGTAAAGAATGCGCGGTGAGGATGCACAGACTCACCTGGCATTTCCTTTTGCTCATGAAAGTCAGTAATAGGTGAATGATGTGGAGGTCAAAAATTAAGGCTGGTAATATCGAACTTGTCATATATGTGGTGATAAGTGTCAGCAAACGGTTGCCACCAGGCCATAGGGTTTTTTTTTTTTAACTTTATATGAAATGATCATATTTCCTAATTTGCCCTGTATGATCCAGCCTTTGTCCCAGTACAATTATTAACCATCCCATGGTATTTCATGCTCCACCTCCCTCTTCTGACCCTCTTCTCCCTCATCCCTTAGGAATCCTGTATCTTCATTTTTGCCCATTGGCTTTCGTTCCCGGTTATCCAAGTGTTTATGCCCCAAAGTTACCTCTCTAGGCAATATTCATTCCCACGTAACTCCATTAATTCAGCTCACATGGTCTTGGGGGGGAAGGGTACATAGCTCAGCGGTAGAGCACATGCTTAGCACACACAAGGTCCTGGGTTCAATCCTAGTGCTTCCATTAAATAAAGAAATAAATCTATTACCTTCCCCCTCCAAAAAATAAAAGAAATAAAATGCTATAAGCATTGGATCTGTAAGTCTACAGATTTGGGTAGTGCGGCCATTTTGATAATGTTGATTCTTCCAATCCAAGAGCACAAGATATCTTTCCATTTCTTTGTATCATCTTCAATTTCCTTCATCAGTGTTTTACAGTTTTCCAAGTATAGGTAGCCTTCTTGGTTAAGTTTATTTCTAGGTATTTTGTTGTTTTTGATGCAATGGAAATGTTTGTGCCAGTTACAAATTTCTGGGTTTTGAAGTGGAAAAAAAAAGTGAATGGAGGGCCGCAAATGGCAGAATATCCTTCTTTCTTACAGGTGAGTTGTGTTCCATTACGTGTATGTGCTGCATCGTCTTCATCCGTTCATCTATTGATGTGCACTTAGGGTGCTTCCATATCTTGGCAGTTATAAATGATGTTGCTGTTAATAGTGGGGTGTATGTGTCTTTTTGAATTCTTATCTTGTGGTTGGCTTTATTGCCTTGATAACTATGTAAGTTTAAAAAGCTAAAGCTTTAAACGTTCTTAGAAACAATGAACAGTACATATACGTAAATTTTTAAAAATGCGCAGTATATTGTGTGTATGTATTTACATGCAATATACTGTGTATGTGCAGTCAAATTGTAACAATTCTACCTAATAAAAATGAAAAAGAAATGCTATAAGTTATTCTAGAACAAATGAAAAAAAGAAGGTAGACCATCAAAAAAAAAAAGTGGATCCAGCTCAGCTGGTCTTAGTAAGTGATTAAGAAGCAAGAAAGCAATCTGATTATTTGATTAAGTAATTTATACTTGTGATTTTTACAAATGACTTAGAACTACAAGGAAACAAAGCAGGACCCTGTGGGGTCCTCCCCAGTACATATCCTTCCCAAGGCCCCCGTCTCTTGTCTGTAGGAGATAGGCTTCATTCAGCCTCCTTGAGCTCCCTTGATTTCATAGGACAGTTTTAATCAGTTGCTCTTCAGGGAAGGGAGAAACAAGGGCGGCAAGGGCCCAGTTCCTCCGCAGGAATATACATAACAGTACCTCTGAGTTCTTCTGCTGGAACTGAGGTCCCCACCCTGAAGGACGGCAACTTCAGGCTGATCACAAGATTCCTGGGACGCTGCCCTGGTATCTCACCAACAGCCAATCAGAAGAAAATCACACACCCTGCAGACCTCATGCCAAATTGTGCCTATAAAAATTTCTCCCTGAAAACCATCGAGGAGTTCAGGTTTTTCCGAGCACGAGCCACCCGTCCTCCTTGCTCGGCCCTGCAGTCAAAATTTCTCTGCTCCAAACCTGATGTTTCAGCTTGTTTAGCCTCACTGTGCATCGGGCATAGGAACTTCAGTTCAGTGACAGTTTAAGGGACAGTCTTCCAACGCCTCTTGCAAAATCTTGGCCCTTTATCAAAGGAGGGTGCAAACGTGTTAATTATGTAATCTTTTCTGTGTGAGTTACTTTTGTGGCTGCTACTCCACACACTTGTTCAGTTATATAATAGGGGTCTCTGACTTGGCACCCCTTATTCTGAAAGTTTGCCAACCCAAAAAGAAGCACAAGGAAAGGCCGTGGAAAGAAAGAGATGGAAAGAAGCAGGACTGCAGGCAGGTAGTGTGGTCTTCAGTACACGTCTCCATCCCTTCCAAGTGGCTGGGAACGAGTTTACACTACGTTTACCACCTGGGAAAGAAAATAAATGCAATAGAAGAGAATGCTATGCAAGAAAAGAGTACAGGTCACTTAGACTAGTACTTATTTTTATCAACAAGAAAATGTGAAAGCCAGATTTGACACTGGATAGTAGTCTGTTGAGTGCAAAGATATATATTTTAATCTCACATCTGTGTCTAATAATGCTTCTTTCAGTGGTCAAAAGGTTGCAATGAATCATCACACCAGCAATCCAGCTTTGCAAGAACTGCTTGTCCTTTACGAGGCGCACTTACGAGCAAAATAAAGGCCCCCTGCTTCCCACTGGGAGGCCCCGTGAGGTGTTAACCCAGCCAGACAGGAATAAGCTCTGAAAAAGCACATTTTCTGTAAGAGGAGCTGCTTCTGCTCGCCACTTACTCTGAGCACCAGAAGTTTGATGGCAATTGTCAGTTGAGAGCTATTCAGTCCCCAAACGTAACTTATCTCAGTGCCTACAGTATTCTTTAAATGCAATACAATATAGGCAGTAGGATTCATTAAGAATAACTGACTAAATACTAAAATACAATAAACCACCTGTGGAGTTTCCTTCATTAACACCAACCCTCCCTCCCTCTGCGTGAAGGACAGAAGAATTCTTAGCTAGATACAGCTAGAGAAATAATTCACAGTCTGAGCCTATTAAACTCCTCCTCCTCTGTCGTCCTGGGCCTGAATGGTTCGCCCTCTTTCTGTTCCAATCATGATTCATGTTCCGTAACTGTAAGTGGTCTCTCTTGTGCGGAAGCTTTAATGATCTCTTACTAAAAATTCTTGTCTCTCTTTTGTATGATTGTTCAGGCTCATACTTTAATCGAGGGTCTTTACCAATTGTGTGTGTTTCTTTTAAAAAAATTTTTTTGGGGTGGGGTATTTATACGGTTTGTTTATTTATTTTTTAATGGCGGTACTGGGGATTGAGCACAGGGCCTCGTGTGTGCAGAGCACGTGCTGTACCCCTGAGATACACCCGCCCTATACCTGTGTTTCTATTGCTATTTCTATTCCGGTTCCTCTTTGGCCTCATGAAGCCATGCAGTTCTGACATTTTTAAAGTAAATAAGACTTTTCTTTAAAGTATAGTTGATTTACAATATTATATTCGTTTCAGTTGTACTACATAGTGGTTCAACATTTTTATAGATTATATTTGATTTAAAGTTATTATAAGATAACAGCTGTATTTCCCAGTGCTGTACAGTGTATCCTTGTTGCTTATTTATTTTATACGTGGTAGTTTGTGTGTCTTAGTCCCCTGTCCCTGCCCTGCCCCTACCGCTCCCTCTCTCCACTGCTAACCACTGGATTGTTCTCTATATCTGTGTCTTTTTCTCTTCTGTTATATTCATTTATTTAAAACTTTTTTTTCACATTCCACATATACGTGATCTCACACACTGTTTGTCTTTCTCTGTCTATTTCACTGAGCCTGAAGCCCTGTAAGTCCACCACATTGTTGCAAACGGCAGTTTCATTCATCTTTATGGCTGAGTGGTATTCCATATATGTACACACCACAACTTCTTCATTCATCTGTTGGTGGGCACTTGGGTTGCTTCCGTATCTGGCTGCTGTAAATAATGCTGCTATGAACATTGGGGTACAAGTATCTTTTCGAACTAGTGTTTTCATTTTCTTCAAATACATACCCAGGAGTGGAATTGCTGGATCACATGGTGGTTCTATTTTTAGATTTTTGAAAAACTTCCATACTGCTTTCCATAGTGGCTGTACCAATTTACATTCCCACCAAAGGAGTACTAGGGTTCCCTTTTTTCCCACATCCTCACCAATACTTGTTATTTGTAGAGTTTTTGATGATAGCCATTCTGACAGGTGTGAGGTGATATCTTGTTTTGATTTGCATTTCTCTGATGACAAGCAACACTGACATTTTAAGCAGTATGATCTCTGTCAATGTATGATTTATTTTTTCATCACTACCTTCCCATCCCAGGTAGGGTGGGAAAGAGTTCTACACAGTCCAGCCTTTTTTTTTAATAGCAAAAAGAGTAGCTTTCACATTGGATACTAGAAGAAAAATTGCTCTTGGCTGTGTTTTTACTATGATACTTCCAGTAACACACTTCAAAAACACTCCAACCTGGAGCTCTGCTGTTAAACCATTTCACATCCACTAGGTCCACAATAGGTCAGTTACCACAGAGCCTAGGATTCTGATAAGTCATTTAGGAATAAGAGACGTGAGTGACCCAAGATTTAGGGTTCATAAAATGAAGATGCTTGTTGCTAATGGAGGCATGCATACAGCTGTCAAATAAGAAAAAGAATATTCAGAGAGTGAGCGTGATGTAATCTGTGGTTCTAGAACACTGCACCAACAGCATGAATACAGGGAAACATATATGAATAGAAGAGCATAAGTAGGGGAAACATAAATGAATAGAACCATTTTTTAATGAGAGAAATGGGTAGTTGTTTTAGGCGCTTAGAACAAAGAGATTATTAGGGGGGTGGGGTGTAGCTCAGTGGCAGAGTGTGTGCTTAGCACGTGGGAGCTCCTGGCTTCGATCCCCAGTACCTCCATTAGGAAAAAAAAATTTAAAAAAAAAAAACAAAGATTATTGAATATTTTTAAAAGAATTCCATCTGCCTAGCTCTTTGACAATGTGTATATTCAAATTCTCAAACTCCATCACTGTCATATACTAAAATAGCTTTCCTGAATTGAGATAACATACAATAAAACATATTCAGTGTGCTAATCAAGATACGGCTCAATAATTTTTACATACATGATGTATGTGTACTTATATGGCAATGCATTTATATACCTAAATGCATATCTCATATCTATGTAATTACAATTCAGATTAAGACAGATTTCTTTTTTTAACATTTTTTTTATTGAGTTATAGTCATTTTACAATGTTGTGTCAAATTCCAGTGTAGAGCACAATTTTTCAGTTATACATGAACAAGACAGATTTCTTGTATTTCATAAAGGCCCCCCTCCCCCAGTTCCCTTTCTCAGCCTAGTATTACACAGCAAATAAAAAGAAGCTGAATTTAACAGAGACAATACTTTGAAGATTACTCACACTAATTGTACGTGGAACTGCATTTAGCTGTGAGGAAGAGAGCCCATGAAACAGTGCTTTCAACCAATTATGCTTTCTCTCTTCTCTCGTTAAAAAAAAAATTCATGTAATAGGGAGGCTTCGCAGAGAACCTAGCTTTCTCCCCTCTGTTCAGCTACCCTTGGCCATGAGCTGTCCCTTGTTGGCAAATTATAGCTCCTGACTCTGCCCAGGTGTGGCGGCCACACCCCCAGCGGGAAGAGGGCGTGGCTGAGGAGCAAAGGGCACCTCCCGCTGAGTCAGCCCCTTTTGCAGGCTTTCTTGGAAGCTGTGCCCAATGACCTCTGCTCGAATCTCTCAGCTTAGAACTGTGTGGGGAGCCCAGGTGTGGGTGGCAAACTCAATATAAAATCCAATTTTATTAGTAAGAAAGGAAGGATAAACAACAAGGACCTCCTGTAGAGCACAGGGAACTATATTCAATTTCTTGTAATAACATATAAAGGAAAAGAACCTGAAAAGAAAATATACATGAGTGTGTATATGTGTAACTGAATCACTTTGCTGTACACCAGAAACTAACGCTGCAAGGCAACTACATTCTAATTTAAAAAAAAAAAAAAAAAAAAAAGAAGGGAGGGAGGGAAGGTGGATACTGGTTGGTCAGTGAGCAGTCTTGCCCACACTAATGGTTACAAGCTGCTCCTGAGAATGACCCTTCTTGAAAATGCCACTTCATGCACCCACAATGGATGAAGGTGATCTAAAATCATCCCATGATGGATAAAGAGTTCTGAAGCAAACGCTCATCATCCCTGCTAAAGACATAATATTAAAACATTTGAATAAGGTACTGCTTTAAAACATTTTGCCAAAAAAGCTGAACTTCCACTTCTCTTAAGAAGGAAAATATGGGGGAAATTGTATTTGCCCAAGACCTCACAAGTAACTAAAGAAACTTGTTAATCCAGCAGACCCACAGATGGAAATCTGGCAGTTTCCAAATTGTCACTCTGTGCATAATTACTAGGATTCTGAGCTTTGATTTAAGTTTAAGAATACTTTTTTAAAAGTACCAACCTGAAAGGGGTTAAAGTCCACAGTCGCACAGTCCTGTGTCCACAATGACGAATTCTCCAAATCCCTGAGAAGCGAAATCTTCCTCAAAAGTTACCGTATCTGTTTGGTGACAAAAGCTGACCTGAACTAGGTCATAAGTGTGACTGATCATATATTTCATTGCAAAATATGATTGTATTTGATTATGGGATGATTATGATAATACATCACATTACTATTTTTAAATTATATCTTCCCTGCCCATACAGTTCTGAGCGGGAAAGATCTTAAGAAGCTGCATTATCTAATTGGCTCATAATTTGAATAGTGGAAAGATTCCTATTACTATCAAAGCTCATTCAAGGGATTAGGCCTCACTGATTTGACCTGCTCTTTAAATTTTCCTTAGAGTCGAAGACATTGAACAGGTTGTTTCTGCCCATGGAGACATAGGATTTTGTTTGCTAACAACTGGTTAGCAAATTCAAAAAGAATCACTGTTTTTATTCCAGTTATATTAGTTAAATTCTAGCTTTAATCATGCTTTGCCTCATTTGTTTAAAAAAACTGGTAATTGAGCATTGTTCAATGGATATGAAATGTGAGTTTTTCTGAATAAAAATATACCAAAATCAACACTACTGAAAAGAAGCACAAAACTGAGGCAGTTGCCTGATTTCTTCCTTCTGATTTTACTGGTAATATGTGTGATCTTAGACATTTGTTTCTTGCTCATATTTATTTATGAACTGAGTCATAATCAATGGTTGTAACAATGCAGATGAAATGTGGATTTTTAAAAATATAATACCAAAACACTGTGCTGCAGCTATGTAAATTCAAAATTAGCGTGGACTTTTTCTCCACTTGCCCACAGCTTCTCTGGATACTGAAACCGCCAAACTCTCAAATCCCAACGTTTTACTCACTTGCTTAGCTATGGAACTCCCTTCTGTAGCTTACAGATTTCAGCAGGATGTCACTGTTGTGGGTCATAACGCAGAGCCGGTTGGTGAGCCAGTGACATGTGGGTGGTAAAATAATTTACCAGAGACAAAGTATGAGACCAGGAAAGAGTTTATTGAGGTGCACTGTCATAGACAAGATGGGCCACACAGATGAGGGGTGCCCGTGTGAGCGCTGAGGGCCGGTCGTTGGGGTCTCTCATAAGGTCGGGCCACAAGGTGCCTGATCGGCTTGTGCCCAGGTATCTAATTGGCTGTAGGTGAGGAGGTTTAGGGTCCGTGAAGGGCAGTGGGGTTTATGACTCTTAGAAGGTATGCATTATCTGGGGCTAGTAGTTTGTTAGGGGAAACATGTCCAGTAAGAATGTACTTTACCTGTTGAGGGACCACAGGGAGACCTCTGAGAGTCCAGAAATGGGGTTGTTGGGCTTTAAGGATGTCGGTTGGCCCACCAATCTCCACATTTCGGACCTCCCTTGTTATCATTGTCCCTTTCTCTCCTGGTGCTGCACGGCCATGGGCCTCATTTTCCTTCTTGGAACACTCCAAGCTCCATTCTGCCTCAGGACCTTTGCACACATTGTAACCACTTCCTGGTAGGCTATTTCTCCTGTATTTTTAAAGTTTGTCTCTTTCTCCTCCTCCTAGCTTCAATGCAATGCCATGTGCTTAGAAACAATTTTCCTTACCACCTTCTCTGTGTGTTTCCTTCCTGTTTTTCTGGAAGACTACACTCTGTTTATTCCTTTAGAAGCAATTATAACTTGCAATTATGTATTTGTTTACTTGCTTATTTCTCTGTCTTCTTCCTAGACTATGAGCTTCACGAAGGAGGAGAAAAACTGCCGGCTTGTTCATTAATGTGTATGTAGCACCGAGCATCCCACCCAGCACTTTCTAAACCCTCAAGAACTATTTGAATAAACAACATGAGAATTACTTATCTTACATCTTTCAGTGATAATTTTTCCAAAACATCTCACACAACATTTTACTTTTACCAAAACCAAAGATGTTCAAATTATGTATATCATGAATATTGTC
The DNA here is from genome assembly GCF_048773025.1 of Camelus bactrianus. Lineage (NCBI taxonomy): Eukaryota > Metazoa > Chordata > Mammalia > Artiodactyla > Camelidae > Camelus > Camelus bactrianus. The sequence continues at coordinate 1,385,088 of NC_133573.1, read as the reverse complement.
TACAAAACTCTGACGAAAATTCTGCCATAGAGAAGTGTATAAACTAGAAATATGCATATTGTGGAAAATGCACAGAATATTCTACCATGTAGATAATAAAAATATATATACACATGCACATCCCTAGCTGTCTTTATGGATGTACACATATAATTATATATGTCTAACTGTATGTATGTAGACATATATGAATGTTCATGTATATATCAGGGTGGGCAAAGGGAGAAAAGAGGAGAGGACACGGCTGGGGTGGGGGAAAGACAAAATGGTACATAGTGAATATGGCCCCTAGCAATTTTTCTTCTATTAAAAGGAAAACTGCTTAAAAGTTTCTCAAGAATTTTAGTCTACTCTCTTCACTACATGACTTCCTAAGCGTGTTGTCCTGATTATAATCACATAAATGTCATTGAAATTTACTCTCATCAGATAACTACTGTTGAGACTACAAAGTAAAACGTTTACTCTCAGAAATATCCTAGTTTAGACAATAAATTATACAGTCACTGTAGTTAGAGCTCTCTAAGAAAGTCATCTATTAAATGCTAGGGGGGAGGTGGGAAGGGATAAATGTGTAGCTCTATATTTGCAGATACTAACTAATATATGTAAAACAGATAAACAACAAATTTATACTGTATAACAGGGAACTATAACCTATGATGGAAAATAATATGAAAACAAATATATGCATGTTCCTATGTGACTGGAGCATTGTGCTGTAAACCAGAAATTGACAGAACATTGTACACTGACTGTACTTCAATAAAAATATATATAAGAAAAAACTACAAAAATAAATAAATAAATAAAAATAATAAAAATTAAAAAAAATTCTAGGTGGGGATAGAGCTACCAGACCGTGTGTGTATGGGGGTGTGGGGGAAGGGGTCTGTAGACTATAGGTACCTGCTCACTCCATTTTTTCAGCCAATTCCCTTAAACTCTCTTCTATCCTTGGCGCCCTAGAAATTTAGCTGGCAAGGAATTTTATACTGAACCTGTTCAATTAACACATATATGCAGTATTTGACACATTTCGATATTTGCTGACTTTTGTGGCTTTACATTTGCAATCCATCGTCCTGTAGCATTCATTTAACATTATTATTATTATTATTATTATTATTATTATTATTATTATTATTATTATTATTAATTTTATTTATTTATTTAAGTTTTCGACTTGGTTTTTATTCAAAAGCCCAGTTCCAACCACCAAAATGCCTGACTCAGCTCCCAACTAGACCTGGAGCATCAAATTTCCCAGCCCACTTAATTTGAAAGCCTGCCAAGATAGGCGAAAGCCCTTATAAATATGTAAAGCAGGAAGTTCAAATTACAGTCAAGTAAATCTCTCGTGATTGATGTTCTTTTCAAAGCAAAAATTAAAAAAAAAACAACCCCCCAATAAAAAGCAGCATATTTCTGAGGCCCCCTTACCGAAGGCTTCCCCAGAGTCCAGCCTGGACAATGTACTTTTAGTGCTGTATTTATTTTGGATTTTTACCACTTCCTGGAGGCCAGGAGGAGCCACAGTGGGAGGATCCCAAAAAAACTCAGAACCACAGCCATTTTGTTTGTAAGGCAGAATGGTAGGGTTCTGTCAGCTGGTAAAGGCTTCTGGAACAGTTTTTAAGGAGGTGGGGTGGGTGGGGGGTAGAAAAGGATGCCTATTGTTTTTCATTGACGCGCCAACATCATTATTTGATTTTTATTTTCTGCACAAACGGTAGCACTTATGGCTAACCAGGTCTACATTTTTTCCCCCTCTCCTCCCAAGGAGTTACAGCCCCCTGGGCTGAAAACGACGTGCATTCCGTGCACAGCTCTTTCAGGGGCCTTCGCGACGCGCAGGCAAACGTGCTCTGCTGGGAGCCGCTCTGCAGCGGCCGCGGCCGCATCCCGGGCGGGGACCGGGGTGCCGGGCTGGGGGGCGGGCAGGAGGCCCCCGAGGGGGCGCCAGGGGCGGGGTGCGGCCAGGAGGCTCCCCCGACGCCCGCCCCGAGCCCCGGACCCTTCCCCGCGCGCGCGCGCGCGCGCGCGCGGCGGCCGGGGCGCTATTGTTCTGCAGCGTCACCGCGGGCCGAGCCCGGAGCCCGGCATCCGGCGGCCGCGCTCGGGAGCCCGTGTAAAATGGCCCTCACGCCGCCTTTTCCGGGCTGCGGGGGCGGGAGGGACCGCGGAGACGGGCCTGGCCTGGCAGCCAATCCGCGGCCGCCGCCGCCAGCGCAAAGTTGTTACCCCCGGCCGCCGCCGCCGCCGCCGCCGCCGCCGCCTCCCGGTCATCTCCGGCCGGATCGCTCCGATTTCCCCCAAACGCCCACGGATCCCGGGGAGCTCCCCATCCAGCCCGCGATCATGGAAGAAAGTCGGACTTCTCATTTGCCACATATTCCAAAGATGTTCGGGGATCCATATGCTGCCTGCAGGCTGCTGCTGGTGGGGACTCAAGTATCCGGTCTATATTGTTACAATTATTTCTCCAGAACTGGCTGCTTCTTTGCCTTCCACTCATGGTAAGTTTGTCATTTTAAACATTTTATGCCCTTAAATCTTTGAACGAGCTCCCAGCTAAAAAGGATTTGCATTGTGTTTCTTCTCGGAAAACCAATCTTTGAATTTTTTTTCCTTAGCTTTGATCTCTGCACATTTCCACCTAATCTTGTCTGGTTAATTTTTACCAAAAGAAAAAAAAATTAGGTTCCCCCCTCCTCCATGATCAAAGCTAAATATTTATAATATAAATTATACTTTGATTACTGTGAACTAAGGGGAACTCAGCTATTTCAAGATGGACTTGTTTTGTGCCAGCAATGTTGGTAATGCCAAATATGTGCATATCTTCTTTATAAAAATTGTGTATTACCTAATTTGTCCAGGATTAAATGATCAGCAGGCAAACTATGGATGTAGTTTGGTTTGGTTTGGTTTTAAATAGTCCTATTGTGGTTTTCTTGATGGATTACTTGGATACAAACTACAGAAAAGCTGCCCTTGGTATAATGAAGGCGGAGATTGACATAACCGGGTTTATATTAAGTTATGGCTGTTACTAAATAGTGGGTCTTTTATTTGCTGATCAGATCTAAACTTGTGTTCCATGGTAGTAATTCCCTCAAGCTCCTCATCGGATAATCTTTGCAGAGCTATCTTGTTTTTCTCGGAGGTACATTGGGGAGACATTTTGTAATTTTTGGCATTTTTCTAATTTTTTTTCTTTTTGCACACGGTGGGAGATCTTTTTTGTTTTGCATTGATCTGTGTTGGTGGCGCTGTGGTTCTCTTCAACAATTTATGTCAGTTTCACTAAAAGAAAAGGGAGAAAAAAAGAGGTGGGGCAAGACTTGATCTATTATCTTATCTTTTTCTTTCCTTAAAGAAAGTTGATTTTGCTCAGAGGAGATTATTCAGTTGTATTATTTTGATGTTTGCTGTGAACTGTGAACTGTGGCTGAGAGCAGATGTGTCGTCACCCCAGCCCAGGGGGCATCAGGGAGGAGCATGCGTTTGCAGTTGTGTTTGATCTGATCTGATTATCTCTAGATCCGAATTTCTTCAATAATAGGCTGTTGGCTTACCCTCTCTTTCCTCAGTAACATTTTGCATTTTCCTTATATCGCAGTATCATACGTGCCAGTGTCTTCGATTGAACAAAACGTTGGAGTTTTAGTTCACTGAACGTTGTAAAAGTTGAATTTCGTTTTGAACCTAGGGATTCCTTAAATAACTATTCCAAGTTTCTCTGGGGAATTTTCTAGTAGTTGGACATATAGCAGCGTCTACATTACAGTTTGTTTTATTTTGAAGTGATATTTCAGTTGAATTTATGTGTATCCTTGTTCAAAAAAGAGTAAGTATCTTGGAATAAGATAATTTTTTAAGAATATATATACAACTGCTTTTAATTTAAAAATATTGGTATTCGTATACCTAAATGCAGGATAAATCTCTTCCATCTTTGTTCTTACTGGAAGTTAGCTGACTGGAGAATACTGAATTTAGGCCCAAAGCCTCCCAAGAACAAAAATATACATTATGCTGTGACATAGTTTTTACTAGTCTCTGTGAGCGTTTCAGTTGTTTATGAAGATAGTAAGTGTGTCCTTAATTGAAAAAGAAAGTGGGAGAAATCAGTGATTGTACCTAAAAACATGTTATTTTGCCAAATAAAAACAACTGAAATAGTATCCTAGACCCCCTTTTCACATAATTGAATAGATTATTTCTTGAGAGAGTAAAAAATTTCGGAGTTATTACTGAGTGTTTTTATTCACTTTGAAATGTGTAAATGCTCATTTTACTAATTATTTAAAATTCTGAAGTAGAAAAAAGTGTGAAAATACCTAGGTATAGTATTTCTGATTTTTGTGTCCCTGTAATTTGTCTGTGTAAGACCCTTTCCTTCAACTTCAAAAATAATTATATATTATGCCTGTATTTTGTTTATATTCTGCTATAAAAATGTGAAAATGTTCACTGTAACATTTTATCTCTTCATAAAATTTAAATGCCCCCATCAAGACTAGATTTGACATTATAGATTATTTATGGAATGAAATACTGCAGGTGTAAATATATTATCTAATCCTCTGATTGTGCTGTAGAGTTTAGTTCTCTGAAGTTAACCTGCTGAATAAAATATACTTCCCTATGTGTTTGTTGCTAAAACGTTCTGTTACTCAGCTGGTGATTTTTTTCGTTTTAATTTGTGGAAACTAAAAATGCTTATACAGTGTAGCCCCCCTTTTAAAAAACAAACTGATGCTGTGAAGTCCATATGTAGCTATGCAACGTTCTTTGTTCTCCTACATCATCGACTATTACATCATTGATTATGAGTAACCATTATAGTTACATCTCGACTCTTAAAAATCATCATGGATATTTATGTTAAAGATATTCTTCTATCTGTGGCTCTTACATCACTAAGTAAGGAGGTTTAAATCTACGAGGCAAAAACAATTCATTGTTTTACATTATTCTCCATTTTTAAATCCACCTTGTGCTTCCTTTTAGCTCTTGATTCTCTGGAGGTTCCTTTTTTCCTTAATTGACAACATTTCATAGGCATTTAGTTCGTGAGTTTGGTGAGATTAGGATTAGAATTATTAAAATAAGCTATGTTTTATCATGAAAAAGTCTTTATTGAATGGAGTATAGAGAGAACTCAGTTTTTCATAGTAACAGTTGCTAGCTCATGAACAATAAATAATTTTTTTTAAATCTTGGAATGTCATTTTAATCAACAATTACACACTTATTTTTTCCTCGCACACTTTTTTATCGGAGATAGTAGCAAGTAGCAACATTGACTATGTTAGGATATCATTATTATTTTTTTCATCCTGCCCATCCCTCTTGGAGGGGAGGGGTCAACGAGTAGTGACATGGCCAAAAAACAGTTTGCAGAAAGAGGAAATAAATGATGCCAAAAACATGGAGGATTTGTAAATCAAATTCCAAACAATGAACCTCAGACAAATGAACTTGAAATTATGACTTGGTCAATAACAGAAATAAACTGAAAATTTTATTAAGACTTAATGTAGTGAACCTACATAATTTCCTGATTTGTTAGTTTGTATTCATTAGTATTGCTAAAGATTGGGGAAATTTTCAGGTTACCCAACCTTATTAGGAAAGATGAAGGAAAAAAAGGAAGAAACATTTACATTGATATTAAGATGACCTCTCATAAAATGCTGAAAATATTAGCCATGATCTATCTTACATACCTTAGAATAAACTTTTTTAGGAGAAGTAAAAAGAGCTAAAAATGTTGCCCTCTGAAAACCAAATTCAGTACAGACTTGGAATTGAGTATATGTTTCTAATTCCATCCTCTTTTCGTGCATACATATCTGTGCTATTTCTTGGACAGATCATTACATGTTTTGCAAAGGAACAGATGGGAAAGAAAATGAGAGACCAAATGGGTGTTTGTGTTACGACTTTGTTTTTTTATCTTTCCAAAACAATTCTCTAATGGAGACTCTGAAGGGAAAGTAAGGCAAAGATGATTTCCTTAAGAAAAAGATGAAAGGAATGGCCTTTATACTTGATTTATTCACCATTTATTTTTATTTGTGGGTTTGTTTGTTCCAGATTTTCCTCTTATTATGTGCTATTATGCCAAAATGCTGGGATGCAATATTCAGAAGAAGAGGCAAGGATCTCTGCTCTCATGGAGGTTACAGTCCAATATGGTTCAGTATTTTAAAGATACTTCAGTGGGGAGGGTACAGCTCAGTGGTAGAGCACATGCTTAGCATGTACAAGGTCCTGGGTTAAAATCCCCAGTACCTCTATTTAAATAAAGAAGCAAATAAATCACCTAAATACCCCCCTCCCCCCCCCACACACAAAGGATAAGACACTTTAAATCTAAGCTCTTAGATACGGGAGGTTCTCTTTGGGAATGAAGGCATAATAAGATTTCTGGGGTAAAACCTTTTTAAAAAATTAAATCTGTTTTTATAGGATTTAAAGGGTCATTCTATTGAAGGACCATTATCTGGGACGCATTGAGGGAGAAATAGCCCTCAGATTTTAGATCTAGCCCAAACAGATGCTACATAGATGGTTACCTAACGCAAATTCCTATTGCAAAGTGAGAAATAAAACATTAACTTATTTGCTTAAGAAGAGATGAGGAGGGGGTCACTCTGGTGGAAAGAATTTTGTGTGTGTTCTTGTGATGTCCATTTAATAAAAACTTTTTTTTTAAGATGGTAGAGCCTCATTTTGTACATTTTGTTCACATTGTCATGAGAGAAATGTTAATGTAAATAAAAATTGTAAAATGAAGCAGGGAAATACAATTACAGTGTTAAAGGATTGTATCAGAATTAAAATATTTATTTTTATTTTAAAATCTTCTGAAAGAATTTTCAATGATTTTTTTATATAGCAGAAATTGTTATAATAAACATTTTAACTTATGAAGAGAATATAATTAGACATTTAGCTAATGGTTACTTCATTAAGCACATCAGATATGGAGCAGGGAAGTGAGACTGCTGTTACATGCAAATGAATTGGAAGAGAAGGACCTATTCATTAAGAATCCTCTATGTGTGGTTTAAGATGACCTCCAGAACAAAGTGACCAAGTTACTTTGTCATAGAGCCAATTAAGATACTAACTAAATGTGTTATGTCATTTAGTTTGCTTTTGTACTAACGTAGACTCCTTCTGATAATGGCATAAAAAATAAGGACATTTATTATTTCAACTAAATTAATAATTAATAGGCAAGCCAGTTCTAGGTTTGGTTCAATAGCTCAGCAATGTTATCAGGTTTCCTAGTAGGTTCTATTCTTTTACATTGCAGTCATGCCAGCAATGTCTTTCCTCATAGTCACAAGATGGCTGCTGCAGCTCCAAGCATCATATCCTGATACTGCAGCTTCCAAAGGGAAGAGAGTTTCTCTTATGCATCTTTTCAGAAGGGAAGAAGTTCCGTCCCAGAGGCCCACAGCATACTGCTTCTTACAGCTCTTTGGCCAGGTTTGCAGGACATGCTCATATCTAAACCCTGTCACTGACAGGGAGATTGAAATTCCCTTAATTGGTTTGGCTAGGGAAGGACTCTTGAAAGTGTAAACACCTGCTGAGTATCCAGTGCTCGGTGTGGCCAGCTCCTGTTTGCTTTGTATAAACTTTAACTGCTTTGTAAAAACATTCTTGAATGATACAACATGAATATCTGTTTTCATAGAGGTGAACTGGTCACAGATGCAGCTACTTTAGAAAAACTAAAAATAAACATTTAATTAGAGCTTACAATGTTCCAGCCTCTAAGCTAAATGCTACCTTTATTAAGTATCTCCTTAAATCCTCACACAAACTTTGGAGATAGGACAATTATTATACCCACTGTACAGATGAGGAAACTGAGGCTTGGAGAGGTTTGGCTCAGGTTACACAGTAAATGAGAAAGCTGGAGTTTGAACCTGGGAAGTCTGGAATCAGAGCCTGTGTACCTACTCCTCTTCTGGACTGTGACATTGGGTATTTGTACATTTACATTCTGTAACTTGGCATATGCATTGTATGATATCCCTGTTTAAATGAATCCTTTACTGAATAGTTTAATAAATTGAATCATCTCTTCTTAAAACGAGTAATGCCGCTAATTTATCTGTTGTATAGAGCTGAATTTTTGTGCGTTGAATTTGCTGAAGGCACACATACTGCATCTCATCTCTTCAGGAACATCTCATGAAATTCCTTTACAGGCTGAATTTTTCATAGGGAAAGAAAAAAGATCAGAGACTAGAGATTCAGTGAGGCTTTGTGGAAGTAGATAAATTCATGATTCATAACATGAGGTTGAAATAGAATATTGACTTGTGTTTCACAACTTACAAGGTCAATTTTATGTACAGAATGTTCCCATCTCTACCATTGGTGGGATGTAGAGAAGTTTCCGCCCTGGGACGTTTTTGGGGGAGTCAGTGAATCTCAAACTTCATTGTGCACCAGAATCACCTAAAACACCGACACCGGGCCCACACTGAGAGGTCCTGGTTCAGTTGATCCGGGGTGGGGTCTGAGAAGTTGCAAGCTCCCAGATGTGCTGTTGCTGCTGGTCCAGGGACCACCTTTTGAGACGCTGCACTAGAGAATCGAATGGTACCTGCCATGGTAAATATGCCGGACTTTAAAGGATGGCATTTCATGATTGGCAAATATATGAATAAATAAATACATTTGCAGAATTGAAAAGGTGGTCAGAATGAGCTCACTGACAAACTCAGCAATGACTTGAAGGAGGATTCTTTTTATGCCTCAGAGTGGGCATCACATTTGAGATTTCTTTTTCCAGCAGTTCCTATAGGTGTGCATTAAAAAAATTTTTTTTAAAAAATAGTAATCCATAATTTACAAATTATTTTTTAAAAGTAAAAATAGAACTTAGTTGTGTTCAATAGCAAGTTACATCTGAAATAGAGTTCTGTTTCTGTGGCATTTTGCTGGTTCTTGTCAAGATTTTATCCCACCAACCACTAATGCCCCACATTCATTAAAAGGACCTGGTTTCGATGAGACTGAGAAAGGAGGCTGTCATGCCAGTGACCTATATTTGGCTCTGAAACTCAGGCCACTGCCTGAGTCCACTGGAAACTCTCCATCCTCCCAAGATAGAGATCACGACCTCCAGTTGAAAAACACTATCACATGCCAAGGAGTGAAGAGGACCTTTCCAAGAGTTTAATTCCTTCACTGCTTTGAGACTTAAGGAATATTTAGTTCTGAAGGCTTTAGCTCATTTTTCACTGAAGTATAAAGTCCAAGAAGCAAACTTCCAACATAAGCGGATAAAAAGCAATCAGCAAAGTCCATGTCCTGAACATTTCCAGAAGCCTGGATAAGCTTTGGGCTTGCCTTCCATCCACTAGAGGCCTCGTCAGGAAGCTGGGATGAAGTACCATGAAGAGGCAAGTTTGAACTGGTCACAGTAACGGAAAGCGTCACTGAGCACCTCTGTAATTGTAGACTCTGATCATTTTGAATGGCCTAAAGTTGCCAGAACTGTGCTGCCCAGTACAGTAGTCACTAGCCACATGTGACCATGTACATTTAAATTTGAATTAATAAAAATTAAACATTTGGAGGAAAACAAGTTTATACTGTACAGCACAGGGAACTATATTCGATATCTTGTAGTAGCTCATGGTGAAAAAGAATATGAAAATGAATACATGTATGTTCATGTGTGACTGAAGCATTGTGCTGTACACTAGAAATTGATGGAACATTGTAAACTGACTGTACTTCAATAAAAAAATAAATAAAATAAAAATAAGAGTAAAAAATAAAATGTAAGAAGTTAAAAAAAAAATTAAACACTCGGTAGTTACACCTGGCTAATGATTACCATATTGGAGGACAGACTTATGGGACATTCCTGTCTCCATTGTTTGGGCTACTGTAACAGAATACCATGAACTGGAGGGGCTTATATACAACAGAAATTTATTTCTCACAGTTCTGGAGTCTGGAAGTCCAAGATCAAGGTGCTGGCAAATCCTGTGTCTGGTGAGAGTCCTCTTCCTGGTTCGTAGATGTGTCCTCACGTTGTGGAAGGGATGAGGGGCCTCTCTGGGGTCTTTTACAAGGGCACTAATCTCATTCCTGGGGCTTCACCCTCATGACCTAATCACCTCCCAAAAGCCCCACCTCCAAACACTGGGGACTAGGATTTCAATATGTGACTTTGGGGTGGGAGGTACGTGGACATGCCGTCTACAGTAATGTCTGTAATTGCAGAAAGTTCTGTTGGACAGCACCAGTCCCTTCGAGCACAGTGGGCTCACACTGTGGACCAGCGGCCCTCAACTCTGCCTGCACTGAGTAGCTCTCAGCTCTGCCCAGAAACTTAAAAACAAAATACTGCATCCTCAGAGAGTCTAGTTGGTCCGGATGGGTTCTGGGCATAAGTAGTTTCCAAAAGCTGTCCAAGGGACTCGGATACGCAGCTGGGGTTGAGAATTGCTAAGTGAAACTGTGGAAGCAAGCCACTGAACCTGAAATTGGGGAGGTCGGTGGACAATGTTGCTTCTCTCATCTCAATGTTTCAAAAGCTGCCGTCCGCCTGCTAGGAACTGAGGAAGGTTCAAACTGAAAGACTAACTGGGCAGTCAGACCAGTTCTGCCAATGAACGCTGACTGCCCAGTGAGCACCAACTTTAGCTGGAAGAACTCAGTCACCACTGTTCAGTTCCAAGTTACCTGATGCCCTCAAGAGCGAGTCTTGGATATTGAAAGGCCATTCTGAAGTTAATTTGAGTTTTCAAAAAATAATATGAAATGTATTAAATTTACATACCCAAAGGTATGTTTTTAAACTTAGCTTACAAATCTTTTCATACTTATAAATTTAGCAAATTTTAGAAATCATGGTCCCTTAAAATTTGGTCTCATTTAAAGCATTATTTAATTAAACACCTGGTGATTTTTTTATAGACACGTATAAAGTTGCTACATTTGATTGCCTCCTTTGGTACTTAAGCAAACATTTTCAAGAAGTTAAAGTCTCAGCAATCTAATAAATTTAACGTTTAAATTTGGTGATTCTTAAGTTCTCTTTAATGTTTCAACACTACGTATAAGTTAGTAGAAGTTCTACGTAAAAGTGCAATAGGCTGTTACTCCATTAGGTCGAATGTTCTTAAACAGAATGATTGCTTACACTAAGAAACATTTCTGTACTTTAAATCTTTCTGAAAAAAGACTCTTACTCCCAGAAAAGAGTTATGTCCTACCAAACAATTTGGGATATTGCCTTCTCAAGTTTATTTTTTTTCTGCCCTCTCCGCTTATTGAAGTCTCTTGTTCTGCTTTGTTTTGTTTTTCCTTTGGGTGGTGGGGGGAGGTATTTATTTTAATGGAGGCACTGGGGATTGAACCCAGGACCTCCTGCGTGCTAAGCACGCGCTTTACCACTGAGCTATGCCCTCCCCGCACCTGGAAGTTTCTTGAGCAGAGGTTTTGGTTAGAACACAAGTAGAGCCTTGTCTGGGACACAGATGTGATGTCATGAGCCTTATTTATGTTCATTGTATCAAAAAAGGGGACATATTCTTAAGGTCTACTTTCCTGAGATACTGAGTCATATCTTTATATTTTTCAAGTCAAGTTAGAGTCGTTGGTCCCCACACAAGTGGCTGCATCAACTGACAAGTATTTGGATTTTTCATTTCTTAATCTTTTAAAATATATAACTGTCCTTTAGAGACCTTTGAACTTGGCGGAATCCTACATTCCTTCAAGTTCTGTCTTGTAGGACAGTCAGCTCTTGCAAACATTTACAGGTACTGAATTGACACTGAGTGTCTCAGAGGCTCAGTCTGAGTCTCTGGTCACAATTTCCAAGGCTATTCTATTGACGAGGTTTTTTTAACTTCCAGAAAGCTGAGTAGAAGCCTCTTCATATACATTTCTCTTGACATTACGAGAACACTTTAAATACACACCTTTGACCGATCTGAGTTCCTCAGTCTGTCCTTTACTACATGGATAACCTTTGGCAAATTTCTTAACTGTCCAGACCCCCAGTCTCCTCTTCTGTGGAACAAAGTGATACTATCTACTCACCTGGCTGCTGGGAGAGTTCAGTGGGTTCACGCATTTAAAGCACCTAGAACAGTGCCCCGCATGACAGAAGCACTCAGTATGTGCTTTGAGTTCATGTCTTCATAGATGCTTCTGATTTCAGGGATCCAAATAGGGCTTACACAGTGTGATGGGGATTAAAAACATCATCCCATTCAGGTGTCAGGTTGTTGCCATGTTACAGAGCCTCCCATTATCCTCTCTGGGTCCTCTGCTAACGGTCGATAAGTCACTTAGCCTTTCTAAGAATCAGGGTTTTGTGGGGGGAAGAGTGTAGCTCAGTGGTAGAGTGGTAGAGTGCGTGTTTAGCATGCAAGAGGTCCTGGGTTCAATCCCCAGTACCTCCATTAAAAATAAATAAATAAACCCAGCCCCCCCAATCGTAAGTATCAAGATTTCTTCGCTAACTGCCCTTTACTCATTAAATAAATCCTTTTTTGAGCTTCTACTAAATTGTGCAGAGCTTAAAGGATTAAAGGGAGGAGGAGGAGATTTTGACCAGAACCTTGGAAGACTGGTAGGCTTCCAACATAGAGAAACCAAGTCAGGCAGAGAAAGCAGTGTGAGCCTAAGCAGGGAGGAGAGAGAACTCACAGCACCTGGGAATACCCGCTAGGACCCCGGGGCGGGTAGAGATCCAACTATGAAGCCTGGGGGCTAGGGACTGGGAGAGACAGACCCGTACTGGTAGCTTGGAAACAGCACCGAAAGGATTTGGAACGCCAAGCTTGGGAACCTGGATGTCGGTCATTGCCCACAGAACGTCAGTCCAAATGCTTACAACTGGTCAGAAAACGGTGATGGGATAAATACGGGGGAGCTACCTCTTTCTTAGAGTAACTTGCTTACCCACTAGCCTGGTAGAGGAAAACTCCAGTGGTCTGGGTCTCTGGCCAGATAAGTTTTGATGGGGTGACTAAAGGGAAGTAAATGTGAAAGGTTGAAAGTTTGGGACAATTTTCGGTTAAGTGTGGCTACTGGGCAGCAGGGGGCAGCATGGGGGCACTGAAACGTTGAATGATGCATAAGATTTTTTTGCTTATGTTTACTATTTCTTGATAGTACGAGTTTATGTCTATAAGGCTACTTATACTGAAAATAACTTAGTGTTCTCCCCCCCCCCCCCACCAAATGAATAGAAATTTAAAGAGAGAAGAAAAAAAATAACAGATTGGTTCATGGCAGAATGACAGTGCTGTTCATTTGAGAGCATAAACATAGACAGTTTTCTATGTGTGATTTCCTTTCAAATGCATAGGAACTCAGATTTCATATACATTTGAAAAGTGCATTTCAATTAGAAGCACCTCTTTATATGACTTAAGATTTTGCAATTTTTTTTTTTTTGCAAGTACACTTGTTCACCAACACTGTGTTGAAGGAACTAATGAAAGAGTGGAGAAAAACTTGAAAATGAAATTTTAGTTAAATAAGAAATAGAAGTTTTAATATACATTCTATTTTACATGCCAGATGTATGGGATTTCAAATTTGGGGGGTTTTATGATTATAAAATTTTATTTAAGACCTTTTTTTCTTTATATCTAAAATTCAAGACTATCTACCCTACATTTCATCAGATTTTTTCTGGTTCAATTCACCTCTCACTAAGGTTCTTAAAAGTTTGGATGGTCAGGGATGTTGAGTGGAAAATTGGAAATTTCCAGGTAGATTCATTGTAGCTCTGGAATTTACCATTGCAAATGCTACATCACACCCACCAGAAAACCTCTCTCTCTCTCAAATGTTTGAGGAAGATGGTATCAGACTGCGTCACACACTGCTCACACAGGGAGAAAATATTTTTCTTTGAATACATTTCAAAATCTCTCTTTTTTAAAATTGAAGTATAGTCAGTTTACAATGTTGTATCAATTTCTAGTGTACGGCACAGTGTTTCAGTCATACATGTGCATATGTGATTCATTTTCATATTCTTTCTCATCATAGGTTACCACCAGATATTGAATATGCTTTAGGGAGGAACTTTCCTTTTCTCTCTGTGTCGATACATGATGATACACGTGGTACACGTGATCCCAGGGCGGGTCCTTCACGAACTCCCCTTGGCTCCCTCAGTTCACCTTGTGTATGCGTCTTTCCATGTCTGGCCATAACGCCGTGCACTTGTCACTTTCAATAGCGACTTGACTTGATGGCTGACTCGTCCATGATTGTTGAATATTGATTTCCAGCTTCATTAAGCAAAGTCTGAAATGGTGAATAAACTTTTGGTTTAAGATAGTTAACCTGAAAGTTCATTCCCCCCGCCCCCGATTGAAATAACAGTATGTTAAAATGTGTCAATTTCTGGTGTACCGCACAATATCGCAGTCATGCATATATACATATATTCATTTTCATATTGTTTTTCATTAAAGGTTATTATAAGTTATTGAATATAGTTTCCTTTGCTATACAGAAGAAATTTGGTTTTTATCTGTTTTTATGTATAGTGGTTAACATTTGCAAATCTCAAACTCCCAAATGTATCCCTTCCCCCTGCCCTTTCCCGGGTAACCATAAGATCATTTGCGATATCTGCAAATCTGCTTCTTTTGTAGATGAGTTCATTAGTGTCCTCTTTTTTCTTGAAAGTTAGTTCTTAAATATCATGAAGGTAGATGAAAATAAACTACTTTGTAAATTTATGAAATATTTCCTATACATTTTACTTCAGTCATTTGTAAATCTGAAAATATAAAAATATCAAATTATTTTAAATGTTCCTTTCAAGCCAGGATGGTCCAGAATATACGCACAGGACATACCCTATTTGTTTTTACAGGAATTAAGTTCACTAAGGGCTATAACACCTTTTTATTTTGTGTCTCCCATGGTTCATAACACAATGCTTGCACGGAGATAAGGCCCAATAAATGAAACAATGTTAGGAGAACTTACTAAAGTATATAAAACATAACCTAGTTTTTTTAAAATGTATATTGAAGTATAGTCAGTTTATAATTTCTGTCAATTTCTGGTGTACAGCACAATGCTTCAGTCATACATGAACATACTTAGATTTGTTTTCATATTCTTTTTCACCATAGGTTACTACAAGATAGTGAATAGAGTTCCCTGTGCTGTACAATATGGACTTGTTTATCTATTTCCTATATGGTAGTCAGTATCTGCAAATCTTGAACTCCCAGTTTATCCCTTCCCACCCCCTTCCCCACCCCCTTCCCCGCCCCTGGTAAGCATAAGTTTGAAGAACCTAGTTTTTTGATGTCTGGCTTAGATACACTTTTACTGCTTTCACCATACTTTTCAAATTGCTAAATTGGTTGCTACTATTATTGTTATTGTTGCTGTGTGTTGGTTTTTCCTCAGTGGACGATAATATTGGACAATAGTATTTTGTTAATTTCTTAACTTGTTACATAGACAGTCTCTGCACTTTTCCAGTGAGAATATAAGACTGATTGCAGATCTTTTACTACCAGACAATTATTTTGACCATTTCTGCTTCAGCTTTTGTTTCAAAGTTTGTATCTTTTTCATATGAGTTCCGAATCTTTATTTTCCAATTTTAATGATATATTTGTAAGCTTCCATAGATTTCTCAGACTATGTTTTTTAAATTTTATTTCTGTATTTATTTTACAATATCGTATTTTTAAATTGAAGTATAGTTGATGTACAATATTGTATGTTACAGGGATACAATATGGTAATTCACAATTTTTACAGGTTATGCTCCATTTATAGTTACTATAAAATATTGGCTGTATTCCCCGTGTGGTACAATACAGCCTTGTAGCTTATTTTATACCTGACAGTTTGCACCTCTTAATCCTCGGATCACATTTGACCACACTTACTGCAAGGCTACTTCTGCTAAGCATCCTATAAGATCCTGTTGTTTAAGCATCAAGTGATACTAATTAACACAGTATAACATCTTTGAGCCACTCGTTGAAATTGCTCTCCCTAAGGCATGTCTTCCAGGACTTTATTTGCTTTCATACACTTCTTTGGGGTTAATATATAGTTGGGAAACATTAAAAGCGTTGTTTCTATAAAAACCACATATCTCAAATTTAATTTTCTTTTCATAGCTTCTTACACTTAGAAAATTTCACATATCCCTATTTTTTTCTCCCAACTATAGAAAATGGGGGGATAATCATAAAATTTATGAGCTGGAAGCATTGGGAGGGACCATCAAGTCTTAGTCCCTCTTTTCAAGGTCAAGAGACTGAGGTCCATCCAGGCTGATGAAGGTTAAGATCACACAGCTAGTTGGTGCAAAGCCAGGATCAGAACCCACATCTTTTAAAATACAAAACAGAAACAGACTCATAGACATAGAATACAAACTTGTGGTTGCTTGGGGGGGAGAGGGTGGGAAGGGACAGACTGAGATTTCAAAATGCAGAATAGATAAACAAGATTATACTGCATAGCACAGGGAAATATATACAAGATTTTGTGGCAGCTCACAGTGAAAAAAATGTGGCAATGAATATATGTACGTTCATGTATAACTGAAAAATTGTGCTCTACACTGGAATTTGACGCAACATTGTAAGATGACTATAACTCAATAAAAATTTTTTTTTTTAAAAAGAACCCACATCTTTTAAAATAAAATGCTCATAAATAACAATTTAATACACATGAGCTAGCCTAGCATGAGTTATTTTTTTAATTCACTGATGACTCAATTATTAAAAAAAATGTAACAGGGCCTGAAAAGCTCTTTGGTTTTAAAAAATAGTCTTAGAAACTCACATATTGGAGGCAATATTGTTAGAAAATTAGCCTGTTTTTGCAGTACTTAAAATTGTTTTGTTTTTTTATTCCCATGAAGAATTAAGAAAGACCATTATACAGAACATTGTTAAAGATGAATGCTGAAGAACTACTGTTTTTCAAGCAGAGCATGAAAGCTTAATTATTTGGAAAGAGCACAGATGATGGAACAACCCAACAAAATAAAGGCAAAGAGAATTCTGTTAAGATGGAAGACGGGTAACTAGATGCTGGAGAGACACACAACCGAGTCCCGCAGGAGCCTGCTGTGAAGCGTGTGTGGGCGTGGTGGTTTTTGTGAATGGAAAGAAACAGGAAAACTATTCAAGAGGGAACCCTTTTTTATTCAGGTAGTATTTCTTCTTCAGGTTTAGGTTTTGAGTGTTTTTCTTCAAGAGGAAGGAGGACTGAACCACTAGTGTAAGCCCAGTGTAGCGTTTATGTTAAAATGAAGGGAGTTAGGACCTGAGTCACTCCTCTTGGGCAACCATTTTCCACCCTACACTGGAAACTATTCCTTAATCCTTAAGAAAAATGCTCAGGTTTTGTGTGTGTGTGTGTAATAATATTTAATACATTGAAATCTTTAATGACAGGCATTGAAGCTATTTTGTAGAGATTAAATGAGATAATGCAAGAAAAATATCCAGCAAAGTACCAACCCAGTCAGTTTGGTTATGTGGCTTATTTACCTATTCCAAACAATACTTGGAGGTAGGCATCATCCCCATGTTAGAGGTGGAAGTGGAAACTCATAGATGTTATGACTTTTATTCAGGTTTACAGAGCTAGGAAAGAGCAAGAGTTTGAGATTCAAACGCAGATCATGTCTGACTCTGAAACCAGTGCCTTTCGTCGGCATATTACATTCTATCTTACAGCGATTTTTCTTAAAGCTCCTGTGTATCATCTGCTAGAAACCTTGAATGCTGCTCTTATTTATCTATTTATTTTTATATTTTATTATTTTTTGAATGGCTTGAACCCAGGACCTTGTGCATACTAAGCACACAGCCTACCACTGAGCTACACCCACCCCCTAAATGATGCTTTAAGGGTAAACTAGTGAGCAATATTCAAGAAAACATTTGTACTGATTTTCTGTTCTAAATGGAGGTTTAGATAAGGAAAATTTTGAGAAAACTATAAAAAAATTGTAACTGTAAAAATGGTAATACAGGTACGTAGCTTATCCCAAAATAATTCAGACTTACAGATTTCCTAAATTTTTATATTGTGTTGGACAGTCTAGATTAATTGAAAAAATATGGCAAGATAAATATAAAGGGGTAAAAAAAGACTATTGAAAAAATAAATAAAAAGGATGAATTTTGGTATTCTCGTAAAGATTTCTTATTTAAGGAAACAGCTGAAGGGCCCTAGACTAGCAATCAAGTCTGCGATCAACTTCCTGTTTCAGTGTGTCAATTCGGGGCAATATACATATGCCTTTCCTAACCACTATGGAGAAATTGAAATAAAAGGATTCATTCTTCCTTGTATTTGTAAGGCACTTTGGAATTGGCAAAGAGTTTTCACCATATTATCTTATTTGTTCTTTGTAATGGTCTAAGAGGGTGAAGAACAAGTATTCTTTAGACCCAGCATACAAGATGCTTAAGTATTGGAGATTAAATCATTTCTCTAGGCTCATGCTGCTGGTAAATGGTAAACATTACATTAGCATCTGCATTTTCAAACATGGAAGACAGTGTTCCTCCCAGTACATAACCTGTGTCTCACTGCACGAATGCAAAATATTGCTTATCGTTTGACTCTCTTTACACAAAGTGTTCACCTTGAGGGAAACAGGAGCAACCTGTACAGAGAGGCCCTGACCTCATGGGGAGCTGGCTTGACCAGATTTGGAGATTACGCAGGCACTGGGCAACGCCAGGTCAAACTTTTGGCAGTGGGGGTGGGGGGAGCGAGGAGGACAGCAGAGCGCCATGTAGATTTAAACATAGGAATGATACAAAGCTACTCACTGGAAACAAAAAGATTCTAGAAGATGAGTATAATATTTATATATAAATTAGTTTTATATGTGTATCTTGGTCTCTGGTTTCATTTGAGGTTTTCTTAGTTTTGTTTTGTTTTGTTTCCTTAGCTAAGAATTTTGAAGCCTTTACAACCAGGGTTATGTTTTATACTGTATGTACAAAAATAAAGCTCAGAAAAGTAAAATGATCTATTCAAAGGAATGTAATTTTAAAAATCCTTAAAAAATAGCTCATGTTGATTGAGCATGACTTTTGTGTCCGGTCCAAGCTAAATTTTCTGTGTTAATGGTTTCATTGAGTCAATGTAACAACCTATGTGACAGATTGTGCTATGGTTTCTATTTTATGGATGGAGAAACTGCAGCTAGAAGAGCTTAAGTCAGAGTACGAAAAATCTGAGGCGAAGTTCAGCATGCACCTTTTATTTTAGTGGAGAAACTTGGACAAAGAAATGTAGCGAAACATCTTAGTTAATTTGTTATTAAACATCAGATTTATTGCCAAAGCACAGCTATCTTCTTAATTCTAGTGCTTGTTAGAATTCTATCCAGTTTTATTGCTGAGTGTCTTATTTTGCACTGTTTTTAGCAGGATAAAAATCTGAAGAAGTGGTAATAAAGATAGTACTTTACATTTATAAAAACTTTATGCTTTTTCAAAGTTCACAGGTCAGACTTCTTAAGTAATTAAATAGATAATTTGCTCAGGAAAACTTCTGTTTCCTTAAATTCCCTGGGTAACAATTTCTCAGAATGTGCTTTTATAAAACAAATGTAGTAATGGATAGCACATGGTAAGGGGTTGCATGGTGAGATAAATTTGGAAAATACTTTTCTAAGTATCAGTAAATAGATTTCTTTCCTGCAGGACTTGTCTGAGCCTATACGGATTTTAAACAGGAAGAAATAATAGGCAGTTTTTCCCTAACTTACTGGGCTTTTTAAAAATTAGGTTTTTATTTGTTTGTTTATTTCTATAGTGGAGGTACTAGGGATTGAACCCAGGACCTCATGCATGCTAGGCACACACTCTACCACTGAGCTATACCCCCACCCCTTAACTTACTGGTTTTATATGTAACTCTTTATAGAACTCTCATCTCAGAACGTAACTTCTAAGATTAGCGTTTTATGGAACATAATTTTGAAAAGTGCTAAGCTAACATCTGGGGAGAATGCTTAATGAGGTGGGAATTATATTGAGAAATGAGGACCACAACAAAATAATACACAGTACTATTCCAGTGTCGTAAAACAAGCAAATGAAAAACAGACACAAAGCCAGAAAAGACTGGAAAGGAATAAAAACACCAAATAGTTAACCTGATTATGAATAAGTCTATTAAAACCAAAATATATATCCAAATGTATGTGCCACCACAGTGTCCTTGTTTTGTCTTGTGGTTTATGAGTCTAGAGTTTGGGAAACCTAATTCAGAAGAAATTTTAGATCTGGATGTGGCCTCTGCCCTTGTCAGTAACTCAAACAAGTCAGGCTGGTCTTTTGTTTACTAGTTTCTGCAGTTTTAAAGATGAAAGATACGTTTTACTTCCTCCAGACGAGGATTTTGTGAAGCCTGGAGAATTAACGCAATACATTCTCTTCTAATGTCTGACGTGGGAGGTACTCATGATGTGCCCCTGGTTGTGTCCTGAAGCTAAGCCTATTTTTTTTTTGTCCTTGGGGTGCTTTCCTATGAGGAAGGACCTAGGAAAGCATCCTAGGAGGGCCCTTCAAAATTTCACCTGGCTCGTCTTGCCTGGTACATGATGAATTAGCACGTTCCAGGCTCCATGCAGCCTGCTCCTCCAGCCCACGCCTCAGCTCACCAGGGTGTATTTTCTGCTCTCACCGTCCTGTAGAAATCGGGGTTGCTGTGTCTCCAGGGACCTCCTCATTCTTTTTGTTTCTTCTCATTGATCACCTCCTGGAAGTAGTCACCTGGCGGCTCCCAGCCTCCTCTGTTCGTTTCCCGGCCCTTCTCCCTCTGCTGTCCCCCAGGTGTGCGGGTTCCCCTGGGCTCTGTTCCCCAGCCCCTTCTCCGCTCCCTCCACCAGTCATTCTCCACACCTATAACCTCACTCCTCAGGTTTGAAAAAACTCGGTCACTTTCCCTTCCCTGCTCTGGAAGCCCGAGTTTCGGGACCCAGAGTGCCATCTAAGCCGTCAGGACGATCCGTGTTACTCAAAGTATCATAATGAAGAATAATACATAGAGTGAAAGTAAAACTCTTATTTCACTAATCGTAACTTATTAGATAATAAAAAAAAGAGACTTCTGTGCCCCAAGTCTCTGAAGAAGATAGAGATAACTCCCTTCTTTGGGTCACAGGAGCAGCGGCGGTTCCTAGCAGCCCCTCTCTGGGATGCCCTCTTTCCTAGCAGCGTGTATCCACCGCCTGCTTGTAACTTTGACTTAAACCTTCTAACAGAGTTGGGGGGGAAATAGCTCAGTGGTGGAGCATGTGCTTACTGGCGTGCACAAGGTCCTGGCTTCAATCCCCAGCATCTCCATTAAAATAAATAATTTAAGCTATTAATTATTATTAATAAATAAACAACTTAATTATTTTAAATAAATAAACAACAAATAAAACCCCAATTACCTCCACCATCCCCCCAAAGAAACAAAACTAAAAAAAAAAAAAAAACTTTCCACATAAATTTCTACTTCATGAACAGTTTTTTTCTCTTGTTCCTGTTTCATCTCTAACCTCTCTTGTACCATTTGTACCACACTGATTAGTGTAACACAAGTAGTATGTTTTATGTGTTCAAGACTGTAAGGCACCTAAAGGTTCCCACCTCCCCATCTCCCCTCCCTCTCCCTCATTTTTATCCTTCTGCCCTTTGCAACCTTGGACCAACACCTAGGCTACAGATCATTCCTGCCAGTAGGTGCCAGTCACTAGATTAAATAAGGTAACAGTAGTTTACCTGTTTAGGTAAATGGAAGTAAATTTACTTGAAAATCCAGTTTGGATGTATACTACCAAATGTATTCCTTTAATACATATGTTTTAATTTTTAAATTTTTCTTTTTTCTAAGATGGACTTCTATTCTGGAAAACTCATTGTTGGAATATATGATGTGTGTATATATATGGCGTATGTATGGAATTGTTATTGTTCAAGTTCCAAACAGTTTCCTATTTATGCCTTGCATTTCTCCCCCAGCTGCTTCTAGAAGTGTCGTGGGGGTCCCGTCACCTGCCCACCAGGATGGTGAGGAAAAGATCACATGATTTACGGGACCTCAGAATTAAGGAAAGCAAGTCCTTCAAGTGGTCAGACTTAACCAATCACCTTTTTTCCCCCCAAGAGGGATGGTGATCTAAATTCTGGCCAAATCCTTGCTGTGCTCAGAGTAGATATTCTATAAATTTAGGATTTTACCTTACACAGTAAGATGTATCATGTTTCATTATCTTTTTGTGTGTTTTTTAAAATCCCAACACTGCTGGAACCATTTTTAACTCATTCTTAGACAGACCTGATTGGTTTTAGTCATGTATATTGGAGACACAGTTGAACTGAAATAATTTTGAGTCTGTCCTGCTACAGTTTTCTAGGATTCATAATTTTCCCTTTATTTATTTATTTTTAACTGAAATATAGTCAGTGTACAATGCTGTGTCAGTTTCTGGTGTCCAGCATCATATTTCAGTCATACATGTACATACATATATTCGTTTTCACATTCTTTTTCACTATAAGTTACTATAAGATACTGGCTTTATTCTTTTAAAGTAGAGATAGACTATTTCTGGATATATGCCGAACTATCTTATTTTGTATAAAACATAGTTCTTAAATACTATGCACAGAATTTTACGCATAAATCAACTCTAGAGAAATCAGTTCAGGTATTGTTTCTTGTGGTATCCTATTAAATAAGCTGCAACACAATTGCAACGTTTACTTTCCAACATACAACACATCATAAAGGGCTTCCAGTTTTTATTTTCCTAAATGTTGTGTACTTGATGTCATTTCTTTATCTAGCTTATTATGAAAAGAAAAAGAAAGTGACGGCAAATGATTACTGCTGGTGAAAATATTCGGTATTCAGTACTTTTGCACAATGCTCTCAATTAGAGCACTGTATCATTTCTTAATGTTGAGATCATTGTGTACTCATATTTTTTAAAGACATTAATTTCACATTTTCCCAATTAAATACAAACACAGCCTCTGACTTTATTCTTAGCTCTGGAAGGCCGCGGGGACTTGCTTATCATAGTTCTGCACAAATGGCCTTGCCCAGGTCTGTAAACATCCAGGAGATATTTGTTGAATGCTTGGAGAAAGGCAGAATCTGGACTCCTGCTGCCCAAATTGGTACTATGTGTTATGTTTGTTTGTTTGGTTTTTAATCTTACTGTTCCCATCACTGAGGATTTAACTTTTTGAATCACTGTCCATTCTTGCCTTCCCTCCTGCAGAGGAAGCCGGTCCTAAACTTAATCCATTTACAGGATTCTCTGCTTTTAGCGAACAAACTTGCCCACATCTCTCCCACCTTCAAAAACAACAAAACCGGTGACCTGAATGGCTTCGTCCCCCTCTGCCTCTCCCTTCACCCTCCCCTCATTGCCAAGACTCTTGGAAGGGGACGGATGGCCTCCCTCTCTCAGCTCACTGCCAGTTCACTCCTCATCTCACTCCGTCATCTGGGGTCGGGGCTCCACTCTGGACCTGGGGATTCCAGCCTCAGCATTGTCTCTCCCCTGCTCTGTGACCAGAGGCAGGACTTGCAACTGCTCTGATAGGACACACCTCATAGACAGGGCGGTCATGAAAATTAAGTGAGCTAATGCATTTAAAATGTACTTTTGCACTGCCTGGCATATAGTAAATGTTCAATAAATTTATTTTTATTTATTATTTAAAAAAATCTTAGGGGAGCAGGTAATTAGGTTTATTTATTTATTTTTAGAGGCGGTATTGGAGATTGAACCCAGGACCTCATGCATGCTAAGTATGTGCTCTACCACTCGAGCTATACCCTCCCCCTTATTTTTATTTATTTTTCATTGAAGTATAGTTGATTTACAATGTTGTGTTAGTTTCTGGTGTACAGCGTAGTGATCCAGATAGATAGATAGATAGATTACTTTTCCTGTGCTTTTTCATTATAGGCCATTACAAGGTATTTTGAAAGTAAAGTTATTGTTCTTACTGATGGAAAGTGTAACAAGAGTTCAGAGATGAGAAAGAGTGCGGTAGGGGTAGGCTTAAGGATTATTTTGAATTCACCCAACTCATTCTTCAGATTAGAAAATGAGGCCCCAGAGAAATTAAGTCATCGAAGTGTCACGAAGGAGGTGATATCTGAGTTGGGTTTTGAAGAGTAAGAACAAGAGCTTACAACTATTGAAAGTTTACTGTGGGCCGCAGACCATGGGGATGCTTGACATGGTTGGCTTTATTTAATCTTCAAAACGTTCCTGTGAAGTAGCACTTCAGTAGCTAGAAGGAGAGATCTGAAGCTGGACAGGGAGAGGAGAGAGATGGAAAGAAAGAACAGGGGGAGAGGAATAGCTCAGGGAAAAGTGCAGTGCTTAGCATGCATGAGGTCCTGGTACCGCCACTAAAAATGATGATAATAAATGAATGAATAAATAAGCCTAATGACCCCCCCCCAATTTTTCTTTTAAAAAGAAAGGAAAGAGGAAGCATGAAAGGCTTGCTAATTTCTAAAGATGGTGGTGAAACTCACCTGTCTGTAGTGCAGGGCTTGGGTTGTTTGCCATAAGCAATAAAGGAGAAATGATGTTGGATAGAGTGAAGGCAAAATTATGAGGCCCTGACAATCATGCCAAAAAAAAATTGACTCTCTGTCATGAACAGAATGAAGAGCAGCTGTAAATAATGACTTGGGGGAGAGAGGACACATGAAAGAGGGGTTCAGGCACACTGACCTGGGGAAGCCCTGACACCCCTGGGGACCCACATCCCTGACCAGCCACTGCTGGCTCCCACCAGCCACTATTGGGGAAGAGCCAGCACAGTGTCCTGTGAAGTGGGAGCTTCCTAAAGGCTTGTTGAGGGGACGAGTGAACCGAGGACGACCTGGGCTAGCGGGTGTTTCTATGTGGGAAGTGACGAGAGCTGGGACGATGGTTGAGACAGGGAGGATAGAAATAAGGAGGCAAATCCTAGAAACAACTGCAAAGTAACAATAGGACTTGGGCTCATACTGGGCACGTGGAGCTGTATTTCAGGTACATTACGCACAGGAGACTCCACTGTCAGAGCTAGTGCATTTGGCACATTCTTTGTTGTTGTTTGAGCGGACGTTCTGTATTTGAAACCAATGAATCACATTTCAGGATAGTGATATTGTAAGTGATTATTATTACCATTAAAACTTACGTCTCTGTGCTTTCTAGCCTGACTCCCTCCACCCAAGTTCTTCTCAGTTTTGTCATACCTCGATTGTTGTCCTCTCCTACTGAACTCTGGACAAGTAAACCTCATCTTCAGACACATAGCAGGTGACTCTTCCCCATTTTCTGTCCCTCAGGTTGCCCTCTCCCATGAAGACCCAATTCTTCTACCATCTCATCCCTGTTACCAGTTGGAACATCAGTCGTCCTCAGAGCCAGATCACATGCCGTCTCCCCATCAAGTCTGATCCACCCACCTGGAGCTGACTGCTTTCTTTCCCAACTCTGAGCAGGCATGTCACCATCCTGCCTTGTCCTGGTCACTTTATTAACTGGGGATTCCTTTATCGGTATCTTATTTGTGTCCCCTACAATGATGCTCCTGCGTGTTGCCTAGTTATTCAGTAACTGACATGAATCAAAACTATTTGAAATACAGCTGGTCCCATCCCAACCAAAAGTTTCCCTTTGAGGAAAGGTGTGCAGCTTTACACACCGAGAATTTCACGTCACCCTGGTTGGGGATACTTAGGAAAAAGAGGGAACTTTAAGTTGGGAAAAGAAAAAGTGAAAGACGGTGCAGGATTAACCATTTTTGCAAGGGGCCTGAGGGAAGCTCAACTGGAGCCTTCATTGCTACACTTCTGCCCCACAGGAGGGAGGGACGTGAACTGAATGTAAGAGGCTTGGGACTCCAGCCTTCGCATCTTTGGGAAGCAAATAGGACCTGCAGGTCAGAAATCCAGGGCACTGAGATGGATGGGGAACCAGTGCAGAAAGGAAGTATCTCCTGACAGGCACCTCACCTGCAAAAGGCAAGCTTAATGTGTAAGCATCTCTCTGAATCCGCCATGGAGGGTGAGTCTAGAATTTTTGGAAAACAAGGAACCTGGTTGTATAGTGCCCATTCTTACTAGTATGGGATATGGAAAACGTTATCTG
This sequence comes from Camelus bactrianus, assembly GCF_048773025.1. Classification (NCBI taxonomy): domain Eukaryota; kingdom Metazoa; phylum Chordata; class Mammalia; order Artiodactyla; family Camelidae; genus Camelus; species Camelus bactrianus. The sequence continues at coordinate 1,358,867 of NC_133573.1, read as the reverse complement.
TAGGCTGTTATTTTAATGAAGGCTTAAGAAAAAAAAATATATTCATTTTCTTGGTGGTTCCCTCATGACCTAACACTGAATTTTAGTTCATAGGCTTTTCAATCAACCAAATTCTACTACTAGGATTTTCAGAAATCTAATGCAGTAGGCTGGGGGAGGACTACTGTACTAAAGTTCAGCCCGTATTTTCAGAACTGTTACACTTGCCTAGGCAGATGTCACGGTCCACGGTGTGGTGGTCAGTCTTGAGGATCTCGGAATATGAGACACTGTCAGGGGTCTGAGCCTTTGCACACGCTGCTTCTCTGGCCCAAGATACGTTTCTTCCCTTTATTGTTGGCAAGGTTAACCCATATTTACCCTGTGTGGCTTTTACTCCGATATCATCTCCTCCAAAAAGCCTTCCCTGAATGCTTTCATTAGAGCCACTCCCCACGGATCAGGTGCCACTCCTGCCTGGTCCCAAATAGCCCTGAGCTTTCAGTTGCCACCCACGGGTCCTGCTCCCACTGTGTCAGCTCCTCCAGGAGCTCCCCTGGGTGCTAAGTAATTAACAACATTCTTAGAGGGCTCTGAGGTCTCAATGAATGTTTGCTCATTGAACAAATGCATCGCCCTGATACGGGAGACATAGATGACAGTCCATCTGCCCCACAGAGGGGCGTTGTCCCTGTGAAGTTTCAGGATCGTTTTGGAGAACTGCAGTCCGTGTTCTCCTTGTCTCCCTCCACCCGGTAGAGTGGTAGCCAAACCAGCCTGAAAGATAGCACTTGGCCTTTATGCCTTAAGCTAATAACAGTTCCTGTCCAACCCAGTATTTAAGAATAGTGATTATTTTTTACTATGTATTCCCCACGGAGAAAAGCAGACGTACAAAACGTTTGTATCTTGGCGAATATTTGAAATTTTGCTGCCAAATCTGTTAAACCCACCCCAACAGTCTTTCTGATTTTTAAAATATTTTACTGGAAAGAGCTCTCTGGATACTCATTTCTGTGTGTAATATAAACCAAATGTCAACAATCACATCCATCAACATCTCTTCTAACGATACAGATTTTCGCTTTAAAAAAAAAATTCTTTTGGTTTGGCAGGAGCACTATGGGTCTTCATATAATTCAGTTTCATAAAGTCTTCCAGAGAACAAACAATAAATGTCAACCCATGGCTGCGTTGAAGTAGCATTTCCTTCCAGTGCAGAAAAACCATGAGCTACATATAAAGACCTGGCGCCAACATTGTGAAGTAGGTCTTGCTTTAAATTGTTTTCCCTGAAGGTTACACTGATGAGTCCCTTTGCTTCAATTACAATAAAAGAACGAGTATGGGTAGGTAAAGTGCAGGATTCAAAAACCCTGCAAACGCCAAGCCCTCCTCTGGAGCCGCGGAGGATGGCGGGTTTACACTGAGCCCGGTGGGTGCGGAGCGCGTCAGACGCAGCCCAGAGTTCGACTGAAAGTAATGGCCGGGAAAGTTCAGCCCGAGCAGCGGCTCGGTGCGGGGCCCGGGCGCCGCCGGCCGCGACAGGTGCCCGAGCCGCCCGCCGCCCGCCGCCGGCCCCGCTCTCCGTCCGTCAGCGGCCGCGCCCGGGCTCGCGGGGCGGGCGGCCGGCAGCGGCCCCCGGCGTCCGAGCGCCCCGCGCGGACCCCCCGCGGCCGGGGCTGGGGGCCGAGCGGCCCGGGCGCGGGGCCGGGCGCCGGGGGTTGGCGGGACGCGCGCTCCGTGCCGGCGCCCGGCCCCGAGCCCGCGCCCCCCCCCCCGCGTGCCCGCGCCGCTGCGCGATGCAGTGTGGGGAATGGCTGGGGTTGGCTGAAGAGCGCACAGTGGAGTTTTAATGTCCGCCATGTTGGCCATGGCGTATTGAGGAGAGCGAGCGAGCGAGGAGCGGAGCGGCGCGGCCTCCCACCTCCCGGCTGCTCCGAGCGCCCGGACGGCGGGCTCCGCGCTCCGCCCCTCCAGTCCCCGGCAGCGGCGGGCGAGTGGGGACCGAACCCCCGGTTCTCCATGATCCCGCTGGCCGGGGCCGTTTCCCCAGAGCGGAGAGGTATCTGCTGCGCCTGAGATGAGTAAACTGTCGTTTCGGGCGCGGGCGCTAGACGCCTCGAAGCCGCTGCCGGTTTTCCGCTGTGAGGATCTGCCCGACCTGCACGAATACGCCTCGATAAACCGGGCCGTGCCGCAGATGCCCACCGGAATGGAGAAGGAAGAGGAGTCGGTACGTGTTAACTCCCCTGTCCGACCCGCCGCCAGGCCCGCTCCCTCCGCTGCCCGCGGCGGAGCACAGATCCTCACAAAATGGCCGCCATCTTCTCTCCGCCGCCGACTCCCGGCGCCGGCCGGGCCTGCCCCCGCCGCCCCGGCCGCGGCCCCCGGCCGCCGCGGCCCGGCGGGGCCTCCTCTCGGGCCACCCGCCGACCCCGGCCACTTGGACCCGGGCCCCGCCGAGTTCGGGCGCCCGAAAGGCACAAAGGGGTCACGTGACGAGGCTGCCGGCAGCCATTTTGTGGTCGTAGAGCTTGGGCTGGGCCTTGTGCAGCCGGAGAGGGGAGCGGGCCGGGATGGGAGCGGCGCCGCCGAGGACCCGCCTGCAGGCCTCTCCGCGGGCCGCTGGGTGGCGCTCCGGGGCCGGCTCGGCCTCCGCGCGCCGCCGCCGCCGCCGCTGCCGCCGCCGGCCGGAGCGCAGGTTCCGGGCGCGCGGGGCTCGCTGCGCTGCGGGCGGCGCGAGGCCGGGGGCCGGGGGGCGCGTGCTCGCCTCGGCGCCGGGTCCCGGGGCTCGCGCGTCCCCGCCCCGGCTCTGCGGACGCGGAGGGCGGCGGAGCGCGCTGTCCGGACTGTTTCTTTGGTCCTTGAGGAGACGCTGCAGGTTTGGGGGGCGCACGTGGCTCTTCTGAAGCCTGTAACTTTCTTAATTGCAACCCCCCCGCCCCCCCCCCCCCCCCCCGTAAAACCTGTGTGGCCTGATCGCTGGTTTCTCAACCCAGGGGACGAGAGACCCAGTTTAAGTAGATGTTACAGGTGTACGTTCAGAAGGAGGGCTCTCGCTCCTGCATCCCGAGCTCGGTGAAGTGACCGCCTCCGCAGAAGTCTCACCGTCTTACTGAATTGTGGGGGTTCAGTGTTGACCGCGCGCCGGCGCCTCGCCGCCGCCGTGGCTGCGCCTGTCGCGGAGGTCGGGTCGGACGCCGGGTGACGGAGCCTCCCCCTCGCCCCAGCCCCCGACTCTCGGGAGCCGCGCACCTTGGTTCTCAGGTGCGGCCTGAAACAGGGCGCAGTGATGACAGTTCGAGGAAGTGGAGGAGTCGCTGGATTTGGGCTCCGGTTTTGTGGAAACTTGGACTGTTAAGAAATTTAAATGTAGAAATTATGCTCTGTAATGTTGATTTTTGAAAATAAAGTTCTTTAAACTGTTCGGGTTGTTTAACCTTTCAAAGTCAGAGTGTGACAGATGGATGTCACTTTAGAGAGTGGTGTCCTGACTGTGACTTCGCAGATAGTAAGCCCAGCGGTCAGCGCGCGGCCGGGGGTGTGCGGCCTGGTGCCCGCGGTGACACCGACCCTCCTGATTCCGTTCACCTGTATCGGCTTTAGAGCAGAATGGTGCCACTTGTTTTCAAATAAGTGATTTGTTTTAACAATTAAAGCACTTGTGACTGCAGAATCTTGTCTTTTGGTTTTATTTTTGTTTCTGTTTATAAGTTTTACCGGTAATACTTCAAAGTTGCGGTGTTGATGTTAACACTGCCCTGGAAATTAACTTGTGGCTCTGGTTTTGCAGCCACGGAAGGGGGGAGCCTTGATAAAACAGACACACTACGGGCACTAGAAATTCTGAAGTCTCGCTTCTGTGGACACCTTGGACTGTCCCAAGAGCCCCAGCCTGAAAGCGGAGCTGAGCTCAACTCAAGTATCAGTGCCTATTAAATTTGGCAGATAATTTTTGTTCACTGAAATAAGTTTGATGTTTTATAGTGCAGTGGATGTCGTTTGTTTGTAACATGTAGAGTCCCTGTTTCTGTGGCATTTTTTTCCCCCTTCAGACTACCTTTTCCCATCATTTGTTTAGAGTTTGTTTCACTTCACACCCAACCAAAGCTAAGACCAGTGAAGCGTGGACCTCAGGGGTGGGTGCTGAACTTAACAGAAGGACGTCAGCACCCCCACCTGTGGTTGATCCTGGTGGGATGGGGAGGCCGTGCAGATCACGGTCCTGCAGGGAGCACGTTAACGTTGAAAATGTGTGCTGAGCACAAGTAGAGGGAAATTGAATCCTGAGTTAACCTTAGGAAAACTTGATGATATACTGCTTAGAAAGACGAAAGGTTATGCCTCTGATGCATTGGGTAGGCTCAGGAGTGACCTAGAACCTGAACGGAGTGACTGGTTTAGACGAAGTCTAACTGATGCTCGTGAAGGAGGGGGCAGTTTCGGATAGGACAGTTGAGGACTTCACCTTAAGAAAGTGTTTCATGATCACATGTGTCTGCAGAATTGTCATGTGAACTACCTGGTAATTGTTACCATATTTTGTTTCTGTGGTAAAGGACAGAAATGCCGAATCTAAACACTTAATATATTCTCATTTAACTTATTTTAGCATTATAAGCTGAACACAATGCCCTAATTAATTAGGAATGCCTCTTAATTTTTAAGAAACAACTTAATAGAAATTCCCTCACCCCGCCCCTCAACATGAATTTTACTCAACTTTAGAGCAGTTAATCGTTTTTTCATGATTTAGTAGGATTGAGAAATAACTCCAGGTTTTAATAAATGAAAGGGCTTGACTGTGTAATGCATTGTAACTTGATAAATCAAAAAGTAACAGTTTTTGATTTAAAAGTAAAGACTTTGATTTAATGATTTACAGAGGTAATTTTCAAATCACAGGAAATCAATAGACTATCAGCTTTAAATATGAAATAAATGAGTCCCTTAGGGGTGTAAAAATGGCCAAAAATTTAAGCAAATGGAGGCACAGAGGTTGCACCGTTGTAATTTTTTAACATTTTAATTTTAAGATTGTAATCTTAACTTTAAGGTTAGAAATGTTAAAATACTTAGTGCCTCGGCTTCACCTTTAATTGAAAGGATACTTTTTCCAAGATAGCAGTACTATCAGATGTTTTCATTGAAGTTGATTTATTTTGGTTAAAATTGGAGCTTTACGTTAAGGTATAATTCTCCTTTAGGGATGGTTCTCACTTCAGGAAAGTGGGTTTTCAAGTGATACGTAGCCAAATGGAGCTGCTCGGTTCCTGTCGCAGTTAACTTTTTCATTGGGATGCCAGGGTGTGTGACTCAGTTTATTGTAAGGGGTGGGGCTTACCCTCTCTCCTGTCACTGAGGCTGGTTAGGATTGGATGAGTGATGTAATTAAGATGTTTGTGATGGCACTGCATTGATACTGCCCTGCACAGCCACCTTTGGGACTGTTAGAAGTAGGGTCTAGCCATCACGACCCAATACCTGGTTTTAATAGGGCTCTCTGAACAGACAAAATAGTCTCGTACACCTGTCTTTTCTCTAAAACTATGTCCTTCATTACTGGCCCAGTACCAGTGTCATTAAAAGCAAGTTCATAAAGTAGACAGGTCGGTGTTTTTCACTTTTAATTGGGAAGTTGGAAATATGTACATATCTCTGTTAAAAAATAAGCACTATGCTTTTAAAACTTGATAAAAATCTAGTTTTTCTGTTTTATAAAAATAAGCTTAAATCACTTTCAATGATAAATTTAAAAGTTTGACTTATTTTTTTAAAGAAACCAAGAATTTTTCATTTAAAATTTTGTAAACCAAGATTTTTTTAGTCTTTAACATAGATTCCTGCATTCTGTCCACTGCATTGGAAGTGAAAATAGATACGTGAAATGTCAGTTGTCCTAGAAGCAAAGTTCAATTTTTACAGATAGTTTGACTTAGAGAGGAATTCGGACTATTTGGAGTTTTTCCATTAAGTAGCAAATAGCGTAGTTAAAATCAAAGATAATTGAGAAGCAATAATAAAGTCTAGTTTCAAGTTTCTACCCTACCCAAGGTATCGTTGAGTTTCTAAGCTGGGGATCTGAGAGTTACGTGGAAATGATGCTGGAAGTAGCGAATCCCATGATACGCCTATAAAATTGTGTGATGATGATATTTCTATGGGGAGAAAATTGGTATTTGTCACCAGTCTCTCAAGATTTTGATAATTTTGATAAGAAAGCTCAAGGTTAAGATTTCAAACTGAGTCATTTTGGTTTCATTAGTATGGAAGTTATGACATCGACTTAAGAAAAATTAAAGGCTGTAGGCAATTCAGGAAGACTGAGGAGACTTGAAAACGAGCGTCAGGCACCTGAGGTCTCCATGTTAGCTCTTGTTTCAGCATCCTTTTGGTAGTTAAGATTTTCGGTTAGTACCATTTGAACTTAGACTTCATTTTCTTATAAAACAACCGTGGAAATGAGTGGGCTCGTGTAGCTAGTGGTGTTTTGTGGGTGCTCACGGTCTGTAATGGGATTTGTGCAGAACTGCCTTTCCTTTCTCTTAATAGGGCTTCAGTAAAAGTGCCGTCGAAGTGAGGGTGTCTTCAAGTTGTGAGCCAGGGGCAGTAACCTGTGCTTACAGCTCCATGAGTCTGTGGCTGGGATTAAATATTAGACCAGCCATTCCTAGTATTTTGTCTTCTAAAACAGACAAGGTTTTGGTGTTGTCTGTATTCTGCATTCTGCGACACCGCGGTCTGTGGTGAGGAAACAGACGGGAGATGTGTGTCCACGTGCGTGCGTGACGGCAAGAGCTCTGTTTGTAGATGTGAAGGTGTGGGTTCTGACTGTATGTGTGATTCAGTTTTCCTGAAAAAGTATGGGTACTTGTTATCAGCAGTTGTTTAAAGCGTACTCTTAAACCAGTGGGTAGCATTTTAAAAGGAGCAATAATACTGTGAAGTGATGATGTGGGTTGTGATTCTGTTTCTTGGAAGAAGACGACCCACAAGGAAATGAGAATTTCATATTGTAATTCGGGAATAAGATGAATTGTGAGTCTCTAAGTGCAAAAGCAGTTTGAGATTATGAAATATTTAGGCAGAACTAGATTTTGTGTCCTTTACTTTTAAAGTAAGTTTTGAACTTTTATATGTGTAATTTAAGTATACATACATACATGCAAGTATGTATGTAATGTAAGTGTGATTATATTACAGTAATTTCCCTGTGAGAGTAAATCAATTCATGGGGGAGATCAACAAGAAAACAAGTGATTCAAATGTTTTAAACAACTTGGTAGAACTACTTTCAGTAACTACTTGAAGCTGACTTGTCTTCTTCACGTTGGTAAGTGTGGCAAGTGTTTCTTAATCAAGGTGATTAAAGGCCTCTGATTATAGGTAGTGGTTTCGAGCATTTTCAGTATTTTGGACATAGTGGATACCTAGCTTTACACCTTTAAATATATGAATTGAATTTCATCCACCAGCCCCAATATAGGTGGATGAAAACCAAAAACAAACTTGTAGTCAGGGCACGCAGGTCATTGCCTGGGTTGTGGCTTGGATGAATGGGGGTATAATGGGCCCTTTAAAAGGCGGAGCTTTTCCTCAGTTATTTGTTGTTACCAAGGTTATCTTTTAAAAGTTGGTTGAGTTTCGGATATGCATGGTGACAATTTGCAGAATTTTGCAACAGGTTATTAAATCAAATCATTTTGGTTGAATTTCCTTCAGTATAGCAAGTACTGCCTGAAGAAGTATGATGTAGCCTTAGTAAATTTCAGGGGCAGAGATGACCTGAGGCTTAAAATGTCCTGTGCATAATTTAACACAGGCTCAAATCTTTTTATATATTGGGATGAATTATTTTGATTATCCTGGAATCACAAGTAGCCATTGTATTTCCTCTGAGAAAAACGTACTTTGGTGTTTGTGGCCTTTGACAAGTCGGTGAACCTTACTTGAATGAACTTTAGTGTCTTTTCACCGGCCGTATGAGGGGGCTCTGAGATGTGGGCAAGAGTGCTGTGCACATGAATTTCTTCATTACCAAGTACTAATTGAGGGTTAGAATCACCTCGCTTTTTGTTGCCATTCAAAACTGTTTACATTTATACAACCCCTTGTGTTTAGGACTATCTGGTATAAATGTGTCAGATGTGTTCTCTGTCCTTAAAGAATTGTATGATGTAGTTGTGAAAACTCATGTCTTTAAATGAAGGTGATTATTAGGTGGGAAGAACATCCATCTGGGAGTCCTCAGACCTGAGGCCTTCTCCAGCTTCTGTGTGTTTTCTTGACTGCAAGATGAGGTAGGGCTGTGTTGCTTTCCTGGAGTAATGGTTGTATTATGTCACCAGTGTATTTATATTTAGGTCTGTTTTCATGTGTATTCTGTGTGTTTGTAGAATAATCACGAAGTCTTTAGCTGGTGGCTTCATTTGCATGTTACCGAAGCATAATTTACACAGGAGTGAAAGTGGTCTGGGCGCCTGGGTAGCGGGTTCCAGCTTAGTCTGGGAGGGTTCCCGTTCTGAAGGACTTGAATGTAGATGGGTGTGGTGGTCACAGAACGCTGGGACTCTTATGAGAATGTGAAATTAGAGCCAGAAGTGTGTAGTGATGGTTGCAAATTCGTGCTTTACCTATAAGGTGGTAGAGTCTGAAGGGGAAACAGCATATAAACACGGCTGTTTTGAAGTCTACAGCAAGAATTGAATCATTGTCTTAGTAGCTGAGTGGAAATTTTTGAGATACATTGTACAAAGACTAAGAAAATAGAGATAAATGCGTTTCCATTCATTTTTGTAGCAAATATCCATCGTACCTTCCCAATGAGTAAGGACTGTTGCTGGCGCGCAGGCCGGACCGTGAACAAGCAAACCCCTCCTCGCGGCCGGGGGGGCCTGGCTGTGCTGGGGGGCGGGGCTTGTCTGCCTCCCTGACTGCTGCACTTTCCGCACCCGACAGTGCTGGCACGCAGTCAGTGTTCAGTGTCTGTTTCATTGGATGACTGAATTCTAATGAGGAAACACAGACAAGAAGCAAATAAATAAAAGTTAAAAAGTAACAACTTGTATGTGGCAGTGGAACAGGACAGGACAGAATTTCAGGTGGAAGGAGAAGGGCGGAAATTTCTTTGCATAGTCAGTCGAGGAACATTGGATGTGAAGCTTGAATGGTGGGAGAAGCCAGCCCTGTGAAGACCTGGGTGCGGAGCATCCAAGGCAGAGAGCCCCCAGCTGCAGAGAGGCTGAGGCAGGAGCAGAGAGAAGGCCCGGTGGCTGGAGCGGAGTGGCAGAGGGCCGTGTGGTATGAGCCGAAGGCCTGGAGGAAGTCGGGGGTCTGTATCGGGGGAGGTAATGTCGGCTGTACAAGGAGTGGGTGGCTGTGAGATGAAGTAAGCCTGTAGAGACTTTCAGGCAAGGGACTGACACGATCTGAATTATGTTTTTTTTTTCAAGATTCTTCTCACTACCATGTGGAGAAAGTCATATGGGGCAGGAGTGAGTTGATGGTGCTTTAATCAGGGTGGCAGCAGCAGCGAAGAAGAAAATGGTTGGATTGCAGGTAGGACCAACAGGATGTGGCTGACAGACTTGGATGTACTAGATGGAGACAAAGAATCAAAGATAACCCCTGACTTTTGCCCTGAGCAGCTGGGTGGATGGATGGTTAAGAGGGGGAACCGGAGGAGGGAGGGGTATAAAGGATGGGCTTGTGTGAAGGGCCTCTTGCCCGTTTGTATTTAATTGTGTGTGCAGGAACGTATGCATTAGAGCAGTTTCCACTAGAATGGTGTGAGATTTAGAAGCCATGGGCTGGCACCATAAATTTGAAAGTCTTTGGGATGTAGGTGGTTTTTAAAGCTGTGCCTTGAGGCTCAAGTAGAGGAGGAGCTATTGGAGAAGTAGGAGGCAAATGAGGAGAAAGGTGTCTCCAGAAAGAAGGACAGTGGTTAACTACGTCCACTGAGAATATGAGGAGGGGAAGTGACCGCTTATTCTGATCAGATGCGTGCTGCTGTCCTATTTGCGGTGGGAAGGAAAATGCAGTTGGGAAAGAAGAAATACCGAAAGATAAACAAAGGGTCGTAGCAAGCATAGACGACTCTTTGGAAGAGTTCTGCTACCAAGAGGAGCAGAAGAAAAAGGCCGACAGCTGGAGGGGTTGAGGGGATCTGCACATGATTTCTTCTAAGAATGAGTCACAGAGTTGCCGCAGACGGGCTGGGGGAGCAGAGCTGAGCCGCCATTGCCCCGATCACCACCTAAGAGTTTCCAGGCTACAAGCACAGGTGACTCCTTGAGTTGAAAAGACAGAGAGTTCCGAGTGGGGAGGCGGAAGTGGGTTCAGGGCAAGGTACCAGAGATGCACAGGGATCTGCAGAGCGGTCTCTTGAGTCTTTGGCTGAAAACTGACGTGATGATCTGAGCCTGTCTATGGGGAGGCTTCTGAGACTTGGGGGGAAAGCCGCTGGCAAGAAGTAGGAGAAGCATTTCTGGGAGGTCACGCGAGGCTGGGAGTGTGCTGTGTCCTCACTGGGGTGGAAAGACCCCCTAACACAGAGGGCATCAGATCAGAGCTCTCCGAAGGGTTACTTCCTTGGTAGTGGGGACAGATCAGCTCTAGCCTAAATGAGCCTGGACTCGCCCTAATAAAGACTGAGCATTAGCCTCAGAGGGTGCAGCGCATTCAGGCAGCAGTCCCAGAGTGAAGCCCCCAGACGCTGAAAGAAAGACTCACAGGTCGTGGAATATGAAACTTAGTGTTTGGCATCCAATGAAAAAATTACCCAGGTGTGCTTTTAAGTTTGATTAGATCCCATTTATTTTTGCTTTTATTTCTATTACCCCAGGAGCTGGTTCAAAAAATACATTGCTGTGATGTATGTTCAAGAGTGTTCTGGCAGTGTTTTCCTCTAGGAGTTTTGTAGTGTCTGGTCTTACATTTAGGTCTTTAATCCATTTCGAGTTTATTTTTGTATATGGTGTTAGAAAATGGACAGGTAGCTGTCCAGTTCTCCCAGCACCACTTACTGAAGAGACTGTCTTTTTTCTATCATATATTCTTGCCTCCTTTGTCATAGATTAATTGACTATAAGTGCATGGGTTTATTTCTGGACTTTCTATGCTGTTTCATTGATCTATGTGTTTGTTTTTGTGCCAGTACTGTACTGCTTTGAGTACTGTAGCTTTGCACAGCTAAGGATACCGTCAACAAAATGAAAAGACAACCTACAGAATGGGAGGAAATATTTGCAAATGATGCAGCTGACAAAGGACTAATTTCCAGAACATACAGACAGCTCATACACCTTAATAGCAAGTAACCCAGTCAAAAATTGGGCTGAAGAACTAAATTGACATTTCTCCAAAGAAGGTATCCAGGTAGTCAACAAGGACATGAAAAGATGCTCAACATCACTAATTGTTAGAGAAATGCAGATGAAAACTACAATGAGATATGACCTCACACCAATCGGAATGGCTGTCATTAAAAAGTCTGCAAACGATAAATACTGGAGAGTGTGGAGAAAAGGGAACCCTCCTTCATTGTTGGTGGGAATGCAAATTGGTGCAGCCACTATGGAGAACAGTATGGAGGTTCCTTAAAAAACTGAAAATAGACTTACTGTATGATCCATCAACCCCACTCCTGGGCATATACCTGGAGAAAAATATAATTCAAAAAGATCCATGCACCCCAGTGTTCACAGCAGCACTATTTACAATAGCCAACACATGGAAACAACCCCAGTGTCCATTGACAAATGACTGGGTAAAGATGTGGTATATTTATACAATGGAATACTTCTTAGCCATAAAAAAGAAAAAAATAATGCCATTTGCAACAACGTGGATGGACCTGGAGATCGTCATTCTAAGTGAAGTAAGCCAGAAAGAGAAAGAAAAATGCCATATGATATTGCTTATGTGTGGAATCTTGGGGGGGAAAAAAGGACACAAATGAACTTGTCTACAAAACAGAAACAGACTCACAGACATAAGAGAACAAACTTATGGTTACCAGTAGGTAAAGGGGGTGGGAAGGGATAAATTGGGAATTCAAAAGTTGCACCTCTTGGGGGAGGGATGGAAATGTCAGCTCTCCTGATTGTGTCTGTGGTGATTTCACAGGTGTGTCCATCTATCACAATGCATCAAACTGTACATCTGAAACACGTGTAGTTTACTGTACAGGAACCAGACCACCATAAAGGCGTTTTAAAAAAATTACCAGGTGTGCAAAGAAGCTTTAAAATCTAACCAGTAACTGAGGAAAAGTTAAAACAGAAAGACACACAGAAATAACCCAGGTAATGTAGAATTAGTAGACAGAAATGTTAAAGTAGCTGTTATAAATAAATAAGAGTTACTAGAACTAGTGTAATAATTTGAATGATGTCATTAAACAGAATAAAATCATCCTATTTCCTATTCTGCTCAAGGACTTTGTTCCTAAAGCTGTTTTGTCTTTTCCTGGATCAGTTTCATCAAGGGCTTGGTCACTGATAAAAGCAGAAACACATTTTCCTTTTTAAAAGAAAGGGCGGCTATGGTCTGATGGGTTGACAGAGGCGGCAGTGGGAGGATGGGTCATTTGTCATGATTCTATTTTCTCTGTGAAGTAGGAGCTATTTTCTCTGTGAAGTAGGAGGTGAGGTCATTACCTGAGACTGGGAGGGCCTCAGACAGAGGTGTGTGGGAACCTGACTTACTGGAGAATGCAGTGGGATTCATGGACTGGCTGGGGCTTGGTATTGGTGACTTTTTTTTTGTTTTTTAATGTTTTTTTATTGATTTATAATCATTTTACAATGTATCAAATTCCAGTGTAGAGCACAGTTTTTCAGTTATACATGAACATATATATATTCATTGTCACACTTTTTTCTCTGTGAGCTACCACAAGATCTTGTATCTGTTTCCTTGTGCTACACAGTATAATCTTGTTTATCTTGGTGACCATTTAAAATTAGAACAGCCTGCTCACTTGGGCAGTGGAGTGCAAGCATTCAGCTCGAGTTTAAGAATAAAGTAGGTCTATAATGACATGTTTCTAGGGTTGAGGTTTGCCTGGCAAGGACCAAGGAGGAAGAGAGGGATGAGGGTCAACTCACCATGTTTGTGAGGTAGAGCATCGGGACACACTGCGGGTCTAGACACCCGGGAAGAAGACAGCAGGGCGCTGGTGAGGAGTGGGGCGCGGGCGCGGCTTGCTGGAGGAGGTTTGTGAGAAGGGAGACTAAGTCGCAAGGGTGGTGGTTAAAGAGGGAGATGCTTGGATTGAGGTTTCAGAGGTGACACAGTTACTGGTGATGTCTGGGTGCAGGGGTGGGGGCCGACGTGGGTGAGAAGGTGGTGGTGGTAGATGCGTCTGCCGCGTGGGTGTCATCACTCAGGGTGATGCCGGAGGAGCAGGGCGGTTGGGAAGGAGGCCGGGAACTCCGTGACTGACCGATAGAATGGATGTGGCGGCTCCGAGGAGGGAGAGGGACAGTATGAATATCTGAGGGGTGACAACTTCTGACAGACAGCAGAGAGGAAATGGTACGGGACCAGCAGCCAGAGGCAGGGAGGACACTTTGCTGTCCGAGTGTGTGGGACGTGGGAAAATAAACAGCTGCTCTTGGAAGGGCTGAGGGAGGACTGATGTTGGGAGCTCTGCCAGGCTCCGAATAGGGCAGGAAGATGAGGGCGCACTGAAGGAAGCTGCCACTGTAGAGAGGAGTGGTGTTGAGACTGGAGGATAGTGGAAGAGTGGGGAGGGGTGGAAAATGGGGTCATATCTGGGGTGTTAGATCAGAATGGTGATAAACGCTAGCCAGGGTGATGCTGGGTGGTGCCGTCAGGTCTTGACCTCTTGTTGGTAAAGGAGCTGAAGAATCACGGGATTCATCCAGCCAGCCACAGATGCACAGATAGTTCAACAAGTGTCCTGCTAGAGATTCTGGATGCTCGGGACCCTTCCTGCGGCTAGAGATGGTGGGATAGGCTAGAGGGAGGGCCACCCCACGGGGTAGAGCCTGGTGGCTCGAGGTGAACTCGCAGGCACGCCTGTCACTCCTGCTGCGCGGCTGTGTGAGAATCTTTCCGAGAAGGGCTTTGCACAGCACCCTGTTTCAGGACCCAGAAGTGGGGCCTTTAGGGTGGGGCATCTGACAGCTGCCCTCCTGTGCAGTGCTTCTCTCTCCCTCAGGACATTCTGGGAGATTGTCAGGGTGCTTTTTGATTGTGACAGGTCAGGGGAGGAGCCGTTGGGGCCAGGGGCGGTGTAAGTTGCACCGTGCGGAAGGTAGTCCTGCAAAACAGAGAATTGCCCGTTTGACTTTTTAACTGTCTCACAGGATGTGCCAGCTGGTGAAATTTCCATGTATAAATTAAGAGTCTAGAATCTGATTCTGTTTCACAAATTTTGTATAGTTTTGATGTTATATCTTCCAGGACTGCAACTAGTATATAAAATAAGGGGATGTTCTTCTTGTGCAGGAACTGTTACCATTTTGCAAGTAACTGCATCAACGCCGTCAGTGGCATTTGAGTCAACAGTAGCACAGATCTGCAAAAGAGTCTGCTTTTTAGCTCTTACATTCACGATTCTGTGTAGACACATAAGCCTCATTTTGTCTTCCTCGGTATATAACCCCAGTTATTTACATGCTGAAATACGTAACATTTTATTATAAATTGCTTTAATTTCTCTTTTGTTTTGCAATTAGATCCTTGGGTTGATTTTTTGAAAAACTTAAGTAGAATAGTGGTGTAATTTGAAAAGAGGGTGCATTGGGTCTGATGGGGTTGAAAACAGCTGGGTTCAAAACACAAGCTGTGGAGTGAGGTCACAGCTAAGGTGCTCTTACAGTCGCGCTGCATCCCTACGTGTGGCGTGAGAACGGAGCAACCTGGGAAAAGCATACAGCTTCCGTATATGGTAAGTGCTCAGATCTTTTCTCCTTGTTATTTTGGTTTAATTTTTGTCCTTGAAGGATGGAAATGTGTTTTTTAGGTAGGATTTTAAAATTTCAACTGATTTCCATTGCAGCCAATGGTTTTTGTTACGGAGTGTTTTGACAGTGAGTGGATACTGATTTTTGTACAGAATATCTAGTTGTACTTATGATGGAATGTGGCGTAACAGGCAGAGTACCAAGAAACCATGGCCTGAAGTCGGTCGTGTCGAGGGTGTCAACCCACACGGATTATCTTCTCAACTTAAATACATGCTTGGTTTCCCAGCCTCTGGTGTATAAAATGCTTCTTGAAGAACTTGTCAGCTGGAAAAAAAAAGTTTTCTGTACTTTTTGACAGGTTCTGTGAGTTTTGGTGACTTGCAGTTCTTGAGGCCCCTCCTCCACACACGCCTGTGCGTTTGGATCTCAGGGTTTCTGACGCAAGGTTGGGGCGCCCTCTAATTGTGACAGGCTTGTCGTTACTTTTTAGCTGGCCTCCCGACTCTCGCTTTCTAGTTTACAGCCCCTCAAAGTCATCAGGGTGATGTTTTAAAAATACGAGTCTGGTGGCTATTTTGCTGTCTAAAACTGTGAGAGTGCTCCTTTCGCAGATAGAACAACGTGCAGAAACCTTTCAGTAGCATTTACTGGGCCCTGTGCACTCTGGCCTCTGTCTTTTCCCTTCCCCTCCGTAAGCTCTGCATTAATTGTTTTTTCTGCGTAACAGATTACTCCCAAACTTAACAGCTTAAAACAACAGACACTTAGTATCGCACACCATTTCTGAGGGTTAGGGATCTTAGGAGCGGTTTATCTGGGTGATACTGGCTCAGGGTCTTTCACAGAGTCCCAGTAACGCCATTGGTTAGGGCTTCAGTGGGCTTCCCCCAGAGGGGGTGACCGCACAGAGAGAGTGCACAGTCTTCTGTGACTTAATTTCTGGAAATTACCATCACTTCTGTCATATGCTGCTGCTGACACAAACCAGCCCTGGGCAAGGGCTGCACAAATCTGTGCGCCTGGAAATGCGGGTCGTTGGAGGCCGGTCGCCACAGCTGACCGCAGGCAGGATGTTCTCACTGGCGCCTGAAGCCCCCCGAAGGCTCCTCTCATGGTGGCGTGAGGGTTCCATCCACACGGGGTTCAGGTACAGCTGAGGCTTCTCACGTGTAGTTCCTTAAGTGCAGCCTCTCACGTACGAATCCCTCTCCACCATGAGGCCACAGAGAGGCATCTGCTCCCCGGCCAGTACGCAGTATTGGGCCAGGCCTGGAGTAACCACCATGAAGCGTTCCTATTCAAAGGAAGACAGAGGGTGGGGTGGGAGGCAGAGGCCGTCCCTGGTCCTTAGCGTTTCTGGAATCCAGTCAGGCAGATGATGGTGACTCCTTGGTTGAACGTCAGTCCCTGGGCCCAGGTCACCCCAGCTGTCAGCTTTGCCCATTGGGCATTTAGGTCACCCTTCCTTTTTCATGAAGGTAGAACATGTTTGCTTCTGGGTTTTCTTAACTTGCTCCCTGCCAAAATTTAGGCCTCTGAAGTCCTCTTTTCATTTTGTACTGTCTTGTCTCCATCAGTTCAAGGTAGTATTTCTAAATATATAATTCTTTTAAAAACTTTGTGGGTCTTCTGTGAATTCTATTGGAGTCTGTTCCATTAGCTGAGAGCCACTCCCATGAGCATCTTGGAGGTAAGCCTTTTACTAGCTTGAGCGTCTGCCTAGAGACCATACCCGTCAGCTTCCTGACAGCCTTACTGTTTGATTGAGAGAATCTTTGAAGCACGTGGTTCTGTTTGGCCTTTTGTCTGACTGAAGAGTACTCTGAGGCGTCATCTTTGATCTTTCTGAGGTCTTAACAAAAGGTTTTGCAGTCACTCGGCTTAGTTTTTAGGCCCTGTTTATTCTCTCAGTGTCCTGGATTTGACCTTGGCTCAGAATCCATTTCTGAATGTTAGCACCATTTGCAGTCTGGCGAGACTGCAAATTGTCAAAACCATCGAGTCCTGGCTTCTTTCGAATGGTTCTTCATTTAGTTTATTTCTTTTCATTTTTTACCATATATAGCAGAATAACAAGGTGGCACTTTCTGCTCTCTGGTTGAAAATCTCCTTAGCTAGTTCTCCAGTTATTAGGTAAATTTTCTGCTTTGCACATAACAGAGGTGACGGTGTTACTAAACTTTCTGCTTCCTAACCCTTCCTCTAGTTTCCAGTGGACATAGCCCTCACTTCTCTGCCCTCACCTCTCTCATGAAACACCATGAGACTTTTATTAACAGCTTCTTCATTAATACTGTCCTCCAAGACCGTGGTCTGGTGTCGAAGCCATTCCAACAATTTAGGTTTCTTTTATGCATTGAGGACTCTTGGTACCAGTGTCTGTTATCTGTTGCTGCATAACTGATCCCAGTAAACACGGGTGGTTCTGGTTCAGGGTCTGCAGAAAGCAGGGCAGTGTTGGAGTCATCACATGGCCTCTCTGTGACTAATTGTGTGTCCTCACAACCTGACACCTGGCTCCCCCAGAGCAAATGATCCAAGAAAAAGTGCGTGGAAGTGAGTGAGAGTGCTTAAGACGGAAGCTGCCATCTTCCATAACCTTGTCCTGGAAGGGCTGGCCGCCCCTTGTACCGTGTGCTGTTGGTCACACGGGCCAGCACTGGCACAACGGGGGAGAGCCTGCCCCAGGGGGCGGATCCAAGGGGTCGGGCCCCTGGGGGGCCGCCTGGAGTCTGCTCCGTAAGCTGAACCCTGTGCCGGACCTAATGTGCTCTGGGTTCCTCTCGTCTGCCTTTGCTTACATCGCCCCTCTGGGTGTCTTTCCTTCCCCGAGCTCGACCAACGTCTGTGAAGCCCTCCTTGACTTACCCTTTCCAAGGGATATTACTTGGAGTTTTGGAAAACATTCATTTATATGATTGTTTCTTTCACTGTACTTCAAAGCCCATTGAAAGCAGAAACAGTGTTGTATCTTAAAAACTTAATATTGTTCTGGTGTAAATGTTTCTTCAATGTTTAAACATTATGGAAAAATCTAGGTACTTTATGATTATTTGTATTCTACAGTGGTGGTCAGGGACCTGTTTTCACTGCCTTCGGACTTTTGGAGTGAGGCTAGTCAGTAGGGTTTAGGCTGTGGTCCTGCGTGTTTTTCCTCTAAGATTGGGGATGACGTGAGACATTCCAATAATCCAAAATGTTAAGCCAGAGAAAGTGTCATAACCTTTCCCTAAACTGCTGAAAGTGCTTATTTTATATTGTGTTGTTTTATCAAATATTTGTCAACTTACACTTACAAAGTATAATGGTAAATATTATGGGTCCACAGATGTATCTTTTCCTTTAAGGAGCTTATAGTTCACATTGTAAATAAACCATAATCTGAGGCAGTCTTTCCAGTCCCTGTTGTAAAGATCAGAAACACCTACTTTTACATTGAGTAGCTTGTACATTGTCACTCAGAGTCTAATAAAACCATGTCAGCCAACTTCTCACATTGAGTTTCTGAAAAGTCATCTCTTTTCTTCCCCCCATTTGAAGGTAAAATCATGCAAAATCAAAATCAATTATTTCACTTTAAAGCTTTTACATTAAAATTCTCTCTGATCTGAAAATGTCTTGGAAACCAAGATTTTGGTTGCAGTGATCTTTTTATTACCTTCTTTGAAGTTTCTTTTTCATCTGTCACAGTAGCATCTTGACACTGTATGTGAAAATTCTGTATGAATGTTTTTCCCGTGAATTCTTCCTCTGTAATACAATTCTAGTAAAATAAAAGCAGTCTTTTTGTTCTTTATACCAGGGAAATATCTCAGAATCAATTCCATAAAAATACACTCTTTGATTCCTTTGTCTTGGTTTTTCTATACACCATTTAAAAACATTTGTTGAGTTCTGTTTATCTTTTCTGAACTTTTACACTGTGATTTTGTAGAATACGCTTCAGAAATTCTTACCTTTTTGTAGTGATGAAACAGTTTTGTTGATTATGGACAGAATACAGAAATGCTTGTGATAGGATTAACATTTTTTCTGGTCTTTCTATTTTTAGGACTGGGCTTTTTCCATGTAAAACTTTTCAGTTGAACCTTAATTCTTACTCATATCTGAAATTCTTGCTTTTCAAGGATGCCTTATACTTTGTATCACTAGCAAGAAAACAATTTAAAACTAATGTCTCTTTACTTCTGGGCCCATCCATTTTAAATCCTTTCTGGAATAAATCTTAAGTTTGAATTAAAAATCTGATTTCTAAGATTCCAGCCTACGAGTTTTCACTAATCACCCTGCCTAATCACTTGGGAAGAGATGGAATATGAGTGTTGCTGGGCCTGAAGGAGAGGCATCATTGTGACACAGATGTTACGCTGTCCTTTGAGTGTAATGTATTCAGGTTTGCTGTGAATCACAGTGGAGAAAGTGGAGAACCAGGGTGAGAGTTCCCATAGGCTGGCAAGAGTTGAAAATGCCCTGAATACAAATTCCAGTTTGCAGCGTAGTGATGTTTAATTTCCTGATGAGTTCAGACGTGATCGTCTTCATTGCCACCTCCCTAATTCAGGGCGCTGCCTTCTCTTGCCTGGATTTCAGTGCCTTCCTAACAGATCTTCCCAAGACTGCAACTGCTGCCTTTCTTGGTATTCTCAACACAGCCGGTGGTCCTTTGAAAACTGAAACCATTGTGTCGCTTCCTGCTAACGACCTGTACAGGGTTCCTGTTGCTTTTCAAGTGGCTTATATAGGAGGCCTCATGGAATCTGGCCCTGCCTGCTTTCTGTTCCTCCAAAGCCTTCGGGCTCCCTCCAGCCACAGGGTCCTCTCTCCTTTACTCCTGGTACTGAACCGTGACTCCTCTGTGGGTTGGTCTGGGAGTCTCCCACTGATCCCGGGGCCACGTCGTTAGATGCCTGCCCGCTGGGGTAGGTCTGTTGCGTGCTCCCACAGTAGCTCATCTGTCTGGCAGTTACTGTTGTGAACTTCCATTCCACTTGTGTAGTCACCTGATGAGTCTTCACATGGCCGAGCTCCAGGCAGCTTTGGCTTCGGAGCTTCGTGCCTCCATTACTTGTTGAATGACTGAGTTGGCCTACTGCTAATTTATTCATATGTTTTTAGCTCATTCTGTCCCAGAGCTGTGTTTAGAGATTAGGAACATAACTCTCTTTGTAATTTAGAATTACATGAGGATAACGATTCCTCCATCAGATTCTCCCTCTGTGTGATTACTGTGTGAGCAGAAACATCACCTAACCATAGACCTCGTGTTTATCGTCTGTGGAAGGAATCTGATCTATACACTTGCCTCTGACTCAGTTGTTCAGTGGTGTTACTGGGCAAGGCCGTAATGTCAACATACAGTCCTGAAATCTTGTGGCTTTATAACAGAAACGGACTTCTAACACGACTTTATCCCCTGGGTGGATTCGGGGGCTCTGTTCTACATGACCTCACTCCAGGGTCCAACCAACAGGAGCCTCCATCCTGCACACTGCTGGATGAGGAAAGCGCTCTGGGAGAGCTCGTGTCTTGTGCCAGTTACTCAGATGCTCTGGCCGGAAGCCAGGCAGGAGGTTCTGTATCATCTCAACTCACAACTAATTGGCCAGAACAAGTTGCATGGCTCCACCTAAACATCTGGTTGACCAGGAGATACAATCCTACCATAAGACCAGAAGGCGAAGAACAAAAATTCTGGGCAAAGAACAGTAATGACAGGTCAGCCCTTCTGGTCACCCAAAGACGTGGCTCACTCGCCTTCCCACAGACAGAATGTACTCATCTCCCCGTGGTCCCTGCTGGACAGCACAAGCCTGAGGTATTGGGATTTCCAGGTGATACACGTAGCTCTCTGCCTCAGGTTTGGGTGTGCCTCCTCTTGTGATCTGGAGATCCGTGGATGAAAGTATCTGCACCCTCCTACCCACACATACCCCGGCATACGTCGGAACACGCTGGAGGCGTGGTGACCACAGTCAGCGCTCCCTTTTGGGGTTGGAAACCCAGCAGCCGCGAATCCACAGCAACTCAAAAGTCCCACCGGGCCGGCTTTATAAGGTCCCCTCCCCCTGGATGTGGGGAATATTCTTGTTTAGGTGCCGAGTGCACACTCCTGGAGGGGCTGTGTTCCGTGTGTCTGGCACTGACAGCTCAGAGACTCCTCCTTTCCATCACCTCCCTCGCCTCATCTGAAGTGCGCTTTGGACAGTAAGCCCTTTGAGGGCCAGGCGTGTCACAGCCTGCTTCCTGCCTGCAGGAGGCGGGAGACCTGTGCACTTTTACGTCAACCTGATTTCAGTCTGGGCTCTTGCTTTCTGTCTGTCTGTTGGCAGCACAACTCGAGGCCTCTAATGTGTTTCTGTGTAGCTCGGTGTGCGAGATTGCCTGCACTCTGCTCTTTGCCCGGCTGGCTGGCTGTCTCCTGGACGCCTATACCCGCAGCCTGTTCGCTCTTGCTGGAAGAGCTGCACCCTAGTGTCTCTGTCTCTGCTTCCTCTGAGCATTTTGTTCAACTGAAAGCATTTGCTGGGTGTTCAGTTTTATGTGGGTCTCTGCTCTGAGACTAATCCATTCAGATGTTCTAACTGTGGGTATCATGGTCATACCTTGGTTTGAACCTTACCCCCTGCTTTTGTTAGTTAGAGGCCTTCTTGATTTTTTAATTTATGGTTTAAGTTGAGAAGCACTCTTCAAACACTGCACAGCTTCAGATTTTTGAACTCTTTTCCTTCATTCCTGCTTACAGACTGGTCAGTTTTAAAAATTTGTTTCTTTAACACCAAGCACAGCGCAACCAGCACAGCATTTTAACGTCCAGGTGCTTAGTCTCGTCTCCTGGGGCTTCAAGTTCATGATCTACTTTCCAAGCCACTGTAACTGACTTTCACCAGATACTTCGTGCTGCCTCATATGGATTGTCAGCCTTGCAGCCTCTGGGAAGTCTCCCTGCTGCCTGACCCCCAGGCTAATGGCAGATACTTTAGTCTTTGTGTGACAACAGTCCCCCACTCCTGGGACCACTTTATGTCAGCCAGGATAACTGGGTTATGATGTGTGATTGCAAACAACCTCAGAAGTTTAGTTCTTGTTTATGTCACATTTTATCATGGGTCAGCTGGGAAACCAGGCTGATGCAGCAGACGGCTCAGACGTGGTGACAGGTTACGACCTCTACCAGCAGTTAAATACGCTGGCCCAGAAGTAACAGAAGTCACTTTGGCTCACAACTCATTGGCCAGACTTAGTCACCTGGCCTCGGCAACTGCAGGAAGGCCGAGAAGCACCGTCCTACTGTGTTCCTGGGAGGCAGCCAGGAACGGTTTGATGAGCAAAACTAAAGACTGTCTGTTCCACTTTCAGTGTTCATCTCTGTGTACTGAGGGGGAGGGCGAGGGAAAGAGGATGTTCACTGTAGATTACATTCTACAACTCCTTGCATTTTGGGCAGTGTTTAGAAGATGTTTGTGAAGACAGATCAGAAGTGTACGTTCAGTAGAGCATACTTTATCTCTTCTGAGCTTAAGGTCTAATCTGTCTTTCACTCTATTAAAGAGTCAGTTTTGCATTCTGACCATGGTTTGGTCAGATTAGAATACAAGTATCTCACTTGAAGGCGTATTTTGGTTGTCACGATCAGATCGAAATAAACAAATTCCTAATTAAGTTCGGGGTCCTCTGCTGCTGTTTATCACTGGCAAGTTCTTTGCCTTTATAGTGTTTAAAAAAAAAAAAAAAAGAGCTAACTTGCGGTGTCTGCCACAGTTTGCTTCTTTGCAATGAGATCGGGAAAGCACGCTGCTTGTTCTTGTGTAGGTGTGGGAGAACCAGCCTTGCGTTCTGACCAAGCTTAATATAACTCTGGAGGTGATACAGACTTTTAACACAGTTTAGTTAATATTTTTGTAGGAAATTTGTCTTAAGTATTATTATCTGGAAGCTTTAGTTATTTCTGCTATGAAATAAGAGAATTTGTGATGTTTATATGAGCACTAAAACCTTTTGCAAGAAAATATAGTTTCCTTTCTCTTATGGCTATAAATACTAACTAAAGAGATAATAATTTAATGTATTAGGATTAGACCTGAAACTGCTAAAGTATATTCAACGTTTGCAACCATTTACCCTTCCTCCTCGAATAAAAGTTGTTATGCATTTTTCTTACATTTCCATAGGAAAAAGGAAACCAGATTTGTTTCACATAACATTAAAAGTTTTAAAATGTTCCAGTGAGTTAGCTCATACCAACTGTGGATGAAGTGTGTAGCATAGGTAGTCTTTGAAATGAGTAACTGCCATTGATTTAACTTGATCAGGAAAGCTCTAAGAACAAGGCTTCCTCATAGACTGCAATGCACTTTTTTCTTTTGTTTTGTATTTTGAAGTATGTAGCGAGATCTCATTCTTTCATAAAAGCTGCAGAAGTGGCTGGAGTGTGATGGTCACTGGAGTACGATACCTGAATTTGTTATATAAAGTCCTTAAGTTCCGCAGTGAAGTTGATTAACTTCAGAGGTGAGAGTTGTTAACAGGGTGCCAGTAAAAACTAATTGGAGATTTAAAATGCCTTTTTGTAGGATTAATGGGAGAAAGGATTTCTTTTAAGAAAACACAAGATAAGTTTGGAATTAGTCTTCTTACTAATTTATTGACTCATGTATATAGCGACAGTAAAATAATCTTCATAAACAATTTAAATTACTTATTATAATTTGCCTGTTACAATAATAACACCCCGAGACTTTGTGGACGTAACTTCACTTAATCCTCAGTCCAGCCTAATGAGTCAGGTAGTGTGTTCTGCCCTTTGCTGGTAGGAAAAGGCTACACTGGTTTCACTATAGTTCGAAGCGCTCGTAAGTGTGTGCTGGGTGCTGGTCTGACAGGTGCACCCACATTCCTCACTTCATCTTATCCTCGTAGTGACTGTTAGCTCATCTCACTGGTAAGGAGGGGAAAGTTAGAGGTGTTACGTCACAGCTAGTAAGTGGCAGAAATGGGGTTCTAACTCAGGTTGATTCTAATCCAGGTTCTGACATGTAAAAATGTGTGCTCTGAAAATACTGTGTGATATCACTTGCACGTGGAATCTAAAAAAATTGACACAAATGAACTTATATGCAAAACAGACTAACAGACATATAAAACAAAAAACAGTGTACTCTTAAATAGTATGCCTTTTTGTATGTCTCCCTATGTGATAGAGTATTCTAATAGTCAAAAATTTTATTTCTGTACATTGTGTTTTATATAAGAAAATATAATACCAGATAACATTAATTAGTTATGAAATATTATTTTCATCTACCAGTGTGTTTGTTCCTTTAAATAAAGGAGTCAATTTAAGTGTGGGGAACAAACATAATTAAAAAAGTTTTCAGACTATCAGAGCCCCTTCTGTTTTTTAGCTACTACCTAAGACACCACTTGAGAAGTTACATGGGGAGTTTTATGGTTTTGGTGAGACCAGGGGACTTGGTTTATTTAAGATAGGAAGACAATTTTGTAAGATTAGTTTTAGTTTTGGTCCAAAGTGAATACTAAGTACAATGTATGAACTAGCCCTTCTTCCCACACTAACCGTGTTACAGCGTTTCCCACGGTTACCGTCAACAGGCATGAATCTTTGCGTTCATACAGGCCCTAAAGTTTTGTTTTTGATGAGTAAAACAAAGTGTTAATAAAAGCACCGACTGAGTCTTGATTGCTGCATTGACTGGTAGAAAATACAGTAGATAACTCTGTTATTTGTGAGGGAAGAGCAGGGGATGGTCACATTCCATCTAAGTCTGTGACTGTTTCAACCCTCTTACCAGTTCATCACGTGGGGTCTTTAGCTCTCTGGGCGGTAAATCATTTAGCATCCTCTGAAAATTGTACTAGGTTATGTAATAGTACCTAAATAAAGTACTTCTGAAGCCAAGTGGGTTCCTTCAGAATCTCCTTTTAAAAGCTGATTTCCTTGTTTGAGGGAAACTCATTACTAATTATTTCTGTACAAAGAAGGTTACTTTGTCTCCACACCTGGTAAATGTGGTGTCAAAGATACAGTAAGCAAAGTGTTGGAAGCCCAGGGGGAGAAGTAGCAAATTTTGATTTTTTTTGTTGCTCATTCAGGGAGATAAAACAATACTTATGAAAGAAGAACACACTTTACCTTTACTGTGAACTGTACAAGGGGGTGACTAGAGTGGGTAGTTCTGCAGGGCAGCGTGTGTGCCCACATGGGCTCGGCTGTGACAGTCTTTCCAGCTCCTGCCTGCAGACCTGGGTGCCTGGGCCTTGCTGGCAGGTGAGCTGTAGGAGCTCCAGTCTGGTGAAGTGCTCGGGGGAGAATCCGAATCCCGTGGGAGCAGTGAGGACATCGGCCCGCCCCTCCTCACCTCCCCTGGTCGTAGCCTTCCAGCCATCCTGCACCCATGACTCTGTCTCCCGTCTATTCCGCTGTTCAAGTCCTTTCTGCTTCTCTCCGTGTTCTGAGGCCTCCCCTGGGCACCAGCCAGGACTCGCCCCCTACGGTGAAGGCAAAGACGACAAGAAGGGGGTTAAGGAACAGTAGAGAGACCATGGGGTTCTGAGTGAGACCTCGGTCCAGATGCCGCCGCTTCGGGGAGTGACTGACCTTCCTGAGCAGCAGGCATGATGGGACGTCCTCAGAGTGGACACTGTGCCCAGTGGGGTGGTCGTGGTTTTACCTGGCGCACTTCCTCTGCCGTCGTGTTCACCGTGTAGGTAGTAAGTGGGCTGCGGTGCGTGGCGGGGCCTGCCCTGCCCCAGCCAGATGCCGGGTCTCAGAAAGTTAACAGGGCGTAACGGCCCTGCCAGGCGTCTGCTCCCCTTGTGCAGAGAGGCCGAGGGTGTTTGAGGCTTTGCAGGCCTTGCAGTCTCTGCGACGGCTGCTCTGCGGTTGCGGAGCGAAAGCGGCCGCGGACGGTACGAGAGGAGCCAGTGTGGCTGTGTTTTAATACAGCTGGTTACAGAGCAGGTGGACCGGGTCTGTCCCCTTGGGCTACGGTCCGCCAGCACCTGATCCGCTTTATTGTCTGTGCACGGGGGTCTGTTGTCCGAGCTTTCATAGTCTTAATGCTGCCCTCCTTTTTAAAAATAAACTTAGTAAAAAGAAAATACCTCACTGTGAGTTGAACAGTGGAGTCAGGAGGTTATGTTTACCCAAACTGATAAGATATTATTGTAGAAGAGAATGGTTTTTATTTGCCACAGTTTAACGTTATAACTTTATTTTAATGCTTACCTTTTTAATACTGAAAATTAAAGACTTGGTCCCACCAAACATTTATATAAACCGCACTAACAGTGGTCAGTGCATAATTGGGAAATGCTGACTTGTGTGTTGTTCATTTGGGAAATCATGGTGCGTTTTGGCAAATGTGAGATTGCTGAGGATTCTTCTGTAAGGAAACTGCCCAGCATTGTCTGTTACTGCCTCTTCATTCCCTAAAATGATGTAATCACAGAATCCCTCACATAACACCTAATTATGTCCCTAGAACTACTGTTCAGTAGAAGGTACTCTGAGGCTGCTTTAGATGAGGAGATTAAGAACCAGAACTTTCCCTGGCTTGTGTGGAGACGGCGGGAACTTGGCAGCAATCCTGGAAGAAGAGCGTCCATCTCTTCCTCTTGCTTACAGAGTCTACTTTTTTTTCCCTTCAATTTCCTTTAGCTTTAATATATATATATATATATATATATTGCAGTTGACCCTTGAACAACACAGGTTTGAGCTGTGTGGGCCCACTCACACTCGGATTTTTTTCTGTAAAAACCACAGCGCTGTGGCTCCGCGGTCAGTTGAATCCGTGGGTGCAGAACCACGGGTGAAGAGAGCCCACTGTCAGCTTACACCTGGACTTTCGACTGATGGGGGTCAGTGCTCCTAACTGCTGCTTTGTTCGAGGGTCAGCTGTATTTAGAAATAATTTCAAACTTACAGAAAAGTTGCAAGAAAAAGAGTACACCCATCCGTACTCAGTGTTTACATTGTGTCCCGTTTGCTTTGTTTTTCGACACACCCTTCCTGTCCTGCACATGTATGGGTTTTTTCTAAACCATTTGAGATTAAGTTCCCTGTATCATGGCCCTTTACCCCCAGATGTTTCAGTGAGTGTTTGATCTTTTATGGTATAGACAGTTTTGAAGATTAGAGTCCCTTAAATTTTTTTTTTTTTTTTAAGTAGGGTGATCCCATTTTGGGTTTGTCTGGTGTTTTCTCAGTTAGATTCAGGTGTTGCATTCCCGGCTAACACATTCCGTGAGGTGTTGCATTCTCGTGGCATCGCATCTGGAGGCACGCGTATCTGTCTGCCCCTCATTGGAAGTGTTCATTCCGATCACCCAGTTAAGCTGGGGCCCAGTCCCTCCACCGTAGAGTTGCTGGTTTTCCCGTGATAAGCAATCTGTGGGGTCTACACCCTTTTGAGAGTTGATATAGTGGCTTATACTCAAGTCACAGCTGAGCTTGAATCCAGCTGCCTGTATGGACCTAGGCAAGTTTACTAACTGTGAAGTAGAGAATACACATGTATGTGGGCTTTAAATGAAATAATGGAATAAGGTGTGAAGGTGAAGCTCAGCCCTGGCGTGAAATAAATGCTTAGCATGTGTTAGCTATTACTTTAGTCCTGGAAATATGAATTAATAAGCTTAGCAATAAGGTCTACGGCTTTATAAAGCTAAAAAAGACTTCACAGGATCATTTCTTCCAAGAAGATGCTTTGTCCAAGGTGAGTGCGTCTTGGAGAGCCTCCTCAGGGAGCCTGCTCTCTCTCTGGGTGTTCTTCCCTGCCCCTTCTGGTGTCTGCGAGGCAGGTGGTTTAGGGGTGAACCCCCATCGGGAGGCCTGTTTTTGAGTTTGGAGTTGCTCGGTTTCTAATTTCACAAAGAGCTTAACTGAATCTGTGTGAGATAGACATTGTAAAAGCCACCTGTACCTGTTTTCGGTGTTGCTGTGGTGAGTGTTATATAACTGGTGAGACTTTTAAAAAGAGGGGCGGACATCCTAGTGGAATTATAAATCACATGTAGAGCGTTTCGTGTAGGGGTTTCTAGGAAGCTCTGTTGGATGCTCCCTGCGGCTGGGGTGTGGAATCGGCATGGTGAGGTGTGGACCGGCAGAGTTAGCTAGAGCTGGATCACTGAGGGGCCTGCTGGCCGCGCCCAGAAGTCTGCACATCGTCACGAAGGCAGGGGGAGCCCAGGGCAGAGTGGGAGTGTTGGGACCACCCTCTTGTAGAAGGACCACTGGCAGGAGCTGTCGAAGGGAACGGAGGGAAGGAGGCTGTCACAGCCTGAACCGTAATAGCGGGGTGGAAAGGCGCCGAGTACCTCCTAGACTGAACGTGAGTAACATCTGAAGGCCTGGTGCCTGATCTGGAAATGGGAGAGTAGGAAGCAGAAGCGAGCGGGAAAGTCGGGGCTTCTGACCCGGTGACCTGGATGTGCGGTGACGTGGTTCCTGAAATCAACGCTGCGTGAGGAGGGAGGCTGATGTCCTGCATGTCAGGGGGACGTGCAGGAAGAGGTCTTTACACGTGTGCCTGACGTTAGCAGAAATCTGGGCGAGAGAGGAAGATGGAGACCCGTCGTCAGCATACAGGTGGTGGTGGAGGTGGTGAGGTCGCAGGAGTGAGTATGTACGAGGACCAAGGACCAAGCGCTGGTATTCGATCACATAAACGTGCTTAGTTTTAGACAAGTTGGAACTAGATGTTCAGTGTATTCGCTGCTGTTGCTTTAGGGTGCTGACCCCCAGAAGGAGAGCCGTCATTTGCATTTTAAGTGACTGCACGGGTTACAAGGCACCAGGCGATGGCAGACAGCCCGCTCCTGGGGGTGCACTGGCGGTGGGGAGATGCTCAGCTGGAGACGGCAGACGGAAGTGAGGGCTTGTTGAGCGTTTTAGGTTTAATTTTTAGGGAAATATTCTGATCAGATTGTATCTTCTGTGAAAGAAGAAAGAAACTAATTTTAGTCCCTTCCCCATGGTGCTGCCTGGCTCTCAGAAATGCGGCCCCAGCAGCCCCGGCTCCAGGATGTGGGGGCACTGACCTGGGGCGGGCGGAGGCAGGGCTCAAAGTAGATGCCGTTTCGCTGACGGCTTAGTAACTTGCGGTCCTGAATATTTTATAAGGAAAAGTACTGAAGTGACAAATACTTCACACTGAAGAGAAATAACAAGGCTGGACTGTTTGAACTCTGCCTTAGCAACGGGCTTCCTTTACTGTGTCACACTCTGGAAATAAGGTTTCAGAGCACCGAGTTAGGTGGGAGGAGTAGAAGGCCACAGACAGACTTTTCTACCATTTATTTCGTGTAGAAAATCTAAGTATCGAATTGCTCTTTTTCTTGCCAAATAGTCTAATCAGTCTTCAGCTGTTCACCCTTAGTGTTTTAAATACAAAAGCAAAATGTATTTGTGTTAAATTTTTTTTTGCTTTTATGAAATTTAATCTTACTTTTTAATGACGTCTCTTCCAAGCCAGAACAATTTGTGGACCTCAAATAACTGGTATAATTTCACTGGCTCATTCAACAAGTATTTACTGGATACTTGTATGTGTTAAGCACAATTCTAGACCTGGAGCAAACAAAGCAGAAAACAAATTCCTACCTTCATAAATCTCACATTCTGGGGAGAAGAGCCAGACGATGAATAAAGCGATGAGGAAATTCAGTAGTCTGCCCAGCAAAATGAAGCAGGGTACAGGATAGAGTGGGGTCGAGGGGGAGAGATTCCATATTTTTTGCAACATTTTATTATGAAAAATATCAAACGTACAGTGAGGTCAGGAGTTTTGTGGTGACCTGCCATGTAGCCAGGAGCCAGATCGAACCGTTATTGTCCTCCACCTGCCTTGACACACGTGTCCACCTGTCTGTCTGTCAGCCCTTCATCTGTCAGTCCGTCTTCATTTCCGATGCGTTTCAAAGTGAACTACAGGTGTCAGGGCATGCTTCCCTAAGTACTTCAGCGTACATATCATTAACTAGAGTGCAGTATTCGTTTACTGTTTTTTTTTCTTTTCAGGTAAAATTTACGTGCAACGAAATTCGCAAATATTTAGTACATATTAGCTGAATTTTGACAACTTCGTGTACTTGTATAACCCAACCCCCATCGAGATAGTGAACATGATTACGCCACCCCAGAAAATTCCCCCATTCTCCTCCCAGCCATCCTTGCCCCTCCCCCAAGATAGCTACTGTTCTGATTTTTTTTTCTTACCATAGATGAATTTGCTTGCTTTGAAACTTCACATTAATGGACTCAAAGAGTGTGGACTCTCGTGCAGAGCTGTTTTTCCTCACCCCAGGGTTTTTTGCTGTTTACTTGTGTGTATAGATCGCTGGCTCCTTTTTGCCGCTGAGTAGTATTCCCTCGTGTCACTAAACTGGTTTGCTCATCCGACCTGATGATGGACATTTGGTTGTTTCCTCTCTGGGGCTGTTGTGACTGGAACTATGTGAACATTCTTGTCCACGTCTCTCTATGGGCCTGTGTTTTCATCTCTCTTGGATAGCTGCCTCGGAGCAGGGTTGCCAGGCCACGTGGATGTGCGCGTTTTCCGGGAAGACCTGCTGCTCCTCTTCCTCCCTGACCCGTGTGTTCGCATCCTCACCGCCATACCCCATTGTAGCCGCTCATTGTAGTCTGTCTGCAGAGGTGACTTGTACACGAGGACTTGAAGAAGGTGACAGTGTGACAAAGAACACGGACTCTAGTGTGAGCAGAGCAGAGGGGTGGAGAGGAGAGGGAATGACACCAGAGAGGGAGCAAGGAAAGGAGGGTGCCTTGTGAGCAGCTTTAAGAACTTCGCTTTTATTCTGGTGAGGTGGGAGGTGACTGGAGTCCTCTGAATGGAAGGACGGCGTGGTCTGACTTGTGTATCAACAGATGACCAGGCTGCTCCATGCAGAGACAGGAGTGGGAGCAGGGCAGCCAGCTGGGGGGCTGCAGTGATGAGCTGGGTGAAGGTGGGGGTCTACAGGAGAGCTCGGGGTGCGTGTGGAGCGGTGTTCTGAACAGGCTTCGACTCTCGGTTCTTAGAAATGCCGTTAGAAAGAGGAGAGGAAGCTGTTCACTCATCCCTTTGTTCCCGTGGCAGTGGAGTCAAGCCCTACGTGCATCAATCATCAGGGCTTAAACTGCTTAAGTAGCTTTTTACAAATTAGGCATCACTGAAGTAATCTTACACAATATGGTTGCTTTTAATAAGCTGTTTTTAATTCTAAATGTGGTCTTAGTTGTTACGGCTAAGTGTTAAGGTCAGTATTTGCTTAAATAAATATTTAATGAATAAGTGAATATAATTTAATCTTTGTCTAGGAGTTTGCACAATGTTACCTTGAATAGCTCTTTCTGCCTTGGTAATATTTATTAGAACTTACTATAGAGCAGGTGGAAGTACATTCTTCATTTTTTTTCACGTGTTTTGTTTAGACGTATCCTTCTCATTTTTCTATAGTGATACTTGATAAGATACTGAGTATCTGCCATATAGTACCAGATGCGGGGTAGATTACAAAGATAATCTTTAGTCCTCATCCTTAAAAGAATCTGGAGTCCCCTGATAACTACGAGAGAATTCATCTTTTAAAGGAAAAGATACAAAAGTTAGTTAGATGTAGCATCTAATTTTAAGGAGCTCACATTTTGGAGATCAGTGTGTAAACAAACACGTGAGTACAGCAAAGCTGAAGCAGAGACTAAATGCACAGGTGAGGGGGCGGCGCTGCTTGGCGGCGGGGGGAGGGGTGGCGGGACGATCATCTCAAACCAGACTTTGAAGAACAAGTAGAAACTTGGAGGGGCAGGTGGGAGGCGCATGGTGAGTGGTGGCCCCCCCCCCCCCCCCCGTGAACAGAGGCACAGAACAGGTGTTTAAGACACACAGAACTGTCCCTTCAGGTGGGTCTCACCTACAGACAGGCGTGTCACTCTTAATCAATAAAACTGTATTTCTGACTTCCCAAGTATAAGTGATATGCCCTGTTTATAACCAGTTAACCAATCTGCATTAACTACTAATACATTTAAAATTAACTACCGATACATTTAGCAAAGAGACCAGTGAAAGCCATCTGAAAAGGCAAAAATTTTTCTAGGGGTAAGCAAAAATTAAAAAGAGGAAAGTAAAAGAAAGAAGATTAACTGCTGGAGAGATGAAAAGGAAAGATGGGTAAGAAGAAAGATATAAGTATATATGTATCACAAATAATAAAAATAAGCAGCAGAGTGACTTGCTAGACTTCTGCTCTGATGAGGAAGCTGAGATTCTTACTTGGTCCTCTGTCTCCAAAGCCCCCGCTCTTCCGACGCAAGAGGCAAGCTGAGGTGACGGAAGTGAACGTTCCTGGCCCAGGGCCACGACCGCAGGGTTCACGGAGACGTGAAAGTGTGCCTCTGAACTTTCTGGAGGTCACTCTTCAGTCTTGTCTTTTATACACTTGCTTTTGTTTTTGTTTTTTGGCCGGGAGGGGGGAGGTAATTAGGTTTATTTACTTGCTTACTTTTAGAAGGGGTACCGGGATTGAACCCAGGACCTTGTGCATGGTAAGCATGTGCTCTGCCGCTTGAGCTACACGCTCCCCCCTTCTTCAGTCCTTTCTGATCCCCTTTTCTATTGTTTACATTGCTGTGTCTAGAGAACATCACCTGTAGTTACTTGCAGCGCAAGAGGCTTTTAAAAGTTATTTGCATGGTCATGTCATGGTTCATCTGATCCCATTTTAATGTAAGATTGAACATTAAAGAATTCTTTATTTAATTTTATTTACTTTGTTTCCTGTAAGATCGGATTTATTTGAGAGGGTGTGCCTCTGTTATTTTATGAAAAAGTGGAATTCTTTGTGGTGTTTTGGTGATTAACTCTTAAATTGCAACTGGGCCTAATTATTATAAATATTCTACAGCATAAAGAAACTTTACCCACCCTAGATGTCAGACTGGCCAGTGGTCTTCAAACATAGCCCTTCCCTTTTCTTAAAATAATCTTTTAACTCCCATTCCTGCAGCTCTTAGTTTAAAGGTCACTGTGCTAGTTAGAGCGATGCTGTCCCTGCAATCAACCCCTCGCCGGTGAATATTTCCTGTAACACATTGTCCTTTTCCTTTATAGCACTATCACACTTCACAGTTTATTTTTAGGACAGGTTTTATTAGTGTCCGTCCTCCCTGCTGCAGTGGCAGGAAGCAGGCTTGTGGCAGTTACCGTCGGGTTCCCAGGCCAGGCCCGCGGTCGGCACTCGGTAACCACGGGCAGCGTTCGCCAGTGAGCAGACTCGAGCCCCGTGTCCTGCCCTGTATCTCCAGTTGTCCTCCACCAGCATCTCCCAAACCATGTTACAGAAGTCCTCCGTGAGCTCTTAATAGACATTTTCTGAAAAAAGGATTCTGTGGTCACAGGTTTGGAACGACTGTACCCTCCCTTAAGAGCAACCACAGTTTACATTAACATGTCAGACGCTTTCAGTCCTTAAGTTTAAAATCCAGCGTTCTCTCTCTCTCTGTTTTTGTTTTAACTGTCAAACTCAGTACTGGACTACCTGTTGATAATTTGAACTGAAGTATTTCAGTGACAAAGGTTGGGAAGGCTGGCTTACTCAGTGCTGCAAGTAGGTTTATTTAAAGATTTCATTGACAGCTATTGTCTTCAGGGAACAGCTAACTTTTTGTGTAATTGTAATGTAAGGTTGGATCATCTTAGTCATTTAGTTAAGGCATTCAGTAAATAATTGCTGAATTTAATTCATAGCTCATCTCATTCTAATTTGTTTCATGTATTAACTTGGCTTCATCATTTTACATCTCTACTCAAAGCAGAGGCCTCATTTTCATTTATAACTTAACGCTCTGCTTCTTAGAAATAGATTTATATAGTTTGGGGTTTACCTGGAAAGCTGCAAGCATGTTTTACTCTTGAACTGACTTAAATGGGAAGGGTTTTACTGAACTAAATAAACAGTGTCTTTTAGAAATTACCTTTATTTTAGGAAATCACTTAGTGAAATGCACTCATATTTTTTGTCAAAAAACTACAACTATGTTTTAGAAAATAAGGGAAATAAAGAAAATTATAGAAGAGCATTTCAAAATTGTACCACCTGGAGGTGATCTGTTAACTGGTGTACAGACTTTGAAACTTGATGCATCTTGTGCTCTGTGTGTGTGTGTACACGTGCATACACAGATACATGCATATAAATCCATTTATTCCACAGATATTTAAGGACCAAGCTTTGTGCCCAGCACTGTTTTCCAGTGGCTATTTATTTAGCAGTGAACAAAACAGACAGAAATCTCTGCCCTCATGATGCTTAGATTGGGGTGGGGAGGAAGAGGTGACAACAGGAAACAAACAAGTGTTGACAAGACGGGGAGTGAATGAACAGGGAAGGAATGAAGGAGTGTAGAGGGAAGGACTGACTCATGTGGTCAGCTGCTTGCAGACTTTTTCTTGTCTATGCGTATGCTCAATTATGTCTTTTTCTTTTAAAAAAACATTAAAACACAAGTATCTTGAACATACAGTTTTCAGATCTTCCTACCTAATAAGTTGATTTTTTTCGCATTTCATTAAGTATTATTCTGAACCATTTAAAGGCTATGCATATTCCATTTTGTAGAATGTGGTCCATTTTCTATACAGCAACCAGGGTGATCTTTCACTCTTCGGTGCTATTACTGTTAGTACGAGGACAGCTCCTTCACATGCCCTGTGACTGTGTGATTTGGTGCTGACCCCAGGTCCCCTCACCAGCAGTTTCCAGCTGCCCTGGCTCCTCTGGGCGCTCTCCTTCTGCCTCTGAGTCCTCGTCCAGATGAGGGGAGACGGTAAATAGGACCCTGTAAGGTTATAGTTACACACTAGTTACTGAGGAATGATTTTTAAGACTTTAGAAGAACTTAACCACATTTGCTGTATATTACATACATCTTGGGTCCTTAGTTTCAATATGAGGAAATTGTGTCAAATATTTAATGAAACCAAAAGCCACACATAAGACCACACGTAAGATTTTTTTTAAGCAGTAAGTATTTACTGCAATATTGATAGACAAAAATTTGATTTCACAATTACAGGAAAATGGAAATAAACATAAGGGAAAATCATCCTGCAGAGCAGTGTTAAAACACTGCAGAAAACGTGTTTGGTAACAAGCACGTGGAGAGCTCTGCAGCGGCTCCGATGATGAGAGGCGCACGTGTGCTACCGTGTTTTCAGTAGTTAGTGTGTCTCGGGCACTTGATCTTAACCACGGTTCCACGTGGTAGGTACACGATGCGTGTTTATAGTTAAAACATACTGATGTAAATATCTTGTCCCAAATCACGGAGCTGGTGAACCGTGGCGCC
This sequence comes from Camelus bactrianus, assembly GCF_048773025.1. Lineage (NCBI taxonomy): Eukaryota > Metazoa > Chordata > Mammalia > Artiodactyla > Camelidae > Camelus > Camelus bactrianus. The sequence goes on along the minus strand of NC_133573.1, from coordinate 1,323,575 downwards.
AGCGTTCAGACCCGGAGCCCTCCTGGTTACAGATCCATGTTCTTAGCCACATCCTGGTGCCTGTGAGAACCAAAACATGTCACACCCAGAAAGCAGTTCCCATTGTGGTTCGTCTAGAAGAATAAATGAGACGGCCAGGGGACTTCTGAAGAATTGTAAGAGTGAATTTAGTATCTAGTAAGCACTAGACAATAAAATGTAGTATGAGGCTGTGCTTTTAAAAACACGTTAAATACTCGCGTAGGAGGCAGTTGAGTGGGGTAGGGAAAGAGAGCTTGGAAGTACTCCTAAGTGCAACTTACGATAAAGGCACATTTTTACTCATTAAGGGAATAGATGATTTTATTCGTGACATTAGGACAGGTGACTTGCTATCTCTGCTTATACAAAAAAATAAAAAGATAAGCCGTCTCTCACATGTACACCTACACACAGACATGCTAATAGGTTAAGAACAAAATGCAAGTGGAGGCTAATGTGCCCGCTTCCCCGCCCCCTCCTTGAGTTTGCTGTAAGCAGGAGGCATAGGTCCCAGGAAACCTCCTTTGATGTTAGAGGGTATCTGAGAGTAGAAGAGGACACTGGGGCTGAGGCCCAGCCGGGCTCAGCAGCGCCCTGGGTCAGGGCACTTAGGGACCGTCCACTGGATGACAGACCATGCTGAAGGGGGAGCAGACACAGCCTCAGCCGTCCTCCCAGGAACCACTGAGCAGCCTGAGTCAGAGATCAAACTGAGTTCTAAAAGTGGAAGGTTTGTTTACACACCCTATCTGTGGCTATACAGCTTGCACCTGTTACTAAGGATGACGGAACCATAGAGGGAAAGATTAGTAACTTTCACTAACAGAACTTTCCTGCGTGGAACAAATACTCTAAACAAAGATCAGAAGTCAAACTTCAGGGAGATATTTGTAAGAATTTATTACATGGGTGTTAATTTCCTTAATATTAAAGAGGAAATAATCCACATATTTAAACATCAGTTAGAAAAAGGAAAGCAGTACTTTTGAGGATGAGCAGACAGCAGTGAAGAAAAACTCATTTTAAAGAAATTAACCTGAAATAACAAGATGGGCGATTTTACAGTTGAAGAGAGACGCTTTCACAAGGAATTGTGGCAAAATACGTGTTGTGACTTCGTAGGTCTCTTGAGCACTGCCGTCTGCAGGTGCCTTCACGGCTGTGATAGGACAGGGCTGGCTTTCGCAGCATTTAGGGAAAAGGATAGGCATTTAGGTTGTTGGCAGGGTTCTTTCTCCTGTCAATTAGTGTCTGCTTAAATAAGTTACGGTACATCTGTGTAGTCGAATACAATTAAAGAATAATATATATAATATATATAAAATTACAGGCTACTTCTGAAGACCGGAATGTTTTGTTTTCATACTGTTGAAATGTTTCCTTGAACTTGTATTTTATATAGTATTTTAAAAATTAGCTTAGGGGGAGGGTAGAGCTCAGTGGCAGAGCACATGCTCAGCATGCATGAGGTCCTGGGTTCAGTCCCCAGTGCCTCCATTAAAAACTAAATAAATAAACAAACCTCATAAAAAATTAGTTTAAATTTAATGAAATGTTCACCAAAATTCAGTGACAACAGGGATGAGTGAGAACAGGTATTTTTAAGGCAGCTGGTGGTAGTACAAACTGGTAAAATGTGTGTGGCAGCTAAACCAAAGCTTATGTTGAGCACCTGCTGTATGCCAGGCGTTAAGCTAAACACGTGGCGCATGTTTATCTCACTTAAGTCTCCAACCAAGCCTGTGAAGTAGGTTCTGTTTTCCTCCTACTGGAGGAATCAGATCAGAAGAGTGAAGTGTCTTGCCAGGAGCCACAAACTCTGAAGGCTGTGCTTTCAATCCTGTGCTTCACTCCTCTGGAAATTCATAAGGAAGGTTATTGCTCAAGACAGAACACCAAGTTTGAATCTGTGTCAGTTTCACCAACGGAAAATGGAGATCGTAGTCTCGACCCTTCTTTGAAATGGTGGCACTGTTGTACGGCATTTGTGCAGCACCGTGTGAATGAGCAATCAGGATCCACAAAGTAGCCCACTTTCTTCATACGATAAGCTCACATGTTTTAACTCTGTTTTTAAGTCCCATCTGTGAAATGCAAACTTCAGTAACAGTGTTAGTGAACTTTGGGGGATCTTTTGTATAATTTAACTCTCAATTTCTGTGAGTACCTTTTCCTAAATTGAGGAAATATACAGTGTACTAACAATCTTCTTGTTTCTACTTAAAATGTCTTTATCACCAATTATATTGTTAATATCCTTGCAAGACGATTAAACTCCCTCTGTTTTAAAGCCTAATGAACAGAAACCTTCCCATAAGGCTATGTGTTCTGTTTGTTAGCTTTTTAATACATGAACTCATCTCTTCTCCCCTCTTTCCAGGAGCACCATCTTCAGCGGGCTATTTCAGCACAGCAGGTGTATGGTGAGAAGAGGGATAACATGGTTATACCAGTCCCGGAGGCGGAGAGCAACATTGCTTACTACGAGTCCATATATCCCGGGGAATTTAAGATGCCAAAGCAGCTCATTCACATACAGCGTAAGTAATCCTGCTTCCGACAACCATGTCGTGTGTTACCTTCTTGTGTAACTTGACAGATTCTGATCTGTTCAAGGCCATTTTCAGAACCCATTTTATTGACCAGCATCAACTTGAGTTATTAGCCCATTTTCATGTTTTAAAACTGTGCTTGAGATTTCTGCTTGGCAGAAAAAGTGTTTTCACCCTGGACTTTTAGCTTCATCTCAGTGTGGAGTCCATGCTGCTTTAGACAAGCAGGATGAAGTGTGTGGTAGTGACAGGCCCTCCACTGGAAGTGACCCTCTGGTAGCTAATCACGCTTCATGGTGAACAGCTGAGAGCTTGTGGATTTCTGAGAATAGATTTCGTTCACTCACCCCAAGTAGCTGACAACTTAGAACCATGCCTGGGGGCTACGGAGGTGAGATTGCTGCGGCTGCCGTGTGGTTGGGAGGCTTTTCCAGGGGCCTGTCTGGCTCTTCCCAGGGCAACATAAATCCATTTGGTTTTTGTTGTTCTTTTTAAGGACATAGAGAGACTAGCTTTAACTAGTTTCTAACCTGTTGACTATTTTTCTAACTCATTTAACCTTCTCTCCATGTGATCTGTTTCTGTCCTGGATTCTAAGTGTGTATGTTATTGTTTCTTGAATGTGAAAACCAAAAGTAAACATAATGCCCATCCTGGCTTTTACCAGTTCTGTGTTGGCATTTGGTGTTTTTAACTTGTGATATTTTTTATCTTTACCCTCTAACTTGTACCTAACCTGACTGACTTCCTTTACAAAAAAAAAACAAAATTCTTACAATTTATTAAAGGCTACTTTGAAGTGAACCAAACAAGTGGCTTGTGTTTTCTTGCCCAACTCACATTTTTAATTACATGTGAGACACACACAGACATTCTAAACGAATTTGATCAATGTTGAGACCCAAAAATTAGTTCTCTGGAAAATTACATCCATGTGAAAGTTACGAGCTGATCCTTCCTATTTATATGTGTTAACTAGAGCCACGTCATTTTCCACGGCCACAGGCTGTCATCTTACATCTCGTGCGCGTAAGAAACATGCTTTGGGGGGAGGGTATAGCTCAGGGATAGAGCACGTGCTTAGCATGCAGGAGGTCCTGAGTTCAATCCCCAGTACCCCCTCTAAAAGTAAATAAATAAACCTAATTATCTCCCCCTCCCCCCAAAAGTAAAATAAATAATTTTTTAAAAATACATGCTTTTAAGTTAAAGCAGGATTGAGCAAGATAAAATAAAAAAGATAATCAATTTATATTATCATTACTATAAAAAATTTCTGAATGCAGGTTTTATGAATAACTGCTTATTGATGACCAAAATCCACACACACGTTTTTGGGTGGTAGGGGGGTGGTAATTAGGCATGTATGTATTTATTTTAATGGGGGTACTGGGACACAGATCACATTTTATTGGTAACAAGTAGATTAAATTATGGTCAGAAAAGTCGAAGGGTACTGTATCGGAAGAGGAATTGACTTTGCTGACATTGTAATCTAATAGTAATAAAATGGAAGCAGAATTATAAATTATTTGGGAAAAAAATTTTAATCAGTACGCATTTGGAAAGATAGACATTTGGAAAAATTGGAACATTAATAAAGACAGTAAGCTAAATTAGTATTAGCTGCCTTTGAATTTCTTTTAACATTTTGTTTTGAATGGTTATAGATTCACAGAACGATATGTGAAGCCTTGTATAAGCGCCGCTGTGACTGAGACACTCAGTTGTACCATCACGAGACTCCACCTTGCTGCTCCTTTAAGCCCATCCCTAGCCCCTGGCAGTCGCTGGTCTGTTCTCCATCTCTGTAGCTGTTAGCTGACGAACGTAACGTGAAGGCAGTCATGCAGTACCTGTGCTTCTGAGGTGGGACTTCTCTGACTTCACGTAACGCCCTCGGTGTTCATCCAGGCTGTCTCGCGTCAGCAGGTCCTCCCTTCCTGTTGCTGAGCGGTCCGCCCGTAGCACCCGTGCCTCGCAGTGTTGCACCGTTCACCCACTGGAAGGCCTTTGGGTAGTTTCCAGGATCTAGCCATTACAAATAAAGCCGCGGTGAACATCCACGCGCAGTTTTGTGTGAGCATAAGCTTTGTTTCTCCGGGACAGAGTCCTGTGAGTGTAGTTGCTGGGCCATCCATTTCCACTTTGACAAGAACTTGTGCGTGAAGCCCCAGAGTGGCTGTGCCACCCCACGTCAGCAGCAGCGGTGTGTGTGAGATCCAGCTTTTCTCTGTGCCCTGGCCAGCGTCTGAGGCTGTCACTCGTTTTAGCCATTCTTATCAGGTGTGCGGCGATACCTCATTGTGCTTTAAGTCTGTTTCTCTAAATGGCTGATAGGTTAACCGTGCTTTTGTGTGCTTGCCATCTCTGTATCCTCTTTGGTGAAATGACTGCACATGTCTTTTGCCCATTTTCCAATTAGATTGTTTTAATGTTGAGTGCTAAGCATTTTGTTTTGTTTGCATATTCTAGATACAAGTCTTTGTCATATATATGATTTGAAAATACTTTCTCCCAGGCTGTAATTTGTCTTGATCCTCTTAGCAGAGCCTTTCACAGAACAGAGGTTTTTAATTTTGATGAGATCTACTTACCAGTGTTCGTCTTAGGAGTCATGAGTTTGCTATCAACTCTAAGAATACTCTTTGTTTCGCTCTGGTGTCAAGACTTTCTCCTCTGACCTGTTCTAGAAATTTCACAGTTTTACACTTTGCACTTAAGTGTATGGTCAATTTTGAGTATGAGGTTTAGGTCATGGTGTTTCTCGCCCCCACCTGCGCCCCTACCCCCGATGCCTGAGTACTCCAGTGCCATTTATTGAAAAAGTGATCCCTCCTCCGTTGAATTGCTTTTGCTTCTCTGCCAAACATTAATTAGGGATATTGGTGTGAACCTGGTTCTGGGTTCTGCTCCGTTCACCTCTGAGTCCTGAGACGGTGCCGCTGCCGTGACCCCTGCAGCTGTGTGATGGCCCTGCCGTCAGGGAGAGGGCCTCCTCCTTCATTTTCCTTCTTCAGAGTTGTTTTGGGTACTTGAGGGCTTCTCCCTGTAAGTATTAGAATAAGTTCATCTGCATGTGCAGAGAATTTGCCGAGATTTTGATGGGGATTGCGTGAAACTTACAGGTCACCGTAGGGAGAACTGGCATCTTTGCTATGTTGAGTCTCCCAATCCGTGACCACCGTGTGACTTTCCAGGCGTTTAGGTCTGCTCTGACTTCTTTTGTTGACACATTATAATTTTCATCATCCAGATCCATATCTTTTTCGTACTTTTTGGAAGACTTATACCTGTTTTATGTATTTGGAACAATTGAAAATGGTATTGCACTTTCGATTTTGGTTTCCACTTGTTCACTGTCAGTACACAGAAATGCAGTTGAATTGTGTATTGAGCTTACGTCCTGTGGCCTTAACTGAAATTACATATTAGGTCTAGAAGGTGTTTGCAAATTCTTTGGAATTTTCTACATAGAAAGTCATGTTGCAGTCTGCAAATAGAGATAGTTTTATTTTTTCTTTTCCAACTTGTACGTCTTTTATTTCTCTTTCTTGCCTTAGTATAGTGGTTAGAACTTGAATATGATGTTAAAATAAGAGTGTTAAGAACCGACATCCTTGCCTTGTCCCTGATCCTGGAGGGAAAGAATTCAGCCTTCCACCACTAAGTGTCATGCCGCCTGTAGGTTTTTTTGTGTTGCTTTCCCCCTCTATTCCTAGTGTGCTGAGAGTTTTTATCATGACTGTTGAGTTTGTGAAATGCTTTTCTGCATCAGTTGATAAGGTCATGTGATTATTTCTCTTTAGCCTGTTGATATGGTAGGTTGCATTGGTTGGGTTTGAATAGTGAACCAGCCTTGCATACCTGGAATAAATCCCACCTGGCTGTCGTGTGTATTTTTTTCATATGTTGTTGGCTGGGATTTTATTGAGTTTTGCATCTGAGTTCATGAAAAATACTGGTTGGTAGTCTCTTTTGTGTGTGTGCTCAGTCTTGTCAGATTTTGGTATCAAAGTAATATTGTCCTCAAAAACCAGGTTGGAAATGTTCCCTTTTACTCTGGTTTCTGGAAGAGATTGTGTAAACCTGATGTTAATTCTTTAAAAATTGATACTGGCTTTTTAATATACTATAATACACAGAAAAGCTAGTTATACTGTAAATTTCTGTAAAGTTAAAATTGAATCTTGACTGCCAGGTGGTCTAAGAAATTGCTTATGAAGGGTAATTGCCTCGAATTATATATATATAGACTGGTTCATTTCAATTCTCCTAATTTCAATTTTATAAAACTCTTAAGCTAATGTTACACAAACTTCCATGGAGTTTCTAGGATGGTAATTAGTATTGCCTAAAAAAGTCATGATCAAACACGTTTGAGAATTATTGCATATAAATTCCCTCTCCACTCCCAGAGTTATAATGCATATTACTATGTTTATGGGCTCTGGGAATCTTGCAGTTAAAAAAAAAAGTTTATTTTAACCGAGCAGTTTTCAAATGTATTCATTAGATGTATCTGTTAACATTTCATTGACATTTGTTTGGAAAATCTCGACTTTATTTTTGTCTTCAGCCAGCTTAGGAAAGAGGTCTTAATTTTCTCTCTTTTATCCCAGTCAGAGCTGTGCAGGAAGAAACCTGTATTAAAGCCATTATCGCCGCCTTTAGTTCCAGACTGTGGGTACTTTCCAAACTATCTCAGGGTGCTATTCAGCATCTCCTGGTCCAAAGGGTCTTACTGTGGTTTCTTTTTGATGGGTGATCCATAAGGCTTCAGGTTATACAGCTGGGACTTCCCCTTTTCCTCTTCCTTCTGGAAGAAAGGACAGAACAGTTCTCTCTCCCTTCCCCTTGAACTTGGTTCTCAAGATTTTCTCCTGTTAATCCTCAAAGGAAGCCTTCTTTAAAGGAGCAGTCTTGGTGTGCATTTGTGTAAGTACGTGCGTCTATAGACACAGACACGTGCATTTCCAGCTCTGTCCACTGGTAGGGCCAAGAAGCAAAAGTGTTGAGTAGCAGTGTGCATACCTAGTGCCTGCTCTCTGCGCTGTTCCCCATTAAAGAGGGCCAGGACTATGCGGAGAAATGGCCAATTCCAGGGCTGGGGCAGGGTAAGTACAGGACAACCTGCAGCATCTTGTTGTGCCAGAGATTAAGCACTTAAAAAATGGCAGAGGCCTGTCCACTGGCTGATTCTGGGACATCCTGAGAAGCGGAGTAATTACGCACAGTGACAAACCATGAACCGCAGGAAGCGGGAGTCCCTGGGTCCGTCCTGGTACTAAGCAGTCGCGTGGCTCTGCAGCAGAGGACGCCTGGAGCCGGGCGGTGTGGTGTGGAGAGAGGAGAGGCTGGGCTCACAGCCTTCACGGTCGGGATGCAGTCACACAAGAGACTCCAGCGTGTGCTCAGTATGGGAGGAGGTTCTGCTGAGAGCAGGGTATTTGCACGGCCTTAACTCTCCCCACAAACTGCTTATCCGTTACCAGCGGCAGGGGACAGCAGGGACATAATGGGGTGACTGGGTAGTTCCTTGTCTCATGATCAAAATTACCACCACTTATGAGGAACAGATGAACACTGTGTGCCTCTAGGTCGGAGACCCTGAAAAGGACTAAGAAGTTGAATGTTCACTGTGCCAGGAAAATCAGACCCACGGAGTGAAGACTGTGCTGCTAGCAACACCTGAAACTAACAGAACGCAGTCTGTCAGCAGTACTTCACCTAAACAAACAAACATAAAATCCTGGGGAGAGGGATGTGTCCTTCAGGAAACATCTTAAAGACAGAGGCTGTGGAGATGGTACAAATTAAGAAAGGCTAAAGAGACAAGAAGGAGAGTAAGCCCTGGTCCCTGGCTGGTCCTGTGCTGGAGTGGGGACCTGCGAACGGCCGGCTGGGCTGCCAGGATGGGAACGGAAAGCCGATGCCTGCTGCTGCTGCGCGAAAGGCCCTCTGTCTTAGGAAACACACTCTGAAGTGTGGCGGCAGAGAGCCGCTAGGGAGGCAGTTTACTCTGCGACGGCTCATAAGATGTGTGTGCAGGTGCCTGCGCGCGCGCGTGTGTGTGGGGGAGAAACACACATGCAAATAATAAAGTGGAATAAAATTTTAACAGCAGGTGATTCTGGGTAAAGGATATGCAGGTGTTCCTTGTACTATATTTTGAAGCTTTTATAAGTTTGAATTTATTTATGAATAAAAATATTTTTAAAAATAGATCCTTGTAGAACCTACTTTTTTACTACCTCTCAGAGCAGACACAGCCTGTGTGCCCTGGTTCTGAAAGGCTCCTTTTTCTCCTTCCCTCTGCCTGCCTCCACTTCCCCCCAGCGTTCTTCTGGTTCTGCTTTCTCACAGACAGCACCCATAGCATCAAACACTGCTGTATCACAAAGGACTTCACAGCTGGGATCTCAGGTCCTTCACGTCGGGGCTTCTCCATTTGCTCTCCCTGAGTACGGCCTTGATGTGACTCCAAGCTCTGTTGTTTATAAATGTGAACAAGGTGAAGAGTTTCATGATCTGGCTAGCCAGTGATGCTTTGTCTGCTTAGGTCTAAGCAAAGAGGTCAGATACCTACCACCCCGCACTAAGTGCCACCATTATGACAGTCTTTTCTGCTGCCCAGAATTTGCCTCCTGGGCTTGGCGAATCGGTATTACCGGTCACTGAGTTGGCGCTTGAACTGACACCTTTCGCCATCCCTGCTGGGCGAGGTTTCGCCTCCGCCTTGACGCATGCGCCTTCTTTCCAGTCAGGAGTTACATCCTGTTCCTAATCCACATTTTGTGCTGTTTCACAGACTCAAATGCCCTTTCATTATTTGCTTCCTGTAGTTTAAAAATGCTGTTCGGAGGGGAGTGTGTAGCTCAGTGGTAGAGTGCACATGCACAAGGTCCTGGGTTCAAACCCCAGGGCTGCCATCACAATAAATAAGTAAATAAACCTAGCCCCCCCCCAAACAAACACACAAACACTGCCAAAAAATAAACAAAAGTGCTGTTTGGCGCCAAGGGCGTCCCACCTGCGCGCACTTAACCTGAGCCGTAAGGAGGCGTCTGTTAACGTGGACGTTTACGTACATTTCACCAGCGGTCTCACCTCTTTGTGTCTCCTTTACACAGTCGGCCGCTATGTGCTGCTGTGTTCTTTCTGCTTAGGCTTTTTTCCTGTGTGGAGTGCTGTGTTTTGTTTGGTTGTGCACGTACCTCGGTTTATCCCTATCCGGGCATTCTTGAAGGAGTCAGCCTCTCCAGTACAGCTCCTGTTGTTCACCAGTTACTGGCCGAGTGGGTCTCACGTGCATTGGCAGAGCTTAATTAGAAGAGGCGACTCCTTTCCCTTCTCTCTTCAGACCCTTTTCTCCACTCAGTAACACGGCCCAGGGAATTTGAAGGTGCTCCTGCTTCCAGGACCACTCGCTGTAAGTGTGTTGCATCTGTGTCAGCTGCGGTTGAGCTGTCAGTTTGGAAGCTTCAGGTTTAGCTGAAGCCGAATTGCACTTTAATCATTGGCTGTGGGTTTTTGGTCAGATGAAATCCTAAAGTGAATTTTTACATGTTAGCTTTTCTCTAGGGCTGTGATATTTTATATCTGAACAAGATTTGGTTCTCCTCATATTTTAAGATCTTAGATGTGTTTGCACTAACTAAAGAAAAGCTTGGGCTCAATCCCCAGTACCTCCATTATAACAGAAAACAGAATTAAGAAAAGCTTGCAGAGGCAAGAGCAGTCTGACCCCCAGGTGCGTGTCGGCTTCGGTGGGAAAGACACGGAGGTCTCCAGGGTGGGAGCCTTCCTCTCCTGTCTGGATTCCATTCCCTGGTCGGTCGGCTGTGACTTGTCATCGGTGATACAACGTATGCCGGAAGCACGTCAGATGTGCACACGATGCCTAAAAGCATAGAAAACGCACCCTGAAGAAGGAGGAACTTTGATGGCTGGTCCCTGTCAGTTTGGCTTTCTGGAGTATCTGGGTCACCGTTATTTAGTAGAACTTTCAGTGATAATGGAAGTGCTTTGATAATCTGTAGTGTCTGCTACAGCACTGGCCACTAGCACACGCACTGCTTAACACTTGAAATGTGACTGCTATAACCAGGGGACTGAATTTTTAATTTCATTAAGTTAATTTAAATTAGTCACATGTGGCTAGTGTGACTGTTAAACAACAGAGATACGAATTTTTTTGGTTAAGGACAGAAAAACAAGTGTGTTTAATCCAACAGAGTTTTAATCCACTTTGAAATCTCCAAATACTGCTATAGCAGTAACAGAATTAGATGATGGAAAATCATTGGAGGGCCTGTGGTTGCAAGAAACATGGGTGCAGAGATGTTAATACAGAGGTTTTTATGAAGGAGTGTGAATATTCATCCAGTTAGGGATGTTACAGAAGTGTGATACAGGTCAAAATGAAAATGAAACAGTGGTACAGTGTGTTCAGTTCTACAAATGTGTACTGGATTCGTGTGGTCCAGATACTGTGTTAAACTTGAGGCAGGGATGGCAGATTTGGGGTGCCAGACAGCCCCCTCTTGTCCCAGCAGATTTTTTTCAGGTTTTTTCCCCGCTTGAATAGAGTCAATCCAAATGCTTTTCAGTGGAGGACTGCGAGCAGAGTGGGCGTGATGATGAATTTACTGTCTCTGCACTGGCGGTACAGAGAGAAACAAAAATAAGACAAAGTGCCTCCCCTCAAGGACATCGAGCACATTCGAATGCTTAACAAGCAGGTTATGAAGTATGTGTGAAAAACAGTACAAAAGAAGGAGGGTGATCTAGAACAGGATTTTTAACCTTGGTGCCACAAGCTTTTAGGGACGTTTGAATTGCTTGTAATTTGTGCTGAGTGTTGTGTGCTTGTGCTGTTTTCTGGGGGAGGGTTCATAGCTTCTACAAAAGATGAAACAGTGGTACAGAACCGCTCACTGGGCGGAGGGTGGTCAGGAGCGGACTCCACTGGACCAGCTGTCAGGCTGGTTTCTGAGAAGATCTGAATAGTCCTTTGCTAGGTGGACAGGTGGAAAGTAGCCGATGGAAAGGCCTGAAGACATGAAAGCGCCTGCTCTTTGAAATACGTGAAATCTGCTGAGGAGCCTGGGTCAGAAGGGGGCTCCTACGATTCCAAGGATTTGGATTTGAAGGAGATGGGGAATTAGGAGGAGTTAAAGCAGGGAAAGGTGTGAGACAGACTTTGATATCAAGCTTCTTAATGTTTTACTTATTATCAAACTAGTTTAGTTTTGGTAAGGAATTGAATGACATTTGGTGGAATAGTATGAAGCAGTGGTTCTTGCCCTTTTCTTCAACTCTTGGCAAGTCTAAGGAACACCCCACGTTTCACCATGAGAGCGATTCCCACCAGGGGACGCGCCTCCGTGGCAGGAACGCACTCTCCCCGAGACAGCTCTGCCCGCTGTTGGCAATGGCTTCTGATGTGTCAGCTTTAAATGCCACTCCCTGAGCTTCTGGTAAAGTCGTTAAGTGATCTATTAAAGCAGGACCTAAATATTCTAGGAACGATCTTACTTAGAGACCCTCTCCTTTCATCATTGTGTCAGATTACATGCAGTTACTGATACTGCCTCATTTTTGAGCTACATAATTTTTCACACAGTTCAGCGCAGGACGTTTGACAGTCTCCTTATGTTCCTAATGGGCTTCTAGTTTCTTTGGGGCGTGGGAGAGGGGTCACACCCATATCGTGCATTACTTTTTTCTTAACAGTAAAGATGATCTTCTTTCTTAAACTTTAAATGTGGGAAGTTTACGTTGTGAGTCTGAAAACAAAATCTTAAAAAAAGTCTTTCTTATTCCTTTAGAAATTATCCAGACACCTGTGGGAGGCCTTGGTCAGTGCGTTCACGCAGTAAATGATGGCTATGGTTTCTTCTGTCAGCTTTTAGCCTGGATGCCGAACAGCCCGACTATGATTTGGATTCTGAAGATGAAGTGTTTGTGAATAAACTGAAGAAGAAAATGGACATCTGCCCATTGCAATTTGAGGAAATGATTGACCGTCTAGAAAAAGGCAGTGGTCAGCAGGTAGATCTTCACTGTATATACAATAAGAGTGTGTGTGTGTATAAATCTCTACGTGGAAACAGCATAACACTGGGGAGAGGGCACACGGGCAGGCTCCGGACAAGCATGAGTTCATAGGCTGTCTCTGTCCATTACTAACCTGTAGCACCTCAGCAATATGTTTAAATTTCTCTGCCTCAGCTTCCCCATCTGTAAGATAGAGAGGAGAAGCATTATGGGGTTCGTTGTGAAAATTAACTTAAACAATTGAAATGAAGCATCTAGCTCACTGTCTGACATGTATAAGGTTCTCAGCATGCTTGCTATTGTTAATGTTATTCTGATTATTATTTAAATTTAGAAGTAATTTTGGACCCTCTATTTATGTTATGTGAAAATGACATAATGATTTTGCATTTAGCCAGTCAGTCTGCAGGAAGCTAAACTACTGCTAAAAGAAGACGATGAATTAATCAGAGAAGTTTATGAATACTGGATTAAAAAGAGGAAAAGCTGTCGAGGGCCGTCTCTCATCCCATCAGTGAAACAGGAGAAACGAGACGGCTCCAGCACAAATGACCCCTATGTGGCTTTTAGAAGACGCACCGAAAAAATGCAGACTCGAAAAGTAAGAGACCCTGGGGACATTTCTTTGTAATTTTTTTTGATGTAAGAAAATGTGTCTATGATTATGAATATCTCAGTATCTGAAGGCTGTGTTTTAATTGGTGTTTAGACAGACTTTCTATCCAATATAATGAAAAAGTATCAGTTTAAAGTGAGTTGACCTTAAGATTCATTACAGAGCTATTAATGATTATATTTTAAGGTTAATCCGTTTAAAAACCGTTTTCATAGTTGATTTCCTGGTGATCCATGTTCCTTTTCAGTGTCTTTAAGTTCTAATCTAACCCTTCAAATACATGTATTCTTCTATATCAGCAGCTGTACTCAGAATGCCACTAGTTAGAAATGCTTATGGACATTAAACAAGCAAATTCATATTTGCAGAATCGCAAAAATGATGAAGCCTCTTACGAAAAAATGCTTAAGCTGCGTCGAGATCTCAGTCGGGCTGTTACTATTCTAGAGATGATAAAAAGAAGAGAAAAGAGTAAAAGGGAGCTATTGCACTTAACCCTGGAAATTATGGAAAAGAGGTAAAATATTTTAATAGCATTAGAAGTATGGTACCATTAGCATTTTGCGTAGACTTACTTCCTAAGCACTTGTGTGTACCTTCAGAAATACATTCTTGTCATAATAATCAGAGACCGTTGAGATGTGTAGGATGATACACTGTAATTTTACGTGAATTCCTGTCTTTATTTCCTTTGAAAGCAACTGGGTTGAGTAAATGAAACATGCCAGGTATTTACATTTTGAAATCATGTCCTTTTGCCCTTACTTGAGTTGTGTGCAGAGCTGTGAAGGAGAGAACACTTGCCACTTTTAAAGTTTTTATTTTATTCACTAGATGGCACTGAATTTTATGTTAAACACTTACTGAGTTTCTTTAACAGAGAATGATATAGAGAGGGGGAGGGGACAGGCCCATGATGTACACCTAACCCTCGGATGACCCTTCAGCAGGGAGGGCCTTGCTCCCCTGTTTCCTAGTCCTTGTTTCCAGGGAAAACCACTGTTAAATTTCCTGCAGTTCATTTCAGGAAAATCAGTTTTATAGCACAGGCAACTCAATTTAGCAGTAAGTCCCTCAGCGCCATTTTAGGCATGAATTTGAACATCTCCACCACATCTTTGACCAGAATTGTTATGTTAAAATTTAAACCTTTGTTTTTTCCCCACAGTTGTCTATTAATGGTGCCGAGATAAAGCTATAAGCCAAAAAGTAAAAGAAAGAAACAGTAGGAATTACGTAGTCTTTAGTTTTAATAAGCATTCAGCGAGCAGCCCGGGGGGAGCTGCGGTCTCATCGCACGCTCACCGCCGTCAGTGTTCGTCACTGTGTCTCAGTTAGTTGTTGGCAGTCGCGAGGATGAATGCTTAGGGAACGAACTTCTCAGGCTGCGTTTCCGGTGACGCAGGTATAACTTGGGCGACTACAGCGGCGAGATCGTATCCGAGGTTTTGGCGCAGAGACAGCCCGGGAAGCCCGCGTACGCCGCGCCCGCCGCCCCCATCGCCAACAGCGCCCAGTACCGACACCAGGAAGCGGTGGACGCCAAGGAGTTCAAAGGCAGCAAGGTGAGAAGGGCTCTGCGGTGACAGTAGCTCATAGCGTGGGCGTGGTGTCTTGTCAGGGAATCAGTGAAAAGGGAAGCACGTGTAAGCCCAGGAAGGACGCGCAGAGCGCGCTTCTGATTTCAGGCTGGCCCGTAGGCGCGGCAGGAGCAGCTGTGGGGAGAGCGACCTTCTAGTGTGATCATGGACTTTTCTTTGAGGACCGGAAGGCCCTAAACTGCAGGGAACTTGACACACAGTTAGCATATTTACACAACCGTGATACCTGCTGTGATCTTTTTCTTCCCGACAAACTTTTTTGCCTCTGCGCTTTTCTGGCCTGTTGGCCTCGCATGGGACGCACCTCTCCCGGCCTCTGCCCCCACTGCCTGCACGGTTCTGACCTCCCTGTGTTCGTCGCTCCGTCCCTCCTGCCTTTATATTTTATCCGTGTGTCCGTTGAGTGATTTCATATCTTTACCTGTCCAACGGCTCAAAATCCACCGCTCCAAAGGGCTTTCGTTGTTCAGCCAGCAAGTCCTTACTGCTCTGTATTTTTTCAGTACCTTAGCATTATGGATTTATCTTTCACTGTGTTAATGCTTATCTGAAGTTTGCCGTATATGCATAAAATCGTTTTCATTATTACTTTCCCAGTACTGATTTGTTAATTCTTTGGAATAAAGGTTAGACGTCCCATTTTTAAATTCTCTCCTAGAATTTTCATAGAAAATTAAGAAAAAAGATACAGAAGCCCGCAGTGAATACTAATTTCAGTTACAGGACAGGATTTCAGAAGCTGGAGAACTTCTCTTCTTTTACTTTTAATTAAAACGGAATACTGCTGATTATGTGTAGGTTGTAGGAGCACCCTCGTGTTTTCAGAGACCGACCTCTAAGACTTTACCGTGTAAGATGACTGAATGTAAGGGTCTTGTCTCTTGAGTGCGCATGCCTGCATGTTAGCAGTAAACTTATTTTTAGAACTTCTCCAAAACTTTGTTGAACATGGTTTCTCATGTTTGATTCCTGCCCGCGCTGCAGCAAGATAAAGCCGATCTCATCCGACCCAAGCGTAAATATGAAAAGAAGCCCAAAGTCTTCCCGCCGGCCGCGGCCGCCGCGCCCCCGCAGGCCGGCCCCGCCGCGCTGCCCGGCTTCAACGCGAAAGACCTGAACCAGTACGACTTCCCCAGCTCGGACGAGGAGCCCCTGTCCCAGGTGAGCGCGGGGGCGCGGGCGGGGGGCAGAGACGGGGGCTGCGGGCGCAGAGACGGGGCTGCGGGGACGGAGACGGGGGCTGCGGGGGCGAAGACGGGAGCTGCGGGCGCAGAGACGGGGCTGCGGGGGCGGAGACGGGGTTGCGGGGGCGGAGAAGGGGGCTGGGGGGCAGAGACGGGGGCTGCGGGGGCGGAGAAGGGGCTGCGGGGGCAGAGGCAGGGCTGGGAGGGCTTGTGCCTGACTCCACCTTTCTGTTGAAAGGTGTTGTCTGGCTCCTCGGAAGCGGAGGAAGAGAACGACCCCGACGGCCCCTTTGCTTTCCGCAGGAAGGCAGGCTGTCAGTACTACGCTGTAAGTTTACGTTTTTCTTTCTAAGCACAGACTGTTGGTTTTTGCTTGGCAAAACGAAATAATTGGGATTTTTCTTTTTAAGCCTCATTTAGACCAAACTGGCAACTGGCCTTGGACGAGCCCTGCAGATGGGGGCCTCGGGGACGCGCGTTACCGATACTGTCTGACGACCCTGACCGTGCCCCGCAGGTGCATCGGCTTCGCGCGGAGGCGGCTGGGGCGCGGAGGGAGGTAAGGCGCTTCTGCGCTCCTGGCGCAGGGGGTTCGGGTGGGGCGACCATCTGACATTTAAAGTGAGGTAGTCCTCCTGAGCAGCTCACTTGTTCCCGCGTGCTGTTCGCTGAGTTTCTTGACTGAAACATTTTACCACTTTGCTATCTGTTTCTTACGCAACAAGAGCTTTTTGTGCGTAACTAGGAGTTCCCTAGTGGGTCTGCTTTTCTTCCCAAGACTGGAAACCTCAGGTATCTCTCCTCAGGTAGAATTCTGAGAAAAGGCAGCAGATGAAGGCAAGGGTTAAACGTGACTGCATAAATTAAGTTGAAAAAACCACACAATTGTTTTAGGAGTTCTGGGGGGAAAGGATAAATATAGGCCAAGAAACGTCATATAAATACTGAGCTGTTTAACTCGTCCGTGGAAAGGCTGCAGGACCTGATCTTGACATCCAGTTTGCCAGCACTTCTTCGTTTAAACCTGGTGGAAGTCCTTCGTGCTCCAGGTGTCTTTCTGTGAAGGTGTAGGGCAGGGAAGAAATCTCAGAACACAGAAAAGCAAAGAAAAAGAAAGACACCCAAGTATAATGTCAAAAAAAAAAAAAAAATCAAAGGCAAAAGAGAATATCAAGGTGCTTTCAGGAAGAAGCCTAAGGATATAATTTATGGTAAATTAATGGCTTATGCATACATTACTTTCGTTTTTGAATCTTAATTGCAATTTTTAATCACTTAATCCTTAGTTTAGAATTATCCAGACACTAAGACATTTTATAGAACACTTCCTGTCCCATCATTATGCTGACATCAGTAGTAGTGAAAATTCTCTGTTGGCTGTATTTTATTCTTACTAGCATTAATCAGCATTATTATTCTAAGATGGAGTCATTTATAAAGTTTACATACATACGTAACACGAAAATATATCCTCGAGAGTAAGTAGTGGCTGAGTTATTTTGTCTGCGAGAAATTTTAATGATGTGAAATATCCATGGAATGCATACCTCTTAACTGCTTTTCTCCTACCTACCCCCTCTAAAAAAAAATTAAGTTTTGCTTAAATGAAGAACAGATAGGTTAGCAATATTTCATGAAGTGTTTTGGTGCTTTGTAATGGAAGTGAAAAATCAAATTCTCCCGTACAGTGTCAGTGACACACTGTTAGGCCAATCTGTAGAAGTGTTATGTGACTTGCTGTTTGTTGTAAAATGGACACCTGATTCTCTAAGGTGATTACTTCCTTCTTTAGTCGGATCATTATAAAGTCAAAGAACCTTTATCAGAAATTGAGATTGGGGAAATGAGAGAGTAGCTCAGTGGTAGAGCGCGTGCTTAGCATGCACAAGCCCCGGGGTTCAATCCCCAGTACCTGTATTAAAAAAGAAAAGAAAAGAAAAAGAAATTGAGATTTTAGCCCATAGAACCAAATACTGAAATAACCAAATTTAAAGCTTTTAAATATTCAGTATGAGATGGCTTTTTGGGAGTTGGGGAGAGAAAGAGAAGCGTTGTTTGTATGATTTTTGAGCAGCTGTTCTACACGTGTGTTTTTGCATTCCTTTGATAGGGTCTTGCTGGACAGAGCTCACTCAGACTATGACAGTGTGTTTCGCCATCTGGACTTGGAAATGCTTTCCTCTCCACAGCGTTCTCCAGTCAATCAGTTTGCCAATACCTCAGAAACAAATACCTCGGACACATCTTTCTCTAAAGACCTCAGTCAGATACTAGTCAATATCAAATCATGTAGATGGCGGCACTTCAGGCCTCGGACACCGTCCCTACATGACAGTGACAATGATGAACTCTCCTGTAGAAAACTGTATAGGAGTGTGAACCGAACAGGAACAGCACCGCCCGGGACCCAGACATGCAGTACCTCCACGCAGAGTAAGAGCGGCGGCGGCGCGGCTCACTTCGGTATGTTCGTTCGTTATGAGGTGTGTTTCCGTTGCAGCGCCCGGTTCATCAAGGTTTTGAATATGTGGTCTCTTATACTTAGCGCTAGAAGTCCCTTTCTCTTAGTAGTAGTTTTTTTAAATCTCGGTTTAAGTATTTGAGTCCGATTGTACACGTGTCTTCATTTAAACATGCCCACATGCGTAGGGGGTTCACTTATTTAATGTAGGAGGTTTGTTTCCTGGATACCCTTTGAGAACCACAAAATTCAACTCTTTACAAGTACTGTGAAAAGACAATGGACCATAAACTGATACTGTATTATGTTTGGACACTTTTCTGGTCTTTTCCTTAGGCTGCTTAAAAGTAGACCAGCAAGTCGATAGACATGCAAAGCCTTATCTGATGACACAGTAATTCAAAATAATTTGTAAGAGGGAAATTGATTTTTCAGAGAAAAACATTTAAATTAAAAGATTATTTTAATAAATTTGGGGACATTTTCAGGTAATACCTACTTCAGCATTATGGCTACATGGTGAAATGTGTCTAAAATAAATGCTGTCTCAAAGTATTCTCAAATTTTAGTTTTCTATCTTAAAGCTGTTGTTTGAGGCATGTAGGTTATAGAAATTCGCTATTAAAATTATGTTACTACAGAATTTTATAAAAATAATTCAAGTATAGATTTTGAAAGGGCTGTAATAGTATTTATCTGTCCCCCTGTCTGCTAAGGCTACAGTTAAACCTAGTAAATATGAAAATATGCTTCTTCTTCTTAAAGACCTCCAGGAAAGATTCCATAGACTTAATGTACTTTGTGGTTAGAAATAAAGTACTTCTATGAAATGGAAGTCTTTGGCCTCATAAGAAAGATCATCACGTTTCAGAAATCAAGTTGAAGATAATCTATAAATTATTCTGAAGTCTAGCAAATTATTTATAATCCCATTAGTTTCAGAGTCTTTCATGAAGAGTGTTTCTCTGGTTTTATAGTCTTAAAATTCAAAATGAAGAACTTTTCAGTATGGAGGAGGAGTTATGTATGGTGTGCGTGTAGAGATTTTAGTATAAACTTGTAATGTGTTCCCCTGATAAATATTTTCCAGTTGTTTAAAGTTCTTTGAGACCACACATAGAAAATTGGCTTGTTCTATCCATTTCTCGCCTTTGCTACCTCTTAAAGCTGAGTTGTGTAAATATTCTAAGGATTTGTCGTGATCTGTGTATGAAAATTGTTCAGCAATACGTAGACCTAAGCTTGGATATTGTAAAACTGACTTGATTTGTATTTGCCAGAGAATACTGAAAGGTGAACATCGTACAGTAGTATTACCAAAAATTTAGCTGAAAAGACTCTTTAATAACCCTAATTTTTTTTTAGTCATTTCCTTCCCCTATATATATAATACTGTTTTTACATGGGTTTATCAGTTTTTTTCCTGCTGCATTTCATTGTTTTCAATTTTTCCCTTAAATTTTACTAGATCTTCTTACAGAATAGAAACCTGCAGATTGCTCTAGGGTAACGCTCTATTCTTTCATGTTTGTGAATGTTCCAGAAACCTAAAGCTCTCTCTTCGTGCTCTATAAAGTATTGAGCAGTCGACTCATACCGTATGTATCTTTAACTTAAGTGAATTCAACTGTAGGCCTGTGGCGAAAAAATTAGAATTTTAGCAGTTCAGATGTTAGACAATCCTCTGAACACAGCTGTCCTGAGCGAGCGGGCCTCCGCGGGGCCCGTCCCCCTCGCGGCTCCGCTGCCTGCGCTGTTGCTTCGCGCTGCTGCCGTTTTGCCTCCATCCATGTCACTATAGTTCTTCTAAAGATAGGTTTTCTCATGTAGCGTAGCCCCCAAGTACGAACCTGGTATTCAGCCGCAGAAACTCCGATCTAGTCTGCTACCAGAGGAAGGCTGGCTGTGTGGGGCTTGGAAGGAGGTGGGTCTCTCACGGACACGCTGACGGAGTCTTCAGGGCTTAGTTTTCTACTGTGCCGACTTCAGAACTTAGCCGTTACATGCCCTGCGGGTCAGCTGGTGACCTTGCCTGCTGCTCTGGCCAGATATGTGGGTTTTGATTCAGCCACTTTTGATTATTCTGTAATTGTTTTAAATGCTAGTGTTTACATGTGTGCCGTTGACATAGTGGTGCCCTCTGGACTGATTTTTTCCTTTTCTGAATAATCCTCCATAAGGGCCGGTTCTCACGTTCAAGTAGGAGATTCTGAATGAGGGTATCATGAGCCCATCATTTTTGGTGAAGGGCACGAGTTGAGCACACCAGCTTTTGTCGCCTCTGATCGAGCTGCTCTGAGTCTGTCTGCTGCCTTCCCAGTCTTGTCCATTTTGCATGGTTGTGCGGCCGAGTGGAGGCCTGGTTAGTCTGGCGCTGCAGTGCTCGGTCCTCTGGATGCTGCGCGGCAGAATGACACAGCGTTAAAATCTCTAGGGCTGCTTTTAGTACTTAAGGGTAAATTGTGTATTTTGAATAGTCTTTAGTTAATATGTGATTTGGACAGTTTCCAAATACATTTTTTTTGATGTTGTTTAATCAACAAAAACACCTTTGAAAACTTAGTGTTTGTTCAGCAACTAATATTCATTTGCATGTGTTTGAGTTTGGGGGGTATCAGATTCAGAATTCATACCTTTTTTTCATAATTAGAATGTGCTCTGTAACTCAGAAGGACTAAAAACAGAAAAATGATTTTTAAATGACCCTAATATGTTCAGGATTTGAATTCCCAGTGAAATTTCATCAGCACTTCCAGTCACTTTCCTGAGTGCGGTGGGGAAGGAACTCTAGATTTGAACGTTGAATATTCTCATTGTTAGACTTTGTCATTCTGTGGGACCTTAATCCTTATCCAGATGTGTTTCAGAATGAGAATCACACGCTCAGCAGAGTCTGGAGCCGCGCCCGCAGTCAGATGCAGTCATGCTTTTACAGCTATGTGATGTGCAGCAGTGTCCACACTGAGCGGAAGGTTGACCACAGATAATCTCATGTCCAAATCACTTGCAGTCAGATGATACAGACTTGGCCATATCTTGCTATCAAATGAATTGTAATAAAGATTTGTTTTCACAGATTGGTTTTTTAGGTAACTTATAAGCACTTATGAACCTCCAAATTGTCAATTCAAGCTCACTGATTAGGGGGGTCACATTACTGTCTGCAGTCATTTCAGTTTATATTTATTTCTTTAAAGGTACCCTTTTTTTTTTTTTTTGTATTAAGATAATTTTCTCCCCGTGTACTGCTCAAAGAACTTCTAATTGAGGAGCATCTTTTGAAATAGGTGTTTGGGTTTGTTGGTTTTTGTTTTTGTTTTTATAAGAAATACACATTTTAGTAATCTAGAATCCATCTTCTGAAACTGAGTTTTCAAATAGTTTATTTTAGTGGGCCCACCCCGTCCACTCCTGGGTCGTTTCAGTTGACCTCCAGCTTCGGGAACGTGACTTAAAGGGCAGCAGCCTGAACTCAGGCTGTTGCAGGTGCTGGTGTCCCGCACGCTGGTTCCTTGCATAAGAAGTGGACTCGTGAAGTTATAGATTATTTCATCTAAATTCCTACCCCAGAGAATTGTTAGAAGCTCCCAAAGCAACAGTAGTATCTGACCTCTGCCTAGATACCTCCGGGGCAAATTAAAATCCAGCAACTTCCTAGATCAGGTTGTTCTCCAGCTGGGAATCTTGTTTAGAAAGTTTGTTCATATCGAACAAAAGCTGCCTCCTTAAACATAAACGCACAGGTCCTGTGTGTCCTGGAGGCGCACTGGTGGGTTTCCTGCGCTCCATCATCATAGTGGCCTCCATGTGCCTGAAGTCCTGGCCCGCCCTTCCCTGTTCCCAGATTTTCACCTTGTCCGTGCCCCCCTCCCTCAGCCCCTGGCTCTTCTCCCTCCCGGAGTCCTGCCTGTCAGGAGGTCTGGGTCTGAGATTCCTGTGAAAGCACTTGATGCATATTGTTGACACGTAAAAAGTTTGATTATTTTTTGTAAACAGTATTAAATCTCAAACAAACTTTTGTCTATTTTTTATATATATATTTAAAATCTCATTGGTTTGTGGGAGGGTTTGTTCCAAACCCTTTTCACTACTCAGTATCTTCGTGACCTCAGATGACAGGTTCTTGGGCATCTCGAGTGTGAGGTTGTAGGAAGAAATCGCCAAGCATCCCTCCTGATCTAAAGTTTTTTGGTTCCGTGAAATGATTCTGATTCTAGGCTTGGTGATCTGTCCACAAAATCAGCCTGCCCGTGTTTGTGTAAATTGCAAACCTGACTACTACGCCCCATCTGGAGATAGACATACGACCTAAAAACTTTCTGCCATGATAGAAATTTAGGGGAATATGGTCATCTTTGTTTATTCCCGTTTAGCATTTCGTTGGACTTTGAAGTACAGTGATATCCAAGGTCGTCTCCATTTCAGCTTCTTACAGCTTAAGGGCTTTCGTGATCAGCTATTTTAATCTCTCTTGTATTTTGGAATGAACGTACTGAGCCCCAAAAGATTATTAAGTCACTTGCTCAGGTATGCTCAGCTGGTCATGACAGAGCTGAGAACTTAGAAAAAATCAGGCTCTCTTGGCCCCGAGACCCATGGTTTTATTACCATCGCTTCTAGCTTACACGTTGCTCTGTGTGTTTCTTCTGGAACATTTATCAGAAATGTTCAGGGGAGTTTTCATAACCAGGCTCTGGAGCATAGAGAGAGGTAAGAAATAATCTGACTTGGGGATCTAAAATCTGATGAGTGTTCAGGATCTAAAAAGTCAGTTGCATTTTTATTTCTAAATCTGTATTATTAGGAAGATGTTAACAGTTGTTCAAAAAGTGAAATTTATAAAACCTTCAGAGACTGAGGATTAAAATGTTGATTTAAATAGAGCAAAAATATGTGAAACCTTTATTCAAATTGATTTCCAATTTAATATTGCTAATTTTTTTTATTAGAACACACTAACACAGGCAAAGTTAGATGAAAGAATATTTTCACTTATATAAATGGAGTTTTGTATATAGATTTTTATAGTGAATGCTAAATTATTTTCTAGGTGTATAATGATACGACCTTCCAGAAACAGTCCTTTTTTTGTTTTTAAAGTTTACTAAGCATCTCAAGAGGAAATTCAAGATTTAAGTAACTCACTCAAACTTAGAAAATTAAAGTATAAATTTCAAAAATATATTAGCTGAACTAGTAAGTTAAAGATCTGTAGTTTTAAACAACTGCTTTTTATAGGTTTTTTTTTAAATATAAAGATAAACATTATGTTGATTATAAACACTTTCAGAGCAGCAACGTTTTTTAAATTTAATTTTCTTCAAGTTCTGATTTAACACATTTCTGTTACATGGAAATGGTCATGTTGACAAAGTTACTTTTATGTCAATATTTAGGGACTATCCTATTATCAATAAAAGTCTTCCTGTAGAATTCAGATCCAAGGATTACAAACATGGTAGGAAAAGAAACTCATCAAAGGACAGATATCAACTAAACAGATTTGTAACACCCAAAATAAGAAAATGAATAATAGAATTTCTCCAACAACTTATTTTTTGCCTTTTTAGCCCAAGAAATTAGTTCAGCTCAAGAATAAGAGCCTGTGTGAATACTGATAACACCTGGAGTTTTCTTAAATGTTATTTCAGTTTTCTGATCCATTCAGAATATATTAGAATTTCTACCTAACATCTGTCTGAACATTCTGCAGTTGTCCTAGGCAGAAGCCGTATCCTGGGAGAGAAAGATTCTTCGTGAGCGCTAAATGAAAATTATAAAACTTGGTGAAGTAATGTTCTAACTAAATTATCAAAATGCAATCAAAGACAGTAACAAATTAGCTGACAGTATTTTGAAAGCATTAAACGTTAGATGGAGAAAATATGCATGATTTATAGATTCCCTAGTACCCAGGGGTGCATGATAACCCTTTTTTTTTTTTTTTTATTGTTTTGAAATAATCCTTACCCAAACGTCACAGCCTTCTTAAAGAAGCCTGTAAAGTCATGTTGTGATTGTATGTGCTCTTTTTTTTGCTTTTTTTTAAATTGGCAAAGAAAAAAAAAAAAGAAAAAAGGTTTCCTTTTTTAAAAACTGCACACACTTTTTTGGGGGGTAATAAATGAACATTTTTTTGTTTGTTTTTTTTAGAACTGAGCTCTCCATAGACAAACATAAGTAGCATAACACAGTGTCTTTCCTCAGACATCATTCTGTACAGTAACCAACATAAACCACTCCGTTCTTATTGACTGGATTTTTTCCAGGTGGGTTAATTGGGTGGGGAAATTAATTAACCTTTGGATCCTCTTTTCTTCCTGTTAAACTTAAAGGATGGGTTCTTTTAATTAGAAAAGAAAAAGGTAATAACCCAACAACTTTGTATTTCATACAAAGGAAATGTTTGTAATGACTGAAGTTAGGAAGTGTGTCGAGCAGCTAAGTATTTATGCACAGAACAGCTAGGGATCGTCTGAACCACTGGGACAGTAAGATGAACGAACTAGAAACCAGATGGTAACTGTCAGGTTTCTTCTCAAGCTCAATGCCAAGTTGAATTTCAGTTACGTGGATTAAAAAAAAGCTGGTATTACCTTTTACGCAAGCCAGCCCGAGGGTCACAGCTTACAAAGATAATGGTTTTGAATCGTGGGAAGTGAGCATCTCTCTTTCCTATGTGTAACTCAGAAAGTTTAATTTTGTTTTTCTTTAAACTCAAGCCACTCTTGTTAAGTGTGGTTATAAAACTGCTGAAATTTTCATTTGAAAGTGATCTTTATAAAGCAGAAAGCTAAAATGCTTTAATTTTGCACACGTATTTTTTTAAATGCTGATTTGTTTCAGTGTATTGTAAGATGTGTGTGATGGCTGTGCGTTTTTGTAAAGTGTTTTCTCTTCTATGTTCAGCATTTACAGCCGAGCAGTACCAGCACCATCAGCAGCAGCTGGCACTAATGCAGAAACAGCAGCTCGCACAGATTCAGCAGCAGCAAGCAAGCAGCAGTTCCGCCACCAACACTCCACAGGTGAGCAGCTGTCTGCCTTGCGATTACCCCTCGTTGTTTCCCACCGGAATTCATCTCTGATCACCAGCCTTCGTCACAGAGCCTGCGTCTAACTAGCAGGAACGTGGCCTTCGCCCGAATCTCCGTTATAGCCATTGTGTGCAGAGTTTAAAAAGAGCACGACAGGTGAGCCTGGGAGGTGTGCTCCCGGGTTTAACACGTGAAACTGAAAAGCATGGCCACGACAGGCGGAGCCCTGTCCTGCGGTCTGGGCTGCAGTCTGTGAAGGTACCTCTTTCCTCAGCAACCCCACCCAGCTCGTTATATGGGGAACCTTAATTATTTTAAATGTCACACTAAAATAACCTCTTTCACTAATAAAAGAAACCACTTTTAAACCTAAAGCATGATAAATGTTTGCCATTTCTAAGCATATTTAAGGCTTACTTGAGGCTGAGATTTGCGCCTCTAAGCATCTCAGAGGAAAAAAATCCTTTAAAAAAATTCAAGGGGCTTCTTAATTTCTAGGCTGAGTTAGGATGTGATGTGTGTTACTTCTGTTCTAAAAGGATGGTCATCTTACTGTCCCAGAGGTGCCTTTGGTTCTGTGTGTGCGTGGGCGTAAGTCAGGTGGAAGAAGTTTACGTCCTCATTTATTCATTACGTGCATTTGTTCATTCATTGATCCGTCGCAAATCACCGAAATGTTTTGCCTGGCATGTTTCTTGTCCAGTACTTTGTACTGGAGGTTCACTCTTTCTATGTTATAAAAGGTTTATGTTGGTAACTCCGTACTGTGTGTTATCACATAAGATCAGAATTCGTAATCCTTGAGTTACAGGATTGCTTGGACACTGATCAGGTTTATGACTGTCAGAGAGATGAAGATACTCCAGTGGTCTGTCACTCTGACTTACAGTCAGACTGGTTTTGGTAGACCTGTGTGGCTTTAACATCAGTTTGAGGCTGACTGATGCTGATGAGATTGGTTTTGTTTTCTTTGCAGGGTTTTGTCTCCAAGACTCTGGATTCTGCTAGTGCTCAGTTCGCCGCTTCTGCTTTGGTGACGTCAGAGCAGCTGATGGGATTCAAGATGAAGGATGACGTGGTGCTTGGAATTGGGGTGAACGGCGTCCTTCCAGCCTCAGGTGAGGACAGGGGCGCTCACAGTGGTTTGCTGAGATTTGTTGCCCGCGTCTGTGGCAAACCAGAGAGTTGTCCTTTCTTCCCCGCAGGCGTGTACAAGGGCCTACACCTCGGCGGTGCGGCGCCTGCAGCGCTTGTCCACACGAGCCCGTCGACGGCGGCCTCGGCGTTGCTGCAGCCGGCAAGCCTGACCCAGACTCCAGGGCCCCACAGCGCGCCGAGTCACCAGGTGACTGCTGCCAACTCTGCGCCAACTCAGGTTCTGATTGGGAACAACATTCGATTGACTGTACCTTCATCAGTTGCCACTGTAAACTCTATTGCCCCTATAAATGCACGACATATACCCAGGACTTTAAGTGCTGTGCCATCGTCTGCCTTAAAGCTGGCTGCCGCAGCAAACTGTCAAGTTTCCAAGGTCCCGTCCTCACCCTCCGTAGATTCGGTCCCACGGTGAGTAGTCACGGAGGCCTAGGGCGATCGGAAAGCAGGAGGCCTGACTCAGACTCTCTGGCCTTCATCTCTACTTATTTCTTGGTGTTTGTGCTCTTTTCTTTCCATACGTTAAACATGTCTAGATAAGACTTCCTTAGTTAAGGTCTAAACAGATAAATGTTGTAATTCAGAGTTGCTGAGAATTTGAGCTGAGCGCGCAGAGTGGGTACTCACACACGATTTGGCGCCACGTTCTCAGTATAAGCGAGAGCTTGCACTGCTCTGGCTTCCCTTCCACCTTTGCGTGGAGGGCGCCCTCTTTAGCATGTCTCTCTGTCTGCAGTTCCTTCCGCGGCTCCCCATGTGGGCAGAGTTGACCAAAGCCCCCGTGGCCAGTGAGCCAAGCTGCTGCTGCTGCTGCTGCTGCGGTCACGTGCAGGGCCCGGTGTTCGTGCAGGTCAGCTTTTCATCAAGCCGTTACTGGTTATGCTGACTTGTCTTCTTAGGTTTCAAAAGATGGGTTAGAATGATTCCTCAGGCTCTGTTCTGTTTTAAATACTAATGGTAGTTAAAATCCTACTGTCTGCAAGTTGTTTGGGAGGAACCAGGGGAAGACAAGGAGTTCTCAGTTCAGTGAGCAGACAAGCATGAAAAGGTAAACAATATTAATTGTGAGTAATGGGCGAAAACTGTCCTAGAGGCATCAGAGTATTACGTGCTTATCAAATTAGTTGTGTGGATTATGGCTCTTATTTCAAAATGAGGAGAAATAGTCTCACTCCGGGGTGTACCTGGGACTGTCCTACAGAATGAGATCAGGTTTCATCTTGGTTGGGCAGAGGAGGAGAGAGAGTGGGGGGAGTATCAGCGTGCTCAGAGGTTAACAGGTAAGCTGGTGTCGGAGTGACAGGAGGGAGTGGACTTGGGGGCTTCTTGGATGCCGGCCTGACGCGCAGGCTTCCTCAGCCCGCAGCGCCCAGAGCAGGGAGCAGGGTTTGTACCGCGGACTGCAACACGCGTCCCTGACTGCGTCTGAACCGACGTCGTGTCTGCTCGGCACTGATGCTGACCTGCTCCGTCAGTGTTCTGGGCCTGGTCGTAGCTAAGCGGCCAGTGACAGCTCTTACTTAAGTACATAATACTGTGGTTTTCACCGCTGTGAAGTTAGAGGACCGCGGGGCACTCAGTCTGTGGGAGCTTCTGTATGCCTTGTTTCAGGCCCTTTGTTCTACGGATGAGGAAACTGAGGCCCAGACAGGTGGCTGGCTTCCCCAGGCACAGCAGCGGGTCGGGTCTCTGGCGGCCCCACTCCGCACGCAGGAGGAACCCTGACTGAAAGTCCTGGCCTTAGTGAACCTCAGTCACGTGCTTCCTTTTAAAACCCTTAGGAAAGGTTCAGTAGAGGAGGGGGTTGAGACTAAACCAAAGCTCAGAAATTCTTTATGTGTTTTTAGCACCTCGATTGCTTGGGTGCTGCTACAGTTTTCTTGGTGCCACATCGGCCACCGAGTTTATGGTGACATGAGCCTGACTTCGGGGGTGTTTCCTGATAACAAACTGCAAAGGCTCATGTTCCTCACTTGCTGCCTTGTCCCGGAAGAGTCAGGTCTCCTTCTGTTACTAAAAATGTTTCAGCTTTTTACTGGGAAGGTCATCTTGATTGGTTCAGTTTACTGCAAATAAGTGATCTGTTGAACCGTATTTCCACAGGGAAAATCACGAATCGGAAAAGCCAGCCCTGAACAACATCGCGGACAACACAGTAGCGATGGAGGTGACGTAGCTGCCCCAGAGGGGCCGCCGCCCGCGGATGTGGTTAGGTGCTATGCATCGTCGCGTTGGATGCAGGGGATGATGGAATGCAGCTCGTGCGTTTCCGTGGCAGCTGTGAGGAGTTGACAGCAGTGCTCATCTCTCACGCTTCAGTTTTTCTTTCCTTACTGTTAATAGGAAAAAAAAAATCAACACCTGTAAATTAAGAATACAGCAATTATCTGTACAGTACTGCTATTTGTAATACCCTTGTATATATGTTCCTTGAATACGGAAGTGTTCATTTGTGATGCTTTGCACTGGGGGTGGGGGTGGGCGGGAGATAAATTGCAACAAAGAGTGTGAGATGTGAGGTTGTGTCGAGATGCAGTCTCATCACACGCGCATGGTGTGGAGCCTGCTGTTTTATCTATTTATTGTGCCGTGTTTACAGTTTTGTACACTGTACCTTCACTGGTTCCTGTGCTGTAGTAAATGTGTTAGGTAGCTGTGGACTCCTTGGTGTTTTGTAAATGGTAGAACATGACCTGGTTCCCCTCTGGGTCCATGAGTTTTCTGTGTATCATGTGAAAAAAATGGTGACATACATACAGAATTTTACAAAAAAAAAAAAAGGCATCAATTTAAAAAAAACGGGGAATGTACTGTTAAATGGGGATCTTCCTGGTCTGACATCATTAGGACAAGTAACAAGCTAAAAGTGAAGTCTCTTGACTCTTCCCGTCCCCGCCTGCCCGCGGCGCCGCGGGCCCCTCCGGTACTCACAGCACTAGCGTTGCGTTGCTGCTCTGCACACACGGCCCGCAGCCCCCTTTCCTCCCACGCCGGAACGCGTTCAGTCAGGTCTGCAGACGGAGTCCTTACAACTGGAGTTTATGTTGTCTTGCCCTTTTTTTAGCACAAAGAGGAAAATTGTACTTTTTATTGTCGAATTGTTTAAAAGACTTCATTCTTTCCTTGTTCTTAGGAAAAGGATATAAGGGAGAAGAACGCAGTAATTGCTGTACGTGTATCATCATTCCAGTTTCTAAAAACAGCCAGCCAGCTTTTTTCCTTTTAAGATTCTCCAGAAGGCTGCAAGGCCAGAACCACAACTATCGGGTGCCTTCCTTTGGAAATACATGACTTCTCTTCTGTGAAGAGAGTGGTACTTAACAGACTACTACCAGAGCTTCGCCAGCACCGAAGTCTGAATGCCCAGGCCGTTGGCATACGTTATCCTTAAGGTTTTTAATCCCACCTGGAAAAATTGTGATAGAGTTCTCACAAAATAAACCCAGGGCATTACATGTTGACAAACTAATGTGTAGTGGTCTTTTGCTTTTATTTTCAGTCCAAGAACTTTCGCGGGACTTTCATTAAAATCATCAGTAAGGCGGGGGTGGGGGGGACAGGGGAACGGGATTGACGTCCACCTTTACGACCAGTGTTTACTGCACAATTACTTCCTGTGCTTGGGGCTCTTTTGGGTCCTACAACAGTGAAAAAAATTCCTACCCTCCTAATTTAGAGTCTCACTGGGTGATAAAAACAAAATGTGTAAGTAAAATTTAAATTGTGTTGTGTGGAGTATTGGGGCCGGGGGGCAGGGAGTACAGCAAGGGAGGGGGAGGAGCAGCACCAGGATGGGGTGGGGGTTGTGTCCAGCGGGTCGGGCAGGGAGGGGCCCGCAGAGAGCCGGGGGGTGGCAGAGAGGTGCGCACTAGGACCTGGGCGGGGGAGCGGGTGCCTGGTCTGCGGGAGGAGCCGCGGTGCGGCTGGGGCACAGGCAGGAGAGGAGAGCAGGCAGCTCAGAGGGCAGCGGGGGCCCCCTCGAAGGGCTCTGGTAGGCGACTCTAAGGACTCTGGCTTTTCCTCCCCTCGAGAGGATTTTGGGGCAGAGGAGTGATGCGATCAGAACAGGGTCACTCTGGCTTTGGGGTTCAGAATCGACTAAAAGGGGAGCCCAGCTAGGAAGCAGATTGCAGTCGTGCAGGTGAGAGATGGCAGTGACAAGGACAGTGGCGAGAAGTAGCTGGATGCTGGGTTTTGGGGTTTCTGTTTTGGTATATGCATATTTTACTGAAGTACAGTCAGTTTGCAATGCCAGTGTCTGTGTACAGCACAATGCTTCAGTCATACATGAACGTACATATGTTTGTTTTCATATTCTTTTTCACCGTAAGTTACTATAAGATAATGGATTCTGGTTTTATTTCAAGGGCCAACTCAGTAAAATTTGCTCACTGGACAGACTGAGGTACATGAGGGGAGGGAGATTTAAGGAAAACTCCAAAGTATTTGGCCTGAATAACTGGCCACAGCTGGAAAGCATTGTGGGCGGGGTGGGGTTTGGGAGAAGCTCGATCTGGGACAGTTTGAGCTGTCCATTAGACATCCAGTAGGCGGTGGGAGAGGCCTGGGCTGGAGACCAGGACTTGATGGACAGGATCACCGAGAGGGTGGTTTCAGATCTCGATGTAATCAGTTCAGCTGCCACTGATGGGGGCTGAGAGGCCTTCACACCTGTCTCAGAGGGATGGATCTCCACTTTGGGTAGCTGCTTTGTGTTCTGTGCTGCATGCTGTCAGGAGAAAGGACAAAAGCTGCCTTGCAGGGTTCTCGTGGCTAAGGAGTGTGACTAAAATTCAAGCTGCTGGTTTTAATGTACTGAAGAGTAATTCGGATTCGGATAAAAATTTCTACGTGAAACCTAGCAGATGGAACAAGGCCAGGGCTGCCCAGTTTCCCTCCTTCCCAGCGGGAAGCTCTCAAGTGATGGGACAAGGAACTGAGTCCTCCCCGAACCCACCCAGGTGGGACTTTGAGCCGAGTCTCGTGCTGCTCGGCCTAGAGAAGGAGCAGGTGGTGGTGGGCGGTCAGCACTCCTACTTGACCACCGGCCACAGGATGCAGAGACCGTACCAACTGGTATCATTCGCTCTTTAAGGAAATTCACACAAAACTGAGTCTTTGGCCTCTAAGTATCTTGCCGTATTTGCATATATTCCGCTACCAATGTTGTAGTAGCCTGAAGTGAAGGACCTAAAAGAGGAATTTAAGCACACATCTTAGGGAAAGGGAGAAGCAAGTCACCAAGGGAACTTTGACATCTAGTCTAGTTACTGACCCCCGCTCCCTGAGTGTGTCCTCAGAGTAACCCGTTAGAGCAGGTGGTAGGGTTGTGACGTGACCGTGTTCTAAGTGAGATTCACTGGAGGTTCTCCAGTGATGGACAGACCAGGACTTTTATTCTCTTAATTGAAGTACAGTCAGTTACAATGTGTCAGTGTCTGGTGTACAGCAGTGTCCCAGTCATGAATATACATACATATGTTCATTTCCATATTCTTTTTCATTATAGGTTACCACAAGATATTGAATATAGTTCCCTGTGCTATACGGAAGAAATTTGGTTTTTTCATCTATTTTATATGTAGTTATTAATATTTGCAAATCTCAAACTCCCAGTTTATCCCTTCCCACCCCCTTTCCCGCCAGTAACCATAAGTTTGTTTACTATGTCTGAGTCTATTTCTGTTTTGTAGATGAGTTCAATAGTGTCTTTTTTCTTTCTTTTTTTTTTTTTGATTCCACATGTAAGTGATATAATATGGTATTCTTTCTTTCTCACTTCACTTAGAATGACAATCTCCAGGTCCATCTATTGCTGCAAATGGCATTATTTTATTATTTTTTATGGCTGAATAGTATTCCATTGTATAAATATACCACAGCTTCTTTATCCAGTCATCTATTGATGGACATTTAGGTTGCTTCTATGTCTTGGCTATTGTAAATAGTGCTGCTATGAACACTGGGGTGCATGTTTCTTTTCGTGTTAGAGTTCTAGACTAGGATTTGAACTCATCTGCTGGATCCCAAAGCTACTGCTGTCTGCCTGTCCCTGCTTTTTGGATAACCCTGGAAGCAGGTTTCTATTCTAACTTCTTAATAACTTTTGTTCTGGTTGTGTTCCCAAAGAAATCAGTTTTGTTACTTCTGTTACTCTGGTCCATTTCATGAGCAGGAGCCAAAAACAATCTCCCAAACCGTGACTTTTTACCCTAGATATAAACTTCATTTTTCCAAAAAGACTATATGAACAGTATTTTCCAGCTTTAGGTGGGCTGTTTTCAAGCATATTACGGCAGTGTAAAATACGCTGCAGTACTAATATGCAATATGTTACAGGCGAGCAGGACTTCACACTTGCCCATACGTGGAACAGACCTGCTTTCATATATTGGCATTCTAGGGGGAGGGGACAGCTCAGTGATGCTTAGACAGAGCGCGTGCTTAGCATGCCGAGGTCCTGGGTTCAACCCCCAGCACCTCCATTAAAAATAAATAAACAAACCTAATTACCACCCTCCCCCCAAAAAAACCCAAAAACAAAAGTCAGCCATATATTCTGTATGAATTCCTTCAACATAAGGATTCTGCTGACTTTTTTTAAAGTTTGAAAACAATAGCAAAGAGGAGCAATAGGCAAATAGCACACTGGTTCAACAAGTACTATGCCAGGCAGTCAGTCGTGATGGTGTTGGGATCTCAGCAGTGGTCCAAGTCCCTGCCGTCACGCAGCTGGCGTTCCAGGAGAACGTGCACTGAGCAAAAAAGCTGAGCACAGGTAAACATGAGGTTAACATTAGAATTAACATTAGATAAAATGTCTAATGGATTTATCTTTAAAATCTAATGGAGATTTAAAAAAAGAAACGTAACATTTATCCAGCTTTGGAAACTATCTGTGGAGTACAGATGATAGTTCCAGCGTTTTCCCACAAGGGTATATTCTGAACAAATTAGGTATAAAAGCGGAAAAAAAAAAAGTTTTCATACAGGCAAGCGTAAAACTATGTTGAAAGAAAATGCCGTCTTAGAACGATCTGCCCTGCTCTTGTAGTTAAAGGAAACGCAAAGGGGCTCGTGCTCAGGACCATCGTTGGTGTTGCAGAACATTGGTCTTTCCTTGAGGCTTCGTTTCCAACCACGTGCGTTGGTTTCCAGTGGCTGCAGTAATAAACTGTCACAAATGACTGCTTAAAGCAACAGAAATTTATTCTCAGAGTTCTGGAAGGCCAGAAGCCCAAAATAAGTCTCCCTGAGCTGAAATCAAGATGTCAGCAGGCGCGCGCTCCCCCCGCTGGCTCTAGGGGAGAGTCTGTTTCTTACTTTTTCCGGCTTCTGCGGGCTGCACGGCTGTCCTTGGCGTACGGTGGTGTCACTCCAAGCTACCTCTGTCTTCACACTGCCCTCTCCACTGAGTGTGCCTGAAAACCCTCTCTGCCTTTCTCAGACAAGGATACATAGGATTGCATCTAAGGCCTGCCCAGAAAATCCAAGATAAACCCTTCAAGATCCGTGACTGAATCACATTTTTTGCCATGCATGGGGATGTTCACAAATTCTGGGGATTAGGACTTGACTTACTGAGGAGGGGAGGTAGTTAGGTTTGTTTGTTCTTTAATGGTGGCACCGGGGTTTGACCCCAAGACCTCATGCATGCTAAGCTCGCGCTCTACCACTGAGCTGTACCCTCCCCACCTGGCACTTAGTTTTGAGGCTACCATTCAACCTGCCACACTGTGATATTTCTGTGCCTCCAAGTATCTAACCAAAAAAGTTAGTAAAAAAGAAAAGTAGAAACTAAAAAATATGTTTACCCTTATATCAAGCCATTGTTACAAGTAGCTGGAAATTTTTTTTAAATTCTGATTTGTCTATTTGCAGAAAAAAATTATTTGGTTTCCAGAAAAAGCATCCCGAATGATCATGGAGATATGTGGATAGACTGAAAACACTTGGTCTCTGGTCTGGAAAGATGAGACGGGGTGTTACTGAAGTCATTTCAAGGAATGTGCCTAGAGTGATCAGTGGTTTTGTTCACCAAATACTGCAATTCTAGAAGCAAGAGAGCCCCTCCGCCCCATGCATCCACACGCACCTTTGACTCTGGGAAGATATTTATGATTGGAGGAGGAACTTTGTACGTTTACAGTGAATGAATTTAAGGTACCCACTGTGCTTAGAAGTTAGCTAAATGACACATTCACAACAGGCTGAATATGATGAAACTAATATGCTGTTATGACCAAACTAGGGATTCTCTAAGACCAGTTTTACTTCCAAGGTAGCCATCATAAAGCCCAGAGGAGTTCCCTTAATTCCCCTCAGACTACTCTGGTTGCCTTAAGTCAAACTTTACTTTTTATCATTTGCACTCTTGACTCTAAACTCCAAGTCTGGGCTGTTCGGTTATTCAAGCTACTAACCACATGATTGATTACTTACATGTAAATTCATCAAAATTAAATTAAAGAGCCAGCTCCTTAGTCACGTGAGCCACATTTCAAATGCTCAAAAGCCACGTGGTGTAGTGGCCACCATATTGGACATAACGGACATTGACATCACTGCAGAAAGCTCCCCTGGACAGTGCTGTTCCAATGCCACGCGTACCTGTGTTTATTGATCATGTCCCCTGGGATGTCTTCAGTACACGGAACCTCAACACATTCCACACCAAGGTCATCTTTCCTTTTCCTCCACGACCTTGAAACCCACACAGGTAGTTCTGTTCCCCTCCGGTGTTCTCTGTCTTAATAAATGGCACCACTGTTTGCATATCTTACTGAGCCAGAAACCTGAGTCATTCTTATTTTTCTCTTCTACCTAACCTCCCACACCCATCAGGCAAAAAATGGTATGAATGGTTTTTTCACTCACTACGTGTGCTCAGTCAGTGTCCTGCTTTCCATCTCTGCTGCTGCCACATCGGTCCAGGCCACTCTCTCTTCTAGACACTCTCTCTTCTAGCTACAGTCCCCTGACGGCCCTCCCTGCTTCCAGCCTTAATGCTCAACCTTTCCCCATCTCGCTCTGCTGGTGGAGCAGTCTTTCTAAGCCTCAAATCCGACTGTACTTACAGGATGCCCATGGGGTGAAGTCCAAGCTTCCTCACATGGTTTACAAAGACCCTGTTGGGCCACCTTCCTCATCACGTTCCCTCCTCCAGCCTCGAGCACCAGCTCGCGTTTCCTGAGCACTGGCTAAGTGCCGGCGCTGCTCTAGGCGCTTTGCGTGCTTTGCCTCGTGTAGTTGTCCTAACCAAGGCCACTGGGTGTGGTTGTTCAGGCTATGCTACTGTGGACTCTGTGCTCCCGTGTAAGTGGCACATCCTCCTCTTCCCCCGCTTACAGCGGAGAAATCAGACCCGGAGGGAGGAAGCAACCTGCCCCAGGTGGGATGTGTCTCCAATCTGTTTGTTTGTTTGTTTAGAGCTACTGGGGAGTGAAGCCAGGACCTCATGCACGCTAAGCATGTGCTCCACCACTGAGCTATTACCACCCCCCAAACTATTTCAACTCTTCAGTCCACATAGGCATTTAAAGGCCACATTTTTAAGTAACACGTTGGCTTCGGTGAGGACAGGTGCAAAGCCCTGCATCCGTGACTAAATAACGCAAACCACAGGTGCGAGGTGGTGGGCTCAAAGCTAAGGAAGGGCTGTAAAAACCGAGGAGGCTTCACTTCTGGAAAGAAACATTCCCCCTCTCTTTATGAGACTGGAAGGTGGAAGAAGGTTTCAAAATTGCCCTCTTACAGATGGAACCGATAACCCTTGTGCTGCTTGTGGCCGATCGTTCCGGGAACCGGACAGCTTAGGCCTCTGTGGCATCCTAACCATTTGATTGTCCTGAATGTGGGGCCTGAATTTGACAAAGACAAAAAACAGAGACGTAATTATTAAATTTCATTTAGTGAAACCAATCTTACTTTGTGTGATCTTAAAAAAAAGAGAGGATAAAGTACTCGATTCATCAAACCAAGGTAGGACATTCAGAGAATTTAAATCACACACACACACACAAACATAGTCGTGTATAAACTGGTATTTTTATAACATGATAAAATTAGAGTGAAGTCATAAAGCTGGTTGTAAACCAATTTAATTAACTTTAATTTGTACAAAAATTCACTTATTCATCAGGAATATAGAAAGACATGTTATAAAATCAGTGTTCACTCCTAAGTCAAATCATTAAAGATTTTTAAAACTTGGGCTTAAAAGCTCTGAATATGAACTTTCAAGTCTGGCCAAGATGAAGTAACAAAGATCAGGTATATCCTCTCACCTGACAGAAAATCTGAACAAAAGACATAAGTCACTGGGTTTGAGATGTTGGCTATGGGCAGTGCAGGACAGGGAGCCCCGAGAGAGAGCAGGCAGGTGAGGGGAGCCCCCCTGCGTGCCCCCGGGAGGGGTCCCGAGGATGCGCCGCGGAGGGGAGGAGGCGGCTAGCGTCTCAGAGCTGAGGGGGGGACTGGGAGTCCCAGCCAAGGGCAGGACCAGCTCGCAGAGTGCTGAAGGGAAGGCGAACTCGAGATCTGCAGAGGTCCCCTTTTGACTAGTTGGAAACTGAACAGTAATACGTGTCTGAAGAAAGTGCACAAAGATGAGGAAAAACCACCAGAAAAATCCAAAGGGAACGACTCTTCAAGATTGCTCAGAGCTGGAAACAGATTTCCTTCCCACTGGCCGCTGAGTGGGAACCCTCACATTCACACAGCATCAGGCAGAGCCCTCAGAAGGGAACTGCCACCAGAGAAGGGCACATTAAGGCTGCTCTGGACCTGCCTGATAAATCCTAAAAGCTAACCTCACACGAACCAAGTCATTTCCAAATAATTCCCAGACAGAACTCAAGACTCTGCACTGGAAGACAAGGCGCACAGTTACGTATCAGCAGCCCAGGACCAGATGGGGCGACGTGTGTCCCAGCGCACGCCAGCGTGTGGTCAGGTGACAGGGGAAGCCCAGGCAGACCCGGTTCGAGTTCTGGCTGCCGCCCTGACTGTGCGGCTTCCCGCGAGTAGCCTCTCTCAACTTCAGTGTCTTTATCTCTAAGACGAGGAAAATAACAGCACCTACATTGTTGCGAGACTGAAATGAGACGGTGCGTGCACAGCACTTACTCAGGCCAATGTTAAAACAAAAAAAAGATAAAGATTAAAGCACCTTCCCCTAAAAACGGGGGATGATGCAGTCAGGTGGGGATTGGGAAAATAATTCACAGCTTAATATTTGTTCTGTTTGTTTTGTTTTGTTTATTTTATTTTTTTTTGCCAGAAAAGGGTGACATACAGCTGTAGCCTTCATTTCTTGCTCTTCCTGTTATTATGAAGAATTAAGCAAGCCTCCCAATGCACTGTGGTCCAGATTGCAAAAGAAAAAGACACATGAAGTCTGGACAATAATACACTGAAACCAGCTCACACTGACTCATGAAAATCAATTGTTAAATTTTCAGGAATTTTACGGACTGGTTGTTAAACAGCCATTATTAAAAAGTAAGTTGGCCGAGTAATATTCCATTGTATAAATATACCACAACTTCTTTATCCAGTCATCTGTTGATGGGGATTGTCATTCTAAGTGAAGTAAGCCAGAAAGAGAAAGAAAAATATCATATAATATCACTTATATCTGGAATTTTTAAAAAAGACAAACGAAGTTATTTACAAAACACAAGCAGACTCACAGACATAGAAAACAAACTTATGCTTACTAGGAAGGGAAGTGGGTGGGAAGGGATAAATTGGGAGTTCGAGATTTGCAGATACTGACTACTATGTATAAAATAAACAACAAGTTTATACTGTGTAGCACAGAGAACTCTATTCAATGTCTTGTAGTAACTAATGGTGAAAAAGAATATGAAAACGAATATATGTATGTTCCTATATGACTGGAGTACTGTGCTGCACACCAGAAATGGACACAACATTATAAACTGACTACACTTCAATAAAAACATATATATTTCAAAAAAACTAAATTGGAGGGCAGGGTATAGCTCAGTGGTAGAGCGCATGCTTAGCATGCACGAGGTCCTGGGTTCAATCCCCAGGACTGCCGTTAAATTAAAAAAAAAAATTTAAAACATAATTACCTCCCCCCTTCGAAAATTTTTTTAAAGTAAATTATATAAACTTACAAGTAAATAAATTATATAAAAACAAAGATAATAATACAAGGAAAGAAACTACAAAAAAAAATCTCTGATGAATATTTTTAATACCCTCCCCCTTGATGAATATGAATACAAAATCCTCATCAAAATACTAGCAAGCAGAATTCAATACCACATTAAAAGAATTATACACTATGGCCAAGTGGGGTTTATTCCTGAAATGCAGTGATGGTTCAACACGCAAAAATCAATCAATAAATTTCACCATATTAACAGAATGCTGGGGAAAAAAAACACATGATCGTCTCGATGCAGAAAAAGGATTTGACAAAATTTGACACCTTTTTATGATAAAAACATAGGAATAGGAGATAACTATCTCAACATAATAAAGGCCTACAGGACAAGCTTACAGCTAACATCAGACTCAGTGATGAAAGACTGAAAACTTTTCCTCTAAGATCAGAAACAAAATAGGTATCTGTACACCCATATTTGTAGCAGCATTATTCAAATAGCCAAGAGGTGGAAACTGCCAAGTGTTCACCGACAGATGACTGGATAAAGAAGATGTGTTGCATACACACAATGAAATACTATTCAGCCTTCAGAAAGTATGGAAATCCTGACAGCTGCTACACTATGGATGAGTCTTGAGGACATTATGCTCAGTGAAATAAACCAGCCACAAAAGACAAATACTGTATGATTCCACTCACATAAAGGATCTAAAGCAGGCCAACGCATAGGAAAAAGTAGAATGGTGGTTGTCAGGGGCTGGGGGAAGGAGGGAGGGGGAGACGTCATTTAACGGGTAGAGACTGAGTTTTATGTGATGAGAACAGGTCTGGGGACAGCACGGCAATGTGAATATACTGAACATACTGAATTATACACTTAAAATGGTCTTGGTAGATTTTATACTGTGTGTTTTACCACAGTCAAAAAACCTTTTTTTAAACAAGGGTATTAAACACTCAGACCTCATCCGTTCCCTCATCCTCATCCTACTTTGCTCTGTCCACCCTGGTCCATGCTCTTGAGGTGGCAGCCGTGGTGTTCACGTGGCGGACCTACTACACACAGCTGGGCTTCTGCACATCGCTGCCCAGCTCAGCCTTCGATGCCGTCACGTTGAGAGTGGACGTCGACCGTGATCGGAGTACCTACTCCTACAGAAGTCGGCAAACACTCAAAGGTGTTTGTTCGCTGAACCTTTGTTTACCAGCACTCTGGACAGTAAACTCACCACGGGCACAGGGCCAGAGATGATGAGGGTGGGTTTTGAAACACATGAAGTGTCACTTCTGTTCACTGGACCCTGGGGAAAAGGATGTAAAACAAAGACCACCAGGACCTGATGGGGAAAGTGCGTCAAGCCTGCAGTTCTGTGCTTCAGCCTCTACACAGCTGCTCCCTGATTCACAGTGTCCTTGCTGCTCAGGACGACCCAGACCTGCAGAGAAACCTGCAAAGAAAGCCAAGCCCACACCCCCCGCAGTTCCCCGCAATTAAATCTCTTTAATTTGTGCCAGCAGAGAGACAGCCCAGGGTAAGTTGTTCTGGGATGCATCCTAATGCAATCAGAGGCCAGAAGCTCCAGACCTTTGAGGCCACAAGTGGCGAGGTCTGGCTGATGAGACGTCCTCTGTCTCTTTCTTCAAACTCTTGCTAATTGCCTGCTAATTTGGCAACCTTGGTGAGCACTATTACGTCAGCACGAGCTGGAAGTCACTGGTGCCCCCTCGCTGCAAACTCTGAGAAAGAGCGAACCTGGAGCTGCCCAGAAAAGGTGGAAAAGGAAAGGGCATGTCAGGTGACAAGGTCAGGTGCAGAATGGGCGAGTGGCTGGGCTGCACTTGTGCTGTGAAAGGGGGGAGGGGTGGGAGCAGGTCCACACTCTCTCTGGAAATGTGCCAAGTCAATGTCATGCTCCGGAAGATGTTTTTAAGAACCAGAGGCAGCTTGTCCTTGTATAAGGAGAGATCACACAGCAAGTGTTAACTGAGGCTGTGTCCGCCTCGCCTGGGCGTGTGGCTCAGTCTGGTCCCCATCACACCACCTGCATCGGAGTCCCCACTATGCTCATCAAAATGCATACCCCTATATAGCACCCGCACCTGACAGATTCAGTTTGTCTCGGAATGAACGTGTGAAACAAGCTTATGAACACTGGTGTTTGAGAACCACGTGAATTCAGAGACGAGCAAGAAATTCAAGCAGTGGCCACTGTTGTCCGAGCTGCCTCTCACTGAAAGTCTCTCGTGTACTCTGTCCCTGATCAAAGGAGACCAAAGAGGCATGGTCATTAGGTAGGTTATGTGATCTGGGTGGTTTCTGGTCCAGGAAAAGGACATGAGTGAGGCAATGGATGACATTTGAAAACGTATGAAGATCAGTTAATAGTATTGCTGCTGCTTCTTTTTTTTTAAATAAATTTAAGTTGTCCTTTTTTTGTTGCGGGGTAGGTAATTAGATTTATTTATTTATCACTATTTTTGATGGGGTACCAGGGACCGAACCCAGGACCTCTTGCATGCTAAGCATGCACGTTACCCCTGGGCTACCCTCCCCCTAGTATTGTTTCAACGTTAATGTCCTTGTTTTTGAATCTGGTAATACTGTAGTCGCTCTGTATGTGCAGAAGTGGTTGCTGGACTTGCAGTGGTAATCACTTCATGATCTACACGAATGTCAGGTCACTGTGTGGTGCACCTGAAACTAACACGATATTGTACATCAACTGTATTTCAGCTTAAAACGTCCTTATTCTGATCACTGTACCAAGATGACATCTATGGTGTTAACATTGAGGGAACTGGGTACGGAGTCTCTAGGAATTCTTTGCACTATTTTTTTTTTGGCAACTTTTTTTGCAAATACAAAGTTATTTCAAATTTTTAAGTTACAACATTAAAAAAAAAAGAAAAAAGCTTTCCACTTGGTAAGTATGCACCTGACCTCCTTGCTGCTTGAAGTGTGGTCCGTGGACCAGCTGCATCTGGGAACTCCTCAGAAACGCAGGTTCTTGGCGGCTCCCAAGAAGCACGGAACCAGAACCTGCAGTTTAACAAGATTCTCAGGCAATTCAAAGGCTCATTCAAGTTTGAGAAACATCAAACGTTACTCATATTACCTCATTAAATCATCCAACAACACTACAGTTCGGACAGTATTAGCCACATTGTACTGATGTGGGGACGGAAAGGCAGGTGCCTTGTGGCTCCTGAGCAAGCAGAAAGGCCAAACCTGGACCCACCTCCGATGCTGACGCCTACGGTCTTAGTCACGGTGCTGCCGGCCACCTGGCTGCAGCCATAGAATTTACTATTACACGCAGGACTAAGACTCGGCTCTTGTAGACCCTGTTTTCTGGCTTCTCCCGGGAAGGCAGAAAGACACAGCTGGGAGAGCACCGCGCTGAGAGTCCCTCACCCCTTGGCACTTCGTTGCTTCGCAACCTGGACAGTTTCCCGGACGAACTCTGAACATGGCCCCGGGCTGGGAGGGCCAGGGGCCGCGAAGAGAGAGGCGCGAGCGCGCTCCAGGCGGGGAGGTGGCAGGTGCCACAAGCCGGCAACTTGCACACGACGCTTGTCCCGGGCGCGGGGAACAAAGGCAAGCGGATCCCCGCGCCCACCCACCAGCATTTCAAACGTTTATTTGGAGGCCTGAACGGGACGCGCAGCCCAGAGAGCCTCACCACACCTCACTCCCTCAAGGCTGTGTCCTTGACGCGGATGCTGGCGCGGGAAGAGTCGCGACGGCACATTCCAAGGACCGCGGCGGGACGAGGAGCCTCCCTTGGCCGGTCCAGCTTGCCGAGCGGCGGCGGCCTCGTGCTCCCGACGGCCTCCTCCCCCACAGGACCGCAGCACGCTGGGCCGGCGGCGCCCTCGGTGGCAGGACCGCGGGCAGGACAGGCATGCTGTCTGTTCCCGCTCGGGCACGGCGTTCAGTTCCCCTCTGGCCACCCTCATCCAGGCCCCACGGCGGCTGGGGGGGTGTGGCGAGGGCCGTCTCGACGATGCGCTTTCACGCCAGGCCCCCAAGCTGGGTCTTCAGACCCACGGAGGAAGTGACGCCTCTCACCGTTTCTTTCCCCGCCTTCCTCGTGCACATGCCCGCCCTGCACCCCAGGCTCTCGGCCTTTCTCTCGGGCCGCTGAGATTTCGCTCTCTGCTTGTGCCCGGCTCCGGAGGACCTGATGACAAGCCCACTGTGCAGCGTCAGCTGAGAGCGTGTGCCCCGGAGGCCCCAGGACGCTTGCACGTGCCCGGCTGGAGCAGGGCGGAGCGGACGCTCAGACGGTGGCAGACACCACTGCGCGCTGAGGGGGGCCCTTCGGGCCCTTCTGTCCCATCGCGCGCTGGTCTGTGCTCAGAGCCGGGCCTTGGAGGGAGCCGCCGCCAGGCCGTCAACACCGCTGCGCAAAGCGGGGAGGCGGCGGCGGTTACGGCCACGCCCAGTCCGGAGGCTCCCGCAACTCCGAGATAAGCGGGTGGAAGGTCTGAGCCTCAGGGCCAGGCTTATTCCTCAAAGACTGACATGCAAAGGTCTTCTCTTGACTCCGTTTCTTATCTCAGCCCGGCTGTGCGCCTGTGTGTGTGTGTGTGTGTGTGTGTGTGTGTGTGCGCGCGCGCGCGCGCGCGCGCGCGTGTGCACATATGTGAGACAGAAATTGAGGTAGAATGAAGTAAGAAAGATAGAAACGTCCTTTAAAAGCCATCCAAACAGACTCATTGATGTAGAAAACAAACGTGGTTACCAGGGAGGCAAGAGGGTGGGGAAGGATAAATTGGGAGTTCGGGTTTTGTAGATACAAACCTATCTGTGTATAAAACAGATGAACAAGGACCTACTGTAGAGCACGGGAAACTGTAGCCTATAGCTTGTAATAACCTACAATGAAAAAGAACACTTACACGTAGAACTGAATCACTATGCTGTGCACCAGAAACTAACACAACATTGTAAACCCACTAGACTTCAATCAAAAAAAAAAATCCGTCCAAACCGGAGGCAGAGCCACCTGGAATCCCGCTGGCACAGTTTCACTCCCCACCCCCAAACCTACGACCTGGTCCGAGGTTCCCGAAGGAGGAGGCTGCAAAGGGGGATGGGGGGATGGGAGGAGAACCCGAATCCTCAGAGCGGCTTTCTAAGCTACTTTCTGGGGAGAACTGCAGAAACGATTTTCACTCTCGTTTGCCTAAGAATCACAGGGGGCGTGAGTGCTCACGGGTCTTGGGAGGGACCCAGGAATATGCATTTGTAGTCAGTATTCCCAGGCAGTTGGGCGAAGGGAGGTCTGAGGGCCACCCTCTGAGGACAAGTGACCTGGAGCAGAGCTTCTCAAGCCTTAATGAGCGTTCCTAGGGACTTGTTTAAGTGTGCAGGGTTTTTTTTTTCTTACAATATGATACCATTTCTGCCAATTAAAAAAACACATAAAGATGATACGTGTATCTATAAATATGGTATTTAAACATCTAAACATCCGAAAAGAGATGCACTGGAATGAAATGGGGGGAATTTAAGTTATGACTAGTTTTTGTTTGCTTTAAAAAAAAGCCTTAAAAGCAAATATGGCGAAGCATTCACGGTTCTTTCTAAGTGGCAGGAATATGGGTGTTTGCTGGACCGCTTTTGCATTTTCTAGATCTTTCAACTTTTTAAAGAAAGAATTTTCAGAGCTTAAGTGTTAAATCTAGAACATCTGTGTTAAGCTCCCTGTCACCCCACAGAGGATAAAACGCACATTTTGGATCACAAGGTTCCGGGTTGGGTGGGAGGTTCTGCACTTCCCGCAGGCTCTGAGCGTGTGCTAACACCGCTGGTCCCAGGACCAGCTCAGAGAAGCGGGGCTCCCTGGTTCCGAGCCCTGGACTCGCGGCTCCCTGACTCCCCTGTTCTCTGAGACCACGTGCTTTGCTCTGTTATAAGCTTCCTGATTCATCAAAACTATAACTTG
Source organism: Camelus bactrianus (assembly GCF_048773025.1). Taxonomy (NCBI): domain Eukaryota; kingdom Metazoa; phylum Chordata; class Mammalia; order Artiodactyla; family Camelidae; genus Camelus; species Camelus bactrianus. Next base: position 1,278,784 of record NC_133573.1, on the reverse strand, counting down.
ACCTAGGAAAGCGATGGCAGTAATTTTGTATATTCTTCCTGCTAAAAAAAATAAATAAAATAATGTGTGATTGCTTGAGCTTGGATGAAATTGTGTTAGACAGCCAAACATAACTGAATCTTGCCAGTCAGCTAAGAATTAGTCTATTTTTGAAAGCCATATACAACTCAATAGAAAGTCTGCTGGGACCAGGTGTTTTCCGGTCTTTGGAGACAAAAATGATAATTCAGGCTCCAGCTGCCAACATTTTTTCTTCTCAATGTTTCTTTCTCTCTTGGGAAGACTTTTTACTGCAGTGACAGCGGAACTCCAGAGCCCATTCAGAAAGAACTTGAAATGCCCTCCAGTTTGTTATCTGCTGACCTGGGTGCGTCCCAGGGGCCCTGGTAGGAAGGCGTCTTCATCGTGTCCACGGCAGGTCGGTGGGAGAGGTGGCCCCTTGGTCTGGGATGACCGTGCAGAATCAGGGTTTCAGAAGGGCCACAAGATGCTCCTTAGATTCTTTCGGTGTCATGGTTGTTGGACTTTTTCCTCTTACTTTTTAAAAAATTTTACTTTTTAAATTGTAGTATAAAATACACATAATATAAAATTTACCATTTTAACTATTCTTTAAGCAGAAGTTCAGCTGCATTAAGTCCATTCACATTGTTGTGCCACCATCAGCACCACCCGGCTCTAGAACTGTCTCCTCATTCTGCACTGAAGCTCTGTAGCAATCAGACGAGAACCCCCAGCCCCTGGTACCACTGTTCGGCTGCTTCTCAATGTCTGTGACTCTGACTACTCCAGATACACCATGAGGGACAGGGAAGAGAGGAGGGGAGAGAGCGTGAGAGACGGAAGGAGGGAGGGAGGGAGACAGAAAGAGAACTACCTGGTGTCTCGTTTTAAAAGAACACTAATCTTATTGGATAAGAGCCCCACCCTTATGACCCCATTTAACCTTAATTGCCTTCATAAGGACCCCCTTCCTCCAAATACTGATGTTGGGGGTTGGGGCTTCAACATGAGACACAGCTCAGTCCATACCATCGTGTAAGAGGGATCAGACAGTCCTTTCGTGTCTGGCTTATTTTGCTTAGTGTAATGTCCTCGAGTGTCACGAAGGTCATTCCTTTCTAAGCCCAAATAACATCCCATTGTATGGATGCACCACATTTTGATTATTTATTCATCCGTTGATGGACATTGGGTTTTTCCATCATCTGGCTGCTGTGAATATTGAGCGTTGGTGTCCAGAGCCTCTGGTTTCAGTTCTTCTCTGTGTATCACCCCCAGAAGTGGGATTGCTGCATCAAATGGAAATTCCATGCTCGCTCTATTGAAGAACCACCCTGTGTCCTTAGACTTTTGAACAAAGGGCACATGTTGACATGTGGTTCTAAGGCCCCATCACATCACCTCAACCCTGGGCTGCCCCTGGCAGGGTCATAAAGGGAGAATTCCATCCTCCTGTCTCTGGAATGTGTCCCACATCTCCAGTCCTTCATCTGTGCTGCCCACTGGGGGACCCGTCAGCTCCACAGAAGTGTCCTTGGTGGACCCCACGCCCTTCCCCTCCCAGGGAAGCTGAATGGGCTCAATAAAGAAAACTCAAACTCCTGGAGGCAGAGGCTGGCACGGGTGGCCGAGGCCTGGACCAGGTGCAAGGTTTCAAAGATGTGAAAGGGCGGCCAGTGAGCCCTGCCGGACGCTCTCACCCCGCAGCCTGCGTGTGTGTGGGGCTTGCTCTGTGCTCTGTAAAGGTTGTCTGGGACCTAACCTCCGGGCCCTGACCTTCCGTCAAGGCCCTCAAGCGGACAGCTGGTTACTCGATGGTATTCAGTTTTAAACTGAAACATGCTCTTCTTGTTCAGAAGACAAGGTGACACTGTCTCAGAATTGGAGACTGTGGGGAGTGGGACTCGGTGACCTCGCTCCTGGCACTTACGGGGGTGCTGTGCAGGATGCTCCCCCATCAAGGCTGTCAGCCTGTCCTTTGTGACTTCTGGCTTTCATCTTTCTGAAGAAGGGCTTCCTGTGTCCCCAAGATTATACATTTTTTTCTCCAGTGTTTTTCTAATATTTTCATACCCCTTTTACCAACTCTTCTGGAGTTTGTTTTGTGTTAAGTAGGGATTTGGTTTCAGACTGATAGCCAAGTGTCCCCCAAACAGAGTACTGAATGAGCCGTATTTTCCTCACCGACTGGACGTGCTGTCTTTATCACCAGCTAAATTCCATCACATGCCTGGATAGGAAATGGAAAAAGTGAAGGAGAACTGTGCCTGTCAGGTTTGACTGCTGGTATCAGTATCAATTCATGATTATGTGTGTGTTTACTACTCAGCTGTGTCCACAGAAAGGGGCTGAAGACAACATGCTATAACACTGAACGTAGCTGATGCCTGGTTCCTAGTTCCTAAATGCCATGGCCCATTAGAAAGAAGTAGTGATCTTTGGAAGTTTGGAAGCCTCCGGCTGATTCCGGAACCCAAGTCGGGGAAAGTCCGAGGGAACATGCCGCATCGCAATCTTGTCCCCAGAGAAGGAAGGATCGAAAGTGGTGAGGTAATGTCAAAAGGACAGAGAAGTCAGTGGGAAGGACATCCCACAGCCACATGCGAGACAATTTGAGCCAAGAAAGAAAGAGAGAGAGAAAAAAATTTTAAGAAGGAAAAAAGAAAATGGAACTGTAGCCAAGCAGAACCCTATAGGCCTTCCCGGACAGACCCCTCCCCCAGACCCTCGGCGGCAGCTGCTCTCTGTAGGACCCACATCATAGCATCTCACGCAGATTTCCTGAGTGCTTAAGATGCTCAAAATCACCCAATGGAAGAAACTAGCTGCTTGATGATCAAGAGCCCAGAGCCCCCAGATGTCCTGGTGCCCAAGGATTGATCACCATCAACCAGTCAGAGAACTGTGCACAGCTGATCAGACCCTGGGATGCCCCTCCCTCATCTGGCCTTTAAAAATGCTCAGCAGATAGCCTCTGGGGAGTTCGGGGGCTTGGGGGCACCAGCCACCCATTCACCTTTCTCAGCCCAGCAGTAAACGTTTCTTTGCTCCAAACTCTGACATTTCAGTATCTTTTGGTCTCACTGTGCATCGGGCACAGACTTGCATTCTGTTACAGATTTAAGGTTATGGATTCTAACATATTGAACTTTAAAATTCCAAGAGTTCATAGTAACAGTCACAGAAGAGACACAGAAAAGAGAGGGAAAAGAAGAGTTTTTGTCTTTACTGAATGCCAGCTAGTAAATGTAGAAGGAATGATAAAATAGAAAATCACTGCTTTGTAACTTCCAATGTGATATCAATGGATGCTAAAGCCATCAAGCAAAAAGTTGAGAAACAGGATTTATTTGGCTTCAAGGATACACCCCCCAGATTATATTAACACACAGGAAAAAATGTGTGTTTTGATAGACTGCTTGGACATGGCCACTGCAAGTCCCCTGTGTGTATTCAGTTCCATCGGCTATGTGACTCACTTTGTCTTCCCCCCCCCCCATTTTTAAAACTGAAATATAGTAAAGTTTACAATGTTGGGTCAATTTCTGGTGTACAGTGTAATAGTTCAGTCATACATGAACATACACACATTCCTTTTCATATTCTTTTTCATTATAGGTTATTACAAGATATTGAATGTAGTTCCCAGTAGAAACTTGTTGGTTTATCTGTTTTATATATGGTAGTGTGCATCTGTTAATCAGATCCTCCCAATTTATCCCTCCCCCCTTCTCCTTTGGTAACCATGAGTTTGTTTTCTGTGAGTCTGTTTCTCTTTTGTAAATAAGTTCATTTGTCTTTTTGTTTGTTTGTTTCCACATATAACTGATATCATGTGGTATTTTTCTTTTTCTGGCTTATTTCACTTAGTATGACAATTTCCATGTCCATCCATGTTGCTGCAAATAGCAATATTTCATTCTTTTTTATGGCTGCGTAGTATCCCATTGTGTAAATATAGCACAACTTATTTATCCAGTCATCTTGATGGACATTTAGGTTGCTTCCATGTTTTGGCTGTTGTAAATAGTGCTGCTATGAATATTGAGGTGCATGTTCTGAAAATAGTATCTCTTGTACCCCTTAAATTATAGGCTGAGAGACATACCTGCTACAAAAATAGAAGAAGAAGAAAAAAGGAAATGACATAAAACAGTTTCAAAAAGAGAACACCAGGATGAAGGAAAAATATACACTGTATTTGATAACCTCTGGTGACAAACAGTAGGTCAAAGATAGAAGAAATGATCTAGCACAGATTCTGCAAGAGAAGCAGAAAAAAGAGGGGGATGGGTTGTTTATTTACCAGGATGGAAATAGAAATGAACTACCAAGTGGAAAATGTCCTGCTCTTAGGCAGTAACCCAGAGGTCAGCTGCGGATTCCTGCTCTGCGATTTGAGCTGTGTTTAAAGTATAACTTTAGGTCACATCCTTGCTTACTATCAAAGACTTCCCCAGGACTTCTGCAAATTCCAGGGAGCATGAGTTTTATGGCCACCTGGGCCCACTGGACAACCCACCTCACCAGTGTCTCCCCTTCTAGGACTGTTCTCTCTCTTTGCTTCTTTAGAAGCAAAAGATAAGAGCCAAGGAGCATTTCTTTGTCTCTGATTCATTAACAATGAAATATTTATTCTCTTCCTCCATTCCTCATCTCAAGGGGCCTTCAAGCTGTCAGCATCTCCCAGCTACTGAGACCCACGCCACCTGCCATCTTCCACACCTGGCACCATCTTCCTTGTCTCATTCATGGACTCCTGATTACGTTCACCTCAACTCCAGACATGGTCCTGGGAGGTTTCATGTAAATATCCCTTCTCACAGGCCAGCCTCTTAGTTCTCCAGCCATTTTTCAGGCTGCAGCCCAGTTTTGGATTGTAAACCTTTGGTCACAGCCATCCAGGAGGTATAGGTACTCAGAAGAGTACAAAGCCAATCAGCCACAATTTCAGGGCCATCACGACCACTGTACATTAAAGTCTCATTATCTGTAAGACATCCACGGTTGCCATGTGCCTCAGAGGCGTCAGGTAGAACCATGCCCTCTCTTGACCGATGTGACCATGCCTCACACCCATGGTTTCCCACCTCAGCTGCATCTGCGGCACCGCTCAGTCTCCTGCTTCCTGTTCTGCCCAGCTCCCACCTCCATCCTCCTGACCCTCCTCCAGGCTCCTAACCTCTTTGGCCATCTGTCCTCTCAGCCAGAGCAGGTTCTCATTCACAGAGAAAATGTAGTCTCCATCCTCAGTCCATCCCTCTAAAGCTGTTACATCGGGTTTAACTGGCTTATTTCCTCTTAAGCTAAGTCAGAGGCATAGTGGGTGGTCATTACCACCGGCTTCATTACTTTATCCTGTTTGGTAACAATTAGGGGTCAAATACTCTTTTGGTCAAGTTTCATACACATAAATGAAGCTGCATCTCTCTGATCACAGCCAAGAAAGGGTCTCAAGTTTTAAGGGCTCATGGGATTAGATTGGGTTCACTCAGATAATCCAGTTTAATCTCCTATTTTAAGCTCCTTACCCCTAATCGCATCTGCAGGGTCTCTCTATCCATGTAACATGCGCGCAGGTTCTGGGGATGAGCACGAGGACATCTTTGGAGGGTCATGATTCTGTCCGCCACACGCCATAGTTGACATAGCCAGTAACTGACTTGCTCGCCGTAATTCTTTACAAGTGTGAGACGGTAACACAGTGGATCCGGGTCACTGGTGCGAACAGTTAGATCAGTGCCCACGTGGTGACCCCAGCTAGGGCTAAAGCCAGGAGGACATGTTCCATCTGTTCAAGCTATCATTCCAGAGGTAAAATCTAAAATCTGTGCACTGGGAGGAACCTGGAGAAGTCTTCAAATGTCTGGCGATAAAGAGAAGTACTTAGGAATTGAATCAAGCTGTTTAAATGGCTGAATTTTTCCCTTTTAACTTTTTCCAGCTCTGCGCAGAGATGGGCGGTGATTCCAAACAGCTACTGTTTCGCATCGAAGCTTTGTGTTTTTCCCAGTGTCCATCCAAATTAGGATGAGAAAGTCATTTTGAAAGATACCTCTTATTCTCTGAGTTAACTTGCATGGTTGGATGACTTTGTAATTACAACTGCTCATCCAAACAGCTTGAATTTATTCCTACAAAGCTGAGGTCCACAGGCAAGGCAGAATGTCCATGTGGCCATAAAACTTGTCCCAGGGAGGGGCCCTCTGACTATGGAATGCTTGATTCCTTTTGTTAGTTGAACACGTGGGCTTTGAACTCAGCCAAAGATCTTGCGAAGAAAATTTTGAACTAAAAAGAGGCTCAAACAACTTAATAAAAAACAAGGATTCTTGTGTTTTTCCAATCCCCTTGGCAGCCTCAAGTGAGTAAGGAATGTTTTTTTCCATCACTTTGGGTGTCATTACCAAATAACTCGACACAAAGACGATTCTTGGCAATCTCTTCAGATGGTTTCTTTGACTAAAATTTGTTCAACGAAAATCACTTTCATCACTTTTGTTAGGAACTGTCACAAGAGTGAATTATATGTCATCACCTCTCAAACTATGAATGCACGTGAATTAGAATTCTTGGTGGAAGTTTACATCAAAACTGAAACATTCTCATCACTGGAGATCCCCATATGCTTTTCTTAAGCTGTGTGAACTTAAGCTGATTTTTTTTTGAAGTGCAGTCAGTTACAATGTGTCAGTTTCTGGTGTACAACATAATGTCTCTGTCATAAAGATATATACACATATTAGTTTTCATAAAAGGTTATTATAAGATATTGAATATAGTTCCCTGTGCTATACAGAAGAAATTTTAAAATCTATTTTTATATATAGTGGTTAACATTTGCAAATCTCAAACTCCCAAATTTATCCCATCTCACCCCCTTTCCCTGGTTAACCATAAGATTCTTTACTTTGTCTGCAAGTATTTTTTTTGTAGATGAGATCATTAGAGTCCTATTTTTTCTTTCTTTCTTTTTTTTTTTAGATTCCACATATGAGTGATATCATATGGTATTTTTCTTTCTCTTTCTGGCTTACTTCAATTAGAATGACGATCTCCAGGTCCATCCATATTGCTACAAATGGCATTATTTTATTCCTTTTTATGGCTGAATAGTAGTCCATTATATATATAGATAATAGGATATGTATGTATACATGTGTGTTTTATATATGTTATATATGTGTGTATGTTATATGTGTTATATATATGTGTGTGTCATATATATATGACAATCTTTTTATCCATTCATCTGTCAATGGATATTAAAGTTGCTTCCATGTCTTGGCTGTTGTAAATAGTGCTGCTGTGAACATTGGGGTGCATGTGTCTTTTCGAATTAGAGTTTCCTTTGGATATATGCCTGGGAGTGGAATTGCTGGGTCATAGGGTAAGTCTGTTTTCAGTTTTTTAAAGAATCTCTCTACTGTTTTCCACAGTGGCTGCACCAAAACTGCATTCCCACCAGTAGGAGGGTTCCCTTTTCTCCACAGCCTCTCCAGCATTTATTGTTTGTGGACCTTTGAATGATGCCCATTCTGACTGGTGTGGGATGATACCTCATTGTACTTTTGATGTTCATTTCTCTGATAATTAGCAATATTGAACAGTTTTTAAAGTGTGCCTATTGGCCATTTGTATGTCTTCATTGGAGAAATGTCTATTTAGGTCTTTGGCCCTTTTTTTTTTTTTTTTGCCCATTTTTTATTGTTTTTTGTGTTGTTGTTGTTGAGTTGCCTGAGCTGTTCATATGTTCTGTCTGGAAATTAAGCCCTTGTCAGTTGCATCATTTGCAAATATTTTCTCCCTGTCTGTAGGTTGTCTTCATTTTATTTAGGTATTTTTGCTGTGCAAAAGCTTGTAAGTTTAATTAGATCCCATTTGTTAATTTTTGCTCTTGTTTCTGTTGCCTGGGCAGCCTGCCCTGGGAGAGCACTGCTGTGATTTATGTCAGAGAATGTTCTGCCTGTGTTCTCTTCTAGGAGGTTTGTGGTGTTCTGGTTTGTTTGTTTGTTTGTTTTCAATTTTTCCTGCAAAGAAGGTATCAGGCCCACTAGGTTTTTAAAATTTTTGTTCTAATTTTTATGCTTTCTTGGTGGGGGTGGGTAATTCGTGTTTTTTTGTGGGATTTTTTTTCTTTAAACAGCAGTCCTGGGGATTGAGCCCAGGACCTCATGCATGCTAAGCACACAGTCTACCCCTGAGCTATATTCTTACGTTTAAGTCTTTAGTGGCTTTTTGTCTTTGTAAGCCCCTGACTTTTTCTCTTCCCCCAAACACTCTTTTGGGGTTACCCAAATCTGTGTCTCCAAGATGTAATTCTTGAGGCCCCAAATAAACCTCTTATTTGCAACCTCCTGCATTATATTTTTGGTTGGCATTACAAAGTGCTGTCGGAGCAGAGGGAAGTCCCCCTGGGTCTGCCAGGCAGAGCAGACTCTTTAAGGAGCAAAGCAGTTGAGCAGAAATGTAAAGGGTGTGTACAGGGAATGAACTGTATGGATGGGAACAGAGGGAGAGGAGGCATCACATGAGGGCAGAGGCACCAGAGGGGCTGGTAGACCCACCCCAAGAGTTTCAGTGGCCTCGTGGTGGCTAGCTGGGAGCCACTGAGTAACCTTGCTCTGGGAAGTAAAACAGATGTGCGTGTTAGGAAACTCAGGCAGGCAGGAGCGATGTGGGGAAACCACTGGAGGGAACGTGGCTAGAGGCAGGAGAGGCAGGGAGCTGCGTGTCCGCCCGGGTGAGAACGGACGCAGCCAAACCAGGGTGGGGCGACAAGAAGGTGGGCAGAGAGGGCGATGGAGGGGCGGGCTGGTGAGGGCCGGGAGGTGAGGGGCAGGGGCCGGGCCTCTCCAGCTGTCCCCCCGAGCCTCCCAGATTTCTAGAGAAACCTGCGGCCAGCTCCACTTTCCCTTAGTCAAACCAGAGCAGCCTTCTTTGCAGCCACGTTGTGACACTGTCACTCTCAATGACAGGAGCCATTTGGTTTCCAAATCCAGCCACTGTCGATTGCCCAGTCCTGGGAAATCAGTATTCCATTCACAATCCTGCAAATGGCTGCTAATGAATGTGACTCGAACAGATGTTAAAATAATGTTTTGGGTAACGGGTGCTCTGTGAACAAGGTTAGTATCTTCCCGTTCCAGTTTTCCGACACCACACACCTGGCATCTTCGCTAATTGAAACTGCTGGGTATCATTTGCCACGAATCCTCCTCACTGGGCTACTGTGGCATGAAATTATGCCAACAGAAGCAAAACCTAACACGTGATGAACATTGGCAAAACCAGTGACTGTGATAGCGGCTTTGCACGTGGGCTAGGAGACCAGGTTTTCTTCTTGGCACATGTGGCCAATTCTTTTTAAGTGGAATGCACAAAACAAAATAAGGAATGTTTACTAGATTTGCACTGTAAAGCAAAAATTCACTGGTTATGGAAACAAGAAGGATTCTACTCAAGATGTGCTCTGGTCTCTGGAAGGTGGTTTTGACAAACTGGTGCACATCTTCCACACCAAAGACCCAAGACAAGCCTGGCTGTTGAGGACCAGTCACCAGCACACAATTCTCCTGTCCTCTGAAGTGCTTCTCTGTTTCTTTTCACTTAAATTAGGGGTTAGGTAAACCATAATACTAATATAATAGTAACTATGTTTGCTGAGCGCTGTGAGCCCGACGTGGCCTAAGAGGTGTCAATTAATCCTCTTGACAATCCACTGAGGCAAGTACTGTTATTACTCACACTTTACAGCTGAGGAAACCAAGCACAGGGAAGTTTGCTGATTTGCTGGAAGACAGGGAGTGGCAGAGCCAGGACGCAGCTCTCCTGACTCACCGCTGCCTCCTGCTGGCTCTAACTGGGAGGAGCTTGGTGACCGCAGCGCCAGGAGGCATACTTTGGGTCTATACGAAACCCTAAGCAAGAGTCTTCTGTGTGAGAAACCAGAAGACCTATCACATTCTTTCTATCCATGCAATACAGCTAGAAAGTATAATTAAAAAGTAAGATTTCATTTACTGTGGTGACCCTACCACCACCAAAAGAAGACTCAAAATACTCAGGCATTAATTTAACTTAGGAACCAAGAGAACTAACCTACGAAAATGGCAGAATCAAAGTGGGGACGGACTCACCTGAATCCATCCTCATTGAAGATTCAGAAGTGTTGACTAGTTTTCCCTGTTTCTCTTTTCTGGATAAACCTCAATACAAATGTATAATGTTCTAGAAAACATTCTTTGAGAATTTTAACTAACATGAACACTACAAAGGGAGAGTCGCAGCTATCCCTTGGAATCCAGGGCGACTGGTCCCAGGGCCCGTCAGAGATGCCGAAATCCGTGGGCGCTCAGGTGCGTACTTGGACCGGTGCGCGTCCGCACACAGCCTCCACACACGCTCCTTTCACTTTAAATCTCCTCTGGATTACTGCAGTTACCTAACAGGACGTAAATACTGTGTGAATTGTTGCCAGTGCACAGCAAACTCAAGTTTCGATCTTTTGGAAATTCCTGGATTTTTTTCTGAATATTTTTGATGTACAGTTAATTGAATCTGTGGATATTGGACCTGCAAGTAAGAGGGGCTGACTGTCCTTTAAAATCACAGTTAAAAACTTAATGTCTCTCCAGAAATTAAATTCAATCATTGTATAAATTTAACTTATAAACCAGGAGCACTACAGCAGAGGGGAAAAGGAAACTGTCATAGATGCTGTTTGAACATGTCTACAGTTGGGTCGCCGATGGACAAATCTGTTTGACTCCCCAAATGGCCAACTATTAAAAAAATTAAACCATATAAAAATCTATAAAGCACTAGCTCATCCAGCCAGGAAAGAGAAGTAAACCTAAGAATGAAGAAGTCAAAGACATTATCAGTTCTAAGATGTTTGGGTATTTAAAAAACTTTTAATCTCATAATGGAACATATTTTGTACATGTCAAAAAGAAAACAGCAGTCAAGAAATTACATCTGTGACAATACAAGGGACAAAAGCTGTCTGCTAAGTACATGCCAAAAATGGAAACAAAATTGGCTACTAAATGCCCATGGTTCAGTCCAGGAGTGATTCATAGTAGGTGAATTAGGAGTGTACAAGGTCGCGGCAGGTATAGCTCAGAGGCACGTAGAAGGTTCTGGGTTCAATCCCTGGTACCTCCATTAAAAAAAAAAGTGTGCAAGGACAAAAACAGAAAGAGAAAATACACAAAAGTACTTAGCATCTCTAACAATTAAAGGAAAGGCATTTTAAGTAACTGAAGGTACTGTTACCATAAACAATAAACACGAACTTCTTAGTTGTCTTTGTAACCCTCGTCCAACCACAAGATAACAAATGCTGGCAAAACATGGAAACAGAAACAGGCGAAGATTGCCAAGTGCTCCTTCCGGGTGGCACTGGGCCTGCAGCTCTGACTGATGTCGTAGTGACTGGGCTGTCTTACAGCCATTTGATGACTCCACGGGGTGGGCCCGCTTGGGGATTTTTCTCCGGTAGAGATGCAAATAATTTCTGTCTAGTGCAAAAGGTAACACCAAAGCTTACAGTCTATGGCCTTGGATACTGAGCTTGTGAATCCCCAGTGCCTCAAATGCTCTTTGAGTTGATTCTGACGTCTTACTGGTTCCCTCATCAATGAATGGATTTGATGACATTTGGCATGTGCTTGTTTTATATTTGCATGAGAGTCACGAATTTAACTTGCTGAAAATTTGCTTTAGCACTTCCAGAGGGCATCCCATTGAGATGGCCAGTGGCCCCAGAGCCAGTTCAACAGCCTGACCTGAAAAGTGCGCCTACAGGTGGCTTAAGCCCAGACAAGCCTTTCTTGACTTCCAGAGAGACTCTGAAGCAGTGATGAAACAACCTGTGCTGACTATGGTGTGTTTCTGCTTCTGCTTGTGTGTTTCTGGGTTTGCGGTTCTGCTTTGTCTCTGACCCCCACGAGTGCCGGCAGTGGCTGGGAGCTTGCTGGTGTGGCCCCATGACTGGGTGTCTTTGCTGAATGGCCGTGGAGATTTGCTCTCTCGGATAGAGATGACACACATTGTCTTTGTCTGTATATCTGTGATCTCAATTCAATCAATCACTTTTTTTTAAGTGAAAGTAAGTTTATTTATAGATATACACGCTCCACAGACAGAGTGGGGTCCGTCTCACTCAGAAGGGAAAATGGCTTAGGAGAGACACTCTGTGGGCAGGATGTGGGCCATCTCAGAAAGGTGAGAGTGAGAGAGACCAAGAATTGTGGGGTGTTTAGTTTAAAGTAAAGTAGACACACACTCCATAGACAGAGCGAGGGCTCAAAAGGCAAGAGAGAGAGCGACCAATCAACCAGACATTTGACGCCCACTGTGCAGGGCTCTCTGGGATCAGGACAGGTGAGATTTTGTGTTTCTCTGTTTACCCTCTGATTGTGGCTGAACCTGTAGACCTAAGTGCTAAGCTGTAAGCTCTCTGTGTGTTAATGCACCTGTGTGTCTATGATTTAGAACAGCCTTCACCTCTAATTGTGCAAGTGTGAAACAGTTCCTTCCATCCAGAGGTTAATAATAATTACCCCTCTTCAGTTAAAGGAACTCTGTTCTGATTGTTCATAGGGATAAGAGCGAGCCTACACACAATGAATATTCACAAAATGTACAGAAAATAAACAAGCTGTACCTTTAATATTTTGAAAGTGCTAAGCTTTTGGTGAGGGGTAATCATCCTTACATAAACTGCTAGCTCAGAAACACTTTAAAAGTCCAAGTTTATAAAAATAAGGCATATTTTTGGACAAATCAGACTGGTTTGACAATTTGGGGTTAAGAAAGAAAATAAACAATTTTATGTTTCTTCTCTGATTTATCAGTACTAAGTGAACTACAAGCACACATTTAATTTTTCATAAGATTGATTTATTTTGTCTTAAAGAGATTAGTTAACTTGAACTTCATAAATTTCTTATGTTGGTTACTCATCAAATAAGCTAACATTACTCCTGTATACACCTTAAGGTTATTAAAATGTGTATTTGTGTTCAACTAAACTGATCACAATGTCAACAAATGTTTTTATAACAGTAATTAAGTTTTGTAGTATGTCAGTTTAAACATAATGTCCAAAATCCTGAGATAACTCCAAAGCTTGGATTAATAATAAATCAATTTAATTAATGAATAATTTTTTGATACTGGAGTAATTTCTAAGTAAGACTTAATATGGAACACCAATTACTAAGCATGATTTTCAGTTTTTGGTTTTTACTTTGGGGTGGTTTTTTTTCAGTACACAATAAGTGATTATATCTTTGGGTCACATTAAAAAAAAGTGTTCATTTTGCCACTTTAAGAGGGTGTGTGTGTGTGTGTGTGATGAAGAGAGTTGTGTTATGCATATCCTTGAGCTTTGCTAGTCACTGAAATGCTTATTTGTAACAAACAGTCCTCAGTTACCTGGCTCCCACTTTTCTGTTTGAAATACACTTTAGTTACTTTGGTTACAAGTTATAGTATTCATGCCTAAAACTATACCAGCAGCAATAGTGACAGAAAATTACAACTGTGTATGCAAAGTAATGGGGCGAGTTTTTGTTTTCAGAGAAAAAAGAGTAGTTTTGTCTTAAAAATAAAATGTTTGTTTCAGAATGGGAGACTATGATGAAAGATAAAATTTGAGTGAGTAACTAGTTGTCGAGGGTGTAAGACAAGCTGATTTTACTTGCTTTCATTTCTACTCCTTGAGTGTGAACAGAAACCATGAGACGTGCTAAATTTTGACTCTTTGCCAGCTTTGGTGGCTTATTCACTAAGGAATTGTTTGTGGGGGGGACTAGCTCAGCGGTAGAGCGTGTGCTTAGCAGGCACGAGGTCCTGGGTTCGATCCTGAGTACCTCCATTAAAATAACTAACTAAATAAGTAAACCTAATAACCTCTACCCCCAAACAAAACAAAAACAAACAAAAAGAAATTGTTGGGGGGAGGGTATAGCCCAAGTGGTAGGGCGCATGCTTAGCACCCCAGAGGTTCTGGGGTCAATTCTCAGTATCTCCTCTAAAAATAAATAAACCTAATTACCTCCCTCCACCCTGCCAAAATAAAATAATTGTATAATACAACAAAAAATAAATAAAAAATTTTAAAAGAAATTGTTTAAAAATAGGGGATCATCAGAAAACATGTACTTCCGTGTATTCTATTAACGCAAACTGGGACTTGGCTTCCTCCCTGTTACGTGAGAGACTGGTCCCAGGGCTCATGCCAAGGGGCTGCAGGGGCTCACTGCCTAAGAAAGCTACTCAGGCAGCCTGGATTCCACAGTTTCCTAAAATCGTGTCCTTGGTTACTCAAAATGCAAAACGTTCCTCTCTTGCGAAAGAGCTAAGGCTCCTTACAAGACTGTGCTTTCTTCCACGTTTATTTTTAAGTATTTTCACGCCAGTTAAATAAGTAACTGAGCAACAATTCTTAGGCTCCCTGTGATCCTATCTTAATAAAGTACCCAGACATCCTCTGATATTCTTTTGATTTTGTCTTTCTAAAATCAAGCCTTAACATTTTAAAAAGGAGAGGGGCTCTCTTTTACACTTAAACTATTTTTGAAATTTCCCAGATGACCCTTGGAAATCACAAATATGTATTCTTTTCACCTTATAAGAGGAGAGAGGCTAGAAATAATTGGGTTTGCTTGGTACGCTCCATATTTCAGTATTAGCCCAACAAAAGGACTGTGCAGAATAAACTGTCAAACCAGAAGAGACAGCCAGCCAGCCTTCCCTAAGTTACGTTCGTGTTGGTGAAATGTTATTAACAGCGATATTCCAAAACTTGCATGTTTTGTGGGAAGGTCTTGGAGATTTTTAGTGCCCTTAGTACCTCTGGTATGTTCTTACTTTCAGGGGAAACATTGGTTAAATCTTTACGAAGGAGTTAAGCACTGGCCCCCACAGAGAATTCCGGTTTCCTCCATCCTGATCCTGCTCTTTGCTGTGACATATTAACCACAGCTATTCCGTCTCCTGGCCGCACAGGCGTCTGCTGCCCTCAGATGCTTGTCTGAAGGCTCAGAGATAAGGCAGGATGTGACCTTCATGCAATGACAGTCTCAGAACCCTGTGGAAAGGTGTGTCAGAGGCACTTTAAATGACTGATGCTTCAAAGAATAGACACCTGTGTGCAGGCTTGTGAGCTGACGCTGCTTAGGTAACACTCATACTGTCCAGGGAGCCAAATGGGGACTTCCTGCTCTCTCTTTAATCCAGATGCAGGCAGACCTCAGGAGAGCACGTGGCTGCCCCAAGATAGAGCTGCAGGGGAATCGATTCCATAGGACTGAACTGAGGGAAACTTCACCGTGGGATTTTGTTCAGAATACTGCTGGAATTATTTTTAATACTCAGGTTTACGTGCCAATAGTAGGAAGCCCTTGCTCTGCCTTTTTAAGCATAGCTCTCAGTGTAGTACCCTCTGCTTTTGTAAACAGAAATGTTTGTACATTTTTAATGTATAAACCTTTTGAAACTTTTGTACATTTTTAATGGCGTCTGATTCTCACACTTCAGAATTCAGAAAACAAAGACTTCTACTGAATCACCTCTCTTTTCATATGAACATCATTATTTGCATAGTTGAATAGTAATTCACCCTCCTTTTTGCCAGGAAATCATGGAGAAGTCACTTGTGCAACGAGACCTTACCCCGAGTGCTGCATCTGAGAACGGTTCTGAGGGCTAAACAGGTGTCACGGGTGGCATCTGGTCAGCAGGGCGTCTTGGGCTTCGGAGTCGCTCAACATCGTGTGGTTCTGTTTGCAGAGTAAACCCAGGTTGGTCTAACGAGTAATTAATTTTCTCGCCACACTCATGTAAATGATTAGGCCAACCAAATCTAAGGAGACCAGCCTTTCTGTATGTAAAATAATCTTTGGGGATTATTTCTGACTGCAAGTGAGGGAAACTGTCAGGATAATTATGCAAAACTTGGAAACAGACAAAAGAGATTTCTGGGTGTTCTTTTCGCTCAGGGCTAGGTTTGCCCTTTGACTTTCTTCCTATCAACTGGGCCATTTTACAACTCTTTAAAGGTTAACCTAAAGAGGTCTGGGAGTGAGGCAAGTAATCTGTCTGGTGGAAAAGAGAACCACGAGGGTTGCAGTCTATTGCCCTGTAGGGATGTTAAACAGTTTTTATCTAACCTGGCAACCTTACCCTAACAATCCTTTATTAAATTGCCTCTAAGTGCTTTCAGCTCTGCAAGGGCTCTTTGTGCTAACATCTTCCTGGATTTCTTGTTGATTGATGAGTTGAATAAAAATCTCTGAAATGCATTTTTTATATTTGTGTCAAGGTTATAACTTTACCTGTTTTAGCAGAGGTTCAAAATGTTTGTTAAAGAAATACAGAGCCCCACAGATGAAGATTCGGACCATGCACTTAAAGATGGGAGAGAGGGGCTGAAATCTAGTCCACTCTCCTCCACTAATCCTCTTCCCTGTCCTGGGGCTGCGTCCATCCACAGGAGGGACATGTTTTTCTTCATACAAACATGTGCCTACAGGCTGCTTTCTCCTAATTTGCACCAAGGCATTGATAGGCGAGTGGTAGCCCTAAGTGTATCTATCAGGGTGAAAAAAAAGTTTGAAAGTATAAAACCCAGTGAAGCAGGTACTTCATGAAAACTGGTATGAATATTTTGTGGGTAACACGGAAATTCTTTCATTCTCTGAAAGGAAATCCGTCAATATGTAACAAGCTATGAAACTCACCGTAATTTAACTCAATGATCCTATTTTAGGGTGCATAGCTGAGAAGACAGATTCTCCCCCACCCCCTTCTCCTCCAAAAATAGCTGTGTGCCTAACAGCTCATTGATAACATGGAAACATTTCCAACACCATACATAGTTGCACAGTGGACTACACAATGCCTTTGAGTGTTCCTACAAATGATACATGAGAGAGAGTAGACTGAAAAATTACTTGGTGGCAGGATCACGCATCCCCAGCCCCCCAGCCCCTGGCAGGCATGGCGCTCACTGCACGTGTGGCTACGTTTGTACAGAATACACTTGTACAAGGCACGCACACTTAGACACTATAAGGCATGTATGGCCATCCAATTCCGACGAGGCTGGGAAGGATTCCAGGTGTGCAGCGAAATCTGAACTTCACAGCGTGGCTGAGGACAGCTGTAGAGCATGCAGGCTGAAAACAGTCTAAGGGGAAGTGTTGTGACCGTGTGGACAAAGGTTAATGCGGGGTGAGGATGGCCCCGGCGTTCCCGGTCTCGAAGACTGGCAGGTAAGAGTGGAAGAGTCTCCATTTATTCGATAAAGGGGAGTTTGAGGTGATGGAAATAGCAGCCAGCTTGACATTGGTTCTTCCTCTGTAAAGCTGATACATTTCTAATTAATCTGGCGTTAAAAGTCTTAATTTTTAAAAAATCTTAATGGGCCCGATTCTCTGTTCAAGCAGAAACACCTTGGATTTCCCGGGACTATCACTAGAGGGCCACCTAACCGTGTGCACTGACGTCTCGGAGCCCGACCTCGCCAGTGCAGCCCCGGGACCAGCCCCGTCAGGGGGCTTATTAGAAATGCAGGCTCGGGGTCGCCCGGAGACCCACAGAATCATAATCTGCGCCTTTGACGCGCTCCCCAGTGGCGGGGTGCACACCGAAGTGCGAGAAGCCCTGCCCGGGGCGCACAGGGCTCTCCCACCCTCCTGGTAGCGACGTGTCAGCCTCGTGGCTCGTTTGCTGCGTTCATCACGCCCACCCTGTTCCTCCACATCTCCCTGTGGCCGTCGTCGCTTTTGTCCCTCTGGACGTGGAAAAGCAGGACAGGAGGAAGTTTTAACGCTGACCCCGCCGACCCCACAGCTGCCCGGCACTTTCCAGGGCCAGCGCTTTTCCCGGCCGGCACAGAGCAGCTGTTAACACTCTCCTGCGTTTCTGCGGGAGAAGATGAAACCTTTTACCAACACAGAAGTAGAGGCTTTTTAAAGTGTGTTTACCATGGAGGCCACATTTTAAAGTACGATTCAGCCCTTGAAATCAGTCTGTCCGGAACCAAACACAGCCAGCCCCTCTCCCGCCGCCCCAGACACACACACACACGCTAACAGCAGGAAGGGAGGAACAGAGGAAGTGGTCCTACGGAAGGCCGGGCTGGATCCCGGTGGACAGGAGCGTCATGTGATGTAACCAAGCAGGACCCTCGGGGCCCTTCCCGGGACAGACCCCTCCCCCAGATCCTCTGTGGCAGCTCCTCTCTCTTGAGGACCCACATAATAGTATCTCACGCAGATTTCCCAAGTTTCTCAGATGCTGAAAACACCACCCAATGGAAGAAATTAACTACCTGATGATCAGGAGCCCGTGGCCCTCAGACCTTCTGGGGCCGGAGGACTGGTCACCATCAACCAGAGAGCTGCACACAGCTGACCACAGACCCTGGGCTGCTTCTCCCTCAGCTGGACTTTAAAAAGGCTCAGCTGAAGCCCCTCGGGGAGTTCAGGGTTTGGGGGGCACCAGCCACCCATTCTCCTTTCTCAGCCCAGCAGTAAACCTTTCTCTGCTCCAAACTCTGACATTTAGGCATTGTTTGGTGAACTTGGCTCGGTACAGTGGGACTGGCTCAAGGCATCTCTGCCGTGGGTCCTCTCCACCAGGCGCTGGCAGGTTTGGGACAGTAAGGCAAACCATAGGCTCCATCTCTTCCTTTCATGCTAGTGGAATCCTACCAACCAACTTCTGTGTTTCCCGGCATCTTACTGCTCTCGAGGATGCAGCCTGGGCTCACCCTCAGCACGGGGAGGCAGGGCTGCAGGGGCTGGAAACACTCCCAGGGCAGCAACCAGAGCCTTGACCTGTCTCCTGAATTACAGCTCAGATATGTTTTAAAAATCTAATGCAGTGGCTCTCAAACTTCCCAGGGCATCAGGAACCCCTAGAGGGCCTTTTAAAACACAGATTGCTGGGCCCCACCTGCAAAGTATCTGACCCCGTGGGTGTGAGGTGGGACCTGAGAGTTCATGCTTCTACGGTGTTCCTGATGGTGTCGGTGCGGGTTGGTGACCACATGCTGAACACCGCTGAGATGTTCTAAAGCATCTTTTAAAAAAATTGAAGTATAGTTGGTTTATGATGTTACTTTCTCATGTACAGCATAGTGATTTATAGTTTTACATACATATCTTTTCATTATAAATTGTTATAAAACATTGAATACAGTTCCCTGTGCTATACAGTAGGACCTTGTTGTTTATCTATTTTATATATAGTAGTTTGTATCTGCTAATCCTGAACTCCTAATTTATCCCTGCCCCACTTCCCCTTTGGTAACCATAATTTTTTTTTTCATTTTTCAGTTTTATTAAGTAGAATTGTTACAGTTTGACTGCACATACCCAGTATGTTGCATGTAAATATGTATACACAATATACTGCACATATTTTTTTAAAATTTACATATATATACTGTTTATTGTTTCTAAGAATGTTTAAAACTAGCTTTTCAAACTTACATAGTTATCAAAGGAATAAAGCCAACCACAAAATAAGAATTAATTCAAAAAGATACACACACCCCACAATTAACAGCAACATCATTTATAACTGCCAAGATATGGAAGCACCCTAAGTGCACATCAGTAGATGAACGGATGAAGACGATGCAGCACATACACGTAATGGAACACAACTCACTCTTAAGAAAGAAGGACATTCTGCCACTTGTGGTCCTTCATTCACTTTTCTTTTCACTTCAAAACCCAGAATTTAATAGCTGGCATAAACATTTCCATTGCATCAAAAACAACATAATACCTAGAAATAAACTTAACCAAGGAGGTGGTAACCATAAATTTATTTTCTATGTCTGTGAGTCTCTTTCTGTTTTATAAATAAGTTACTTTGTGTCATTTTTTTTTAAGATTCCACATATGGGTGATATCATATGGTACTTGTCTTGCTCTGTCTGACTTCACTTAGGATGGTGACCTCCAGGTCCAACCATGTTGCTGCAAATGGCAGTATTTTATTCTCTTTTATGGCTGAGTAGTAGTCCATTGTATAAATATACCACACCTTCTTTGTGGACATTCAGGTTGCTTCCATGCCTTGGCTGTTGTAAATAGTGTTGCTATGAGCACTGGGGTGCATGTATCTTTTTGAATTAGAGTTTTCTCCAGATAGATGCCCAGGAGTGGGCTTGCTGGATCATATTCATTACTGAAGATTTTTAAAGAATAATGTTTAAAGAACAGGCTTTTTGCAGAGACCTTTATCAGATTACAGAAGCCTCCTTCTAGTCACAGTTTGTTACGATTTTTTACTTTGAATGGGTGTTGAATTTTGTCAGACTTTTCTGCACTGTTCAGAAAATGATATAATTTTCCTCCTTATTCGCTTAGTAAAGAAAATTGCACTTGCACCAGTTTTTCAAACGTTGAACTGAATTTGCAGTTGTGGAGTAAACATCATTCAGTTGGGAAAAAAACAATAGCACTCACTTATTGGGTTACTGTGAACAGCCTGAGCGTAGTAACTGGTTTGTCACAGTGCTCAGTAAACGTCTTCAGCCATTGCTTATTACAAACTTTGGGGAAAGACTGAGCTGTGAGTCTCAGTCTCCCCACAAAACCTTGCTAATGTTTTTGCCCTTTGAATTCCTGGGGGAAGGTAACTGAGTGATCTGTAGCCAGTGAACTCCCCAACATAATTATTTCAAAGAATATATTCCTGCAAATACAGTTAGCTCTTAAACATGAAATAAGCATTGTCACCAATGAATGCCGAGGACATTGTGAGATAAACGGACATTTAACACTTAATGCATTTAAGCAGCATACACAGTGATTATTACTAACACGCCAAGTGCTGGCCGGGGCACAGCTTTAGACAATTTTCCCGCCTAACAGCTCTTTACTGCCACGTATTTACATTGGCCATTGTTTGGGATCCAAACAGATAGATTTCTATTACTTTGACACAAAAGCCACCAAGTAATATGGGTAGGTAGGTAGACCCCAAGAAATCTTTTAAGGTATGAGTGTCAGAGTTCGGTTTTTTGTTTGTTTATTTAGACCACAAGACTGCCACCTAGTGGCACGAATGATTAGTGCAGACACAGCCAAACAGGTTGTAAGGAAAAAAAGAGGGAACTAAAATTTATTAAGGGCCTACTGTGTGCCAAGCATTGCAGTAAGTAATTTATTTCTTTACATCTTTCCGTCTCCTCCAAGATTCTTCTCCTATGTGAGAGCACCCTTTCCCATGACGATGTAAAGTAAATGAATTAACAGATACAGTGTCCGGAACATAAGAACTAGGGGGTAGCTCTGATGATGATGGTGATGGTGAAATTTAGATCACAAGCTTCCTGGGGACAGAGATCGCATCATATATTATTGCATCCTCTACAGTCCCTTGCAGTGGTCCACACTCAGCGATCATGTGCTAGGTGATTGATAAACCCACCCTTGAGAGCAGGAATGCAGTCACTTGGGGCAGGGGTCGTCAGTCAGGAAGCTCTCTCCTCCTAGTGTTTGAAAGTTGAAGCCTAATACTCAGGCAGAATCTAAAACAAACAAACAAAAAAAGACAAATGAACTTATATATAAAACAGAAACAGACTCACAGACATAGAATACAAACTTGTAGTTGCCGGGGAGGTGTGGTGGGAAGGGATAAACTGGGAATTCGAGATTTGCAGATACTGACAGGTATATATAAACAGATAACCAAGTTTATACTGTATAGCACAGGGAACTATATTCAATATCTTATAGTAGCTCGTGAGAAAGAACATGAAAATGAATATATGTGTATTCATGTATGACTGAAGAATTGTGCTGTACACCAGAAATTGACACAACGTTGTAAACTGACTATACTCAATTAAAAAAAGAAGAAAGTTGAAGCCTCGGATTTGAGATGAGAGACAACATGGGATCTCTGGGTGGGAGTTCTAGAAGGGACTGTGTATGGATGTCTGGAAGGGCGTTCTTCCTGGCATGTGGAAGATGAGCTTCAAATAAGGTAAGAATAGTGTTGGCACACCAGTTAGGATGCATTCTAACTGCGTGAAATTGAAAAACCTCACTAATACAGACTTTTTTTTCCCCCTTGATAAGGTGTCTGGAAGCAGGTGACTCAGGGATCCCAGTGCCCTGGGTGAACATCCATTTCCTCATGTTCACCAAATGGCTGCTGCTCTCCAGGAATCACATTCTCACACAACTGCATTCCAGGCAGGGAAAGCCAGAGCGGGTAGAAAACTTACCTTCGTCTTTGGGTGCTGTTCTCCCTTTCTTCATGAAGAAGATCGGTGTCTGCCCAGAGTGGCTGCACCCCTCCACCCAAGGCAGAACTTTATGCAACAACTTGTCTGTCTTGTGAGTACAGTGATTTCAGATTGATTTGTTTCTTAGAGGGAAAAATGAGCAGTCAAAGCAGAAAGCAAGTTAGGCGTCTCAACTACTTTCCACCCAGAGTAGATCCTCCTTATCCTCGGGGGGTTACGTTCCAATACCCCCAGTGGATGCCTGAAACCACGGACCATACCAAACCCCATATGTACTGCATTTTCCCCCATACATGCATACATATGATAACATTTAACTTATAAATTAGGCACAGTAAGAGATTGACAACAATAAGTCGTAATAAAACAGAACAGTTAAATATAACAATAAACTGTAATGACAGTTATGTGAATGCGGTCTCTCTCTCTCCACATACTCTCCCGTCTTGCAGTGATGTGAAAACAGCCACATGAGGTGATGAGGTCAGGTGAATGATGTAGGTACTGAGCTGGGGTGCTGGCTACAACTGACCTTCCGACAACACATCACCATCCTCTTCAGGTGGCCCCAAATCATGGAGCCAAGGTTGGTTGTCAGGAGCAGATGATGTCAGTGGCTGGGGAACCTGGACGGGACACAGCATGACAGTAGATTTCATCCCATTACTGAGAACAACATGTGATAAAAATTATGAATTGTTTATTTCTGGAATTTTCCACTTAATGGTTTCAGACCTCAGGTGACCAAGGGTAACGAACTTCGGAAAGTGAAACCGCAGATATGGGGAGATGACTGTAACTTTTTAGGCTAGAAATTGTGGGCGCCCGTGATTCATAGATGCAGCTTGGCCCTAACTATGAAGGAAATTATGGTCTGTTGGAGGGCCAGACATGAAAATGCATACTTCTAATATCATTTATCATAGTGTGCTGTGGGGCCCGCCGTTCACAGGCAATTAGCCCCGCTAGGAGTATCCAGGAAGGCCTCCTGGAGGGGGCAGAGTTTAGTGTGGGACCTTCAGGATGACAGTGCAAAGGAACAGTGTTGTGGGAGAAGACAGAGTGAGGGAAGGACAGGGACACTACTCTGTACGTGGATACACATGGTGGATACATACCTTTGTCCACATCCAGAGAAAGCACACCACCAAGAGTGACCCCTAGTGTGCACGGTGGACTTTGGCTGATGCTACGTGTCCAGGTAGGTACATCTTGTAGCAGGTACCACCCTGGTGAGTGGGGATCGGGGCAGGAGGTATATGGGAACTCTGTCCTTTCTGATCAATTTTGCTGTGAACCTAAAACTACTCTAAAAAATAAAATCTATTAAAAGTAAAAGGCAAAAAAATTTCTTCTGTATAGAACAGGGAACCATATTGAATATCTTGTAATAACCTTTAATGAAAATATGAAAACAAATGTATGTATGTATATGCATGACTGGAACATTGTGCTGGACACCAGAAATCGATACACTGTAACTGACTGTACTTCAACTTTTTAAAAGGCAAAAAATAAAAAAAAAGGGCACAGGACACTTGGACTCTTAAAAGAATGTAGTTCCTTAGGTGCTCGAGGAAGGAAACAGAGTGAGTGATCACAAACAGTAGGAACAATATTTAGTGAGTGTCCAGTATGGCCCAGGCTGTGTTAAATGGATCAGGAGTATGATCGACTGTTACAACGATGTCCTTACGTTATACAGGTTCTGGGGTAGGACCTGTTGTTACAATCAAGTCCTGGAATAGTCTCTCCTCCTGACTCCCTGCCCTCGTGAAGCCCTCACCCACATGGACGCAGGGCTACTCGGTGGTCTGCTGTGGCACGTTGGACACTTTTAGCAGAGCCATAGACCATTTGCACATTAGGCTGTGGTCTTTCGATTGAGAACACTCCCACCACCGTGTGGGGAACCCTGGGCCGGCTGCTGGAAGACCAGACCAGTGGGACCCAGCCTAGAGCAGCCAGCCTATCAACCACCAGACAGAACAGAAAGGCCTGCCCTGTGTCCAGTCCCAGTGGAGTTGCTGGCCACCACATAGTGAGCCAGATTTCAAACCAGCCAGGCATGCTCCCACCCCAGGGCCTTTGTACATGCTATTCTAACTGGGATAGCCTTCATGTCTTTGCTTAAATGAAAAGTTCAATAAGACCTGCCTTGATCATCAAATTGAAAATTTAGTTCCAAAGAGGGGAGGGTGTAGCTCAGTGGTAGAGCACGTGCTTAGGATGCAGGATGTCCTGGGTTCCATCCCCAGTATCTCCATTAAAAATTTTAAAATAAATACATAATGAACCTAATCACCTCCCCCAACAAGAAAAAAACAATTAAAAACAATTCAATTCCTAACCCCTGACACTTCCTATACCCCGTCCCTGCTTTGTTTGTTTCTAATGGTGACCCCCTTCCAATAGGATATACAATGTACACATGGGTTTTGTTTAGCTTCTGTCTTCTTCAGGAACCTTATCTTGTTTGCTGCTGTATCTCCATCCTCGAGAACAGTGTTTGGCACTGTAGGTTCTCCGTAAATATTTGTTGAATGAATAAACTGGAAATTCCGTTCATCCCAATTTTAGGCATCTGCCAGCCCCTAAGTCACTCAAACTATCATGGCTATAAATAATGTGGGTGCCACTAAAACCACAAGCCTAAATACACGGCTATTGAAATCCCAGGAAGTACGGAAATTCCCTGAAACAGGTAAGAGGGGAGCCATCATAGCTCCAAAAGCTTTGCTCTGTTGTTTCTGCAAATACACTCAGAACAGAATCCCAATGTCTGGAAACTAGGGCCCCACCCAGTAAAAGCAGTTTTCTTTGTGAGATCTTCGTGCACCGGGCCCTGCGCTAATATTCCAGAGGCTTTCAGAGTGGTGTTCAAGGTCCGGAACCCCTCCTCCGCGAGCAGCCCCCCCACCCCCCGCCGCCCCGTTTCTCCTCCTGCCCCATCATTTTCTGAGTCCTGGTCAACTGGACCTTCTGGGAGCTCCCTGAACGCTTAGGGACCGAGCTTCCTGGGTCTCCGCCCACTCGCTCTCCTCTGCCTGGAAGGAATTCTCTTCCCCTTGCCGCCTGGATTTCTCTGCCGCTCACCCTTGGGGAACAGGTTCAAGCAGCAGTTTCTCTAGGACCTTCTCCGGCTCCCTCCCACCCAGTCACTGTTCTTCCACGGTGCTGTCCACGACGACAATAACCATTTGTACTGAGCCCATGGTTTCCTTGCCCAAATCTCCGTGGCCCACAAGCAGCTCGAGGTTAGGGACTCTGTGTGTAAGGCTTGATTTTACGTCTCCAAGACTGAGCGAAACAAACGTTGGCTGAAAACACGAGGCAGTGACAAAATACGGCTGCATCACAGGGCTGATGCTCCGCGCCCGGCTCCTGGGTCCCGAGGGCCTTACGCACGGGTTTCTCGTTCTAGAGCTGAGCCTGGGTTGCCGGGAAGCAGGAAAGCGCAGTTCCCTGGAAGGAGCTCAGCTGTGAGGGTGGGGCCTTGTTCTGACGTTCAGAGGGGTCCAGCTGAGGTTTGGCACTTTTTTTTTTTTTTGATAAACACGAATATAACACATTTAAACACGCATCTGCCAAAATGAACCAGACTTTAAAAACGAGCAAAGGGCAAACACAGAAAAACAAATCCAAGTGAGTCATAGGAAAAGGAAGCAACGAGGTTAAGTCCTGCAGAGACTCACTTTCGTTTTAAGCATGGAGGGGAAATCAGCGGGCAAAGAAATCAAACACCCAGCTCCCCTGCGTCTGGGAGAAAGACGAGCGCGGGGGAAGGCGTGGTGCGCGTCTGGCTGCGCCCGGAGCCGCGCCCTGGGCTTCAGCCGCCCCTGCATCCAGCCCGGCTGCCCTGGTCCAGCGGGGTTGCCGGGCGGACGTTCGCAACAAGAACTATTGATGGAAGGAAGGAATGAACGAACCTCTTTCAAACCCAAAAGCTTTATTCGGGCAAATGAATGATTCTCACTCCAGCTTTTCTGACTTGACTCCAAAGCCTTGTCCAAGGCTGGTGCTGGGTCCCTGTTTCATTCACTTCCCTTCATCCAGCGCACTCCCTTCCCTGCAGAGCTTTCCCTGTCTCCCTGCAGAGAGACACGGTTTCCAGAACATGAATGGGGAGGAAAGAGCCAGAGTTAGCAGCCAGGGCTTTAACCTCCAAAAAGACTTCGCAGTGTCTTTATCTCCTCTCTTGTTTGCATGGCTTTTTCTTTTTAATTAATTCAGTTAATTAAATTCAGAGGTGAGCCAGCTCATTTTCTCTTATAAGTTGTTTACTTGGAGGATCTGGGCTATTTGGGTGACCTGCAAGTGTCAGGAAATAATATGCAATTGTAGATTTCCCGGCCCAGTGTTAACTCACCGCATTGTAGCTGTCGTGCAAGGAGACAGAACTTGGTGGACAACAGGCCATGGCCTCTGCTCCCTGGTGGAGCCAGGAGGTTACAATGTTAAGTACGACTGCGGGGGCAGCATTTCTATGTTGAGAGGCCAGATGGCCTTACATATCTCTCATGCTGGATGTGTAAGTTGCAGAGGGAAACTAGATTTCATCCAGCTCTCCAGCCTAAGAGGAGACCAGAAGTGGCCTCCCCCACCAACTGTGAGCTCTTTGCCTCCACTGACAGCAGCATCTATAGCAAAAAGCTGGGCTGCCACCTGCGTTTCCTTGTAAACATCCGAGTAGCCACAGCAATGGCCTCTTGAGGGTTGGTGTGCCCAAGGAAGCGATGTGTGGACGGAGGGAGTAGTGCCAGGGTCAGACACCGGGCGGGCAGGCAGGCAGTGACGACATCTGTGCAGTGCAGGCGCCATGGAACTGAGCCAAAGGGAGGCGGGTTTGGAGCAGGGAGCCTGGGCAGTGCCATGTTGTTTGTAAGAAGATCCTGGGCTCTGGAGCCAAGAAGGCATTGGGTTGATTCCTGACCCCAACCCTCATCTTGGGCAAATGTTTGAAGCTTTCTGTGCCTCTGTTTCTTGGTGTCCCAAATGGGGACAACAGTAGCAATTACCTCTGAGAGTCAGGAGGGCCTTTATAGATGTCATTTCATTATGCTCACAGCAGCCCACGAACACTGTTCTAGGTCCCCCATTTTATGAGTGGCAGACGGGTAGCCTTTTAATCAGCAATCACGCAGCTAAGAATGGTCAGAACCAGCATTTGAATTTGATCCCTGTGTCCAGATTATTTCTATTCTCTCTCAGTATTACTGGAAAACTAGTAAAGTCAGAAGAAACACTGCTGGGAAGTGGGTGCTTGAAACATTTTTGTCATCTTCACCATTGGGGAGTGTTGAGTTCACATTCCTCACAGCCCGCCCGAGGCTTCCTGTGTCTCCGGCTGCCCCTGGTGGGGCCTGCAGGGCTCTGGGCAGCTTCTCCTTACTCTCTACTCCAAGGCTGTCTACTCTTTACAGGTTGATTCTCAACCCTGACTGCTCAGTAGAGCTAATGTCTAAAAAAAAAAAAAAAAAAGTGGGGAGGGTATAGTTCAGTGGTAAAGCACGTGCTTAGCATGCATGAGGTCCTGGCTTCAATTCCCAGTACCTCCATTAAAATAAATAAAGCTAATTACCCCTCCAACAACAAAAAAGAAAGATTTTAAAAACAAAAAACAGCACAAAGGCCCCACTCCAGGCTGGGGCACACTGTTTTTTTAAAAGTTCCCAGATGCTTCCCATGTGCAGGAGGGTGAGAGCTACCCTCCACACCTCTTCTTGTGAGCTTGTCCACTCACACCCATTATCCTCTTGAAACAGGAAACCTACTTGGCTCAGCCTAGAACTTTCTCCCGATTTCTAGACTTTTATTTGCCTACTGGACATCTTTCCTGGAGCCCACAGGCACCCAGTCAGAACTGGATCAGTTGTGTCCTCTCATGACTTGCCCCTCTTCCTGCCCTTCTTACTTCAGGGAATGGCACCAAAGCCGGAAAGCTGGCTGGCACTTTTGACCTCTTCCTGCCCTTCCATCACACCTGTGGCCAATCTGTCCACCTGCTGAAATGCTTTCTTCTCTCTCCTCCTGGCCGGGCCTCGGTAGGCCTTGCCATGTACCTGTCAGGAGGTCTCCCTACCTCTACCTAGTCTCTTTCTAGACCACCTTACATATCTCCTACGCCTTGAAGGCACACAGAGTCCTTTGTGATGTGCACCTGTGATCTCTCTACCTGGCTGCCTCACCTGCCTCCCACACCCTGTGCTCACTTCTAGACTATTTAAGGTTTGTGGAAGGGACCTGGCTCTCTTTGGCCTCCCTCCTTTGCATGTGCAGCTCCCCAGGGAGAAATGGCCTTAACATTATACCTTTACCTGATCACCTCTAGGGCATCTCAGAACTCACCAAAGTGGTTCCCTCCTCTGGGAGAGCCTTGGCTACAGTTCTGGCTCTCTGCCCCGAGCACCCTGTGCTGACTGTTATCCAAGCCCTCTTAACACACCTCCTCAGCCATCATTTCACAATGACTCCTGTGCACCTAGGAGCTCCCGGAAGCAGGGACCGTGTCTTTTTTCTCTTTATCCTCAGAGCATGATAGAGACTCAGATATAATGGTGGAGGGAACAGTGGTTATTCTGGAATTTCTCTATTGGTGGGGCCTAGGGGTAACAGTCTGGTTGGAAGAAGGGCTTAGGGGATTTACCCTGAAACCACATTTTCAATTAACATTTCATGTTGTTTTTGTCTACTATTTGAAGTTACGGGTCTTAAAACAGAATAACAATTTTTAAAAATTACTTTAGCGAAGATTGAGAAAAATGGCATTTTTCCACATTTAAGAATATTATTTTAATTTTGGGTAGCTGGGGTGGTGGAAAATAGAAATGCAGGGGCTACTAAAACATTCTCATCCCCTCCCCCCACACTCAGGTACTTTGGACAGAAGAGACAGAGGGATGTGAGGAGACTTGGAGGGTGGACTGTGCACTGCTCTTAAATTATGACAGTTACTTGTGCTTTTTTAAACCTTTTTTTTAATGGAGGTAATGGGGCTTGATCCCAGGACCTTGTACATGCTAAGCACGTGCTCTACCACTGAGCTATACCCACCCTTCCCTCCGATGTTTGTGTTTTTAGTGGGTGTGATGTGCTGGTAGCAGGTACTTTAGCATCAGACACAGTCATCTGCCTCTGACCATAACATTACTACCTTTCACCTGAGCTAGATAACTAGATAGTCTGTTTTCACAAGTTCAATAAATTATCTACATTTTCTTTTTTCTTAAAAAAAGGCATTAACTCATGTTTCTCTTTAGTATCGCCTATAAATAAAATGTGTTTTTATGAACCATTTACCAAAGTGTTAAGGGTACTAAATATTAAGTACAGATTTCTGAAGCATCAGCCATCACTGAAGATCCACATTCTGCTGTTCTCTCTCTCTGTTAGTCACCTTGCTTCTGGAGTTCTGGAAGTGGCGCCAGGCAGAACTTGAGTACAAATGGGACACTGTTGAGCAGGAAGAACAAGCCCGGCCAGAATAGGAGGCGTGGTGTCCCCACGTGGAGATAGATGAGATTACCCAGGAAAAGCGGGCGCTGTTTAGATGTGCTTTATTCTGTTTACTTCTGGACTTGTCAGCCTTGGCCACATGTTGGAATCACCAGGGGGCCTTAAAAAATGTTGGTGCCTGCATTCCATCACTGCATACTCTGATGGTACTTAGTGGCCTGGGGTGTGTTCTGGCATAGGGAAGTTTTTAAAGCTCCTCTGGTTATTCTAATGTGCAGCCAAGTTGAAGGAACACTGCCTGGAATGGTGGACACAGAAGAGAAGTGTGATCTTTCCTTCATAATAACAGTAAAAATGGAAAAAAAAAAAAGAAAAAAAGACTGGTATAAATGTATAAGAAAAGAGGCATTGACTTGTGTCCTTTCATAAGACCAATAAAAAAATGGAAAAAAAATTAGCCTCTATGACATAGATGTAGAAGGAAAGGCACATTGGTTTTTATAGTTGATTCCCATTTTTTCACATGTGCCTTCATTATTGCGGCCTCCTTTTCATCGTAGACTCGGTGCCCCTTTATCTTCAACTAAGTCCCGGTCACTGCTCCCCCTTCCGGTTGGGATGTGCACAAAGCAGCGTGGCTCTCATCCTAAAGTCAGAGAAAGGGTAGAGGAAGCAGGGAAACCTTTGTTGAGGTGCCAGCAGTGTTTGGGCACTGAGCTAGGCATTTTATATAATTGTAAACGTAAATTTATTGCTGCCTCTCCTGCTGCAAAATTAAAAAACAAATAAAACTATGTATCTTTGTATAAACATTCCAGAACTATGAAAAGATGATTTTTTGAGTCATCTGTATTATTGCTTCTTTCCATCAGCTGAGATAATTTAGTGCTGATAGTACTTGCAGTCAGCAGCAGCAGGACAGTAGGTTGTGAACATGAATAACTCTTGGAAAGAAAATGCTTTTACCAGGAGCATCTGAAAATGTCTCCAACTATAGATTTTATAAATTGAATCACAGATTTACAGAATGTTGGCACTGAAAATGTCTGGAGGGAACAAGTCAACCTCCTCTTTTTATAAATGGAAAAAAATGAGGTTCAGCTAACAATAGAAGGTGACATTTGTCTTTTACAATGTAATAAGCTTCCAACAATCTCCATTATGAATAATTCCCATTGTTTACAACTGAAGATGGGGGTCAAAGTATATGTTGGTGAAAAACTGTACATTCAGAGATGAAAGCTGAAACTTAGACAAAATTAGATGTTCATAATGTTTTTGAGTCTTGAAAAACAAAAACGTATCATATTGGCAGCATACGAAAAAGTACTGAAGAAAAGTCATTTTGGTGATTTAAACTGACAGTTTTAAATTTAAAATTGCCAACTAATAAGTTTAAATTTTCATTGCAACATGCTTGTTGAAAAATTGATGATTATGACTCATTTCTCTTTATCATTCTTCTTTATTTAAAAATTGTTTAATTTTTTTTAATTTTTTAATTGAAGAGTTTTACTTTAATTGTGAATGCATGCTCCATTTTTTAGAGAGGCCAATATTGTGGTAGTGAGACCTTGGGAATGAAGTTGACTAAATTCACATTTGAACACAGCAACTTGCTTCCTGAGTGATCTTGGACATCTTAAATTCTCTGTGCTATAGTTTCCTATAAAATAAGAATAAGAGAGTTGCTTCCTCATGACTGTGGTAAGGGCGGGTTGAATTAATGTACAGAATCTGCTTGGAAGGCTGCCTGGCACAGAGGGAGGGCCATGTACTTAGTGACAGCTACAGCTATTATTACACTATATGTGCTTTTATAATCCAGGTAAATCTTGAGTCTTACTGATTTCATCTCTTAAAAAAACTCTAACTATAAACTCTAAAATGGAAACTCTAAAACTTCATAGTAGTAGCTAATTAACACATAAAGCTCAACCAAGAAACACACAGTGGAGACCAGTTAGCTGCAGACACCTGTGAAACTTTCTGTCCTGCACGGACTCTAAGCTGTCACTACCGTCACTTCTGAAATCTAAGGCAAGCTCAGGAGTAGAGCTTTACAGCTTGGCCTCGTCAGGTACCCAGACCCCTAAGCTCAGACCATGGCAGGGAAACAGTTTACTGTTCACATGTGCATTTTCAAAAAATAGTATTAAAATGAACACTACGTATTTTGTTGCGTGTTTAACATCATTAACAGAAAAAAAAAAAAAAGAAATAAACCCATACAGTTATGAATAAGGAAGCTATGTCTGAAAATTATTATTATTTCTTTTAATTATGCTTGGGATTTAGTGACCAGTTAGGAGAAAAATCATTTCATTGGTGTAATCCCTTGATTGATTAAATTGTTTTTTTTTTCTTTTTTTAATTAGGAAGAAGAGTGTGTTCCCTTTACCACCTGGGGAAAGTGTATAAATATAACCCTTTATGCAAGTGTTCTTTTTCTGGGTAAGAACCTGCCACAGACTTTTTAAAATCTAATATGAAATGCTGAGAAAACTGAAAGTCAAGCTGGGAACTATGTAGTCTCATAGAGAAAACTGTTTCCAGAGAACATCTGAGCCAATGCAGGGAGCCACTCTGGAGGTTCCACAGTGTCTTCTGCTCACAGTGCTTCCCCCAATTCTTTTCACCTCATTTGTTCAAATCAGATCAGTGGTTTAGGATTCTCCAGGGTCTGATTAAGAGACCAGATGGAGGCATTAAGAATTCTAAAATTTTCCAAGAGGAACAACCAAGGTAAAATATCTAAGAATAGCCTAACAAAAGGATAATAGGAACTATCAAAAAAAAAAAAAATTAAAAACTACTGAAAGACATAAAAGAAGCTTTAAACACATAATTCTAGATTAAAAGACAGTATCTCCAAAATATCAGAACTTATAAAATTTATTTGGGATTTATTGTGAATAAAATCATATTAGTAATATAGTAATAAGATAATGAGAGTTTTACTAGCTCAAGAATAGCCAGATTAGAGAATAGGACAGGAAGTCCAGATATGGGCTCTGATATCAATAATAATTTAATATACGAGATGGAAGGCATTACAAATCAGGGAGATAAATAAAGGTTATTCAATAAATGGAACACTTGTTAGCTATTTGGTGGGAAATGTAAAGATTAAAATCATAGAGTGAACCATATATTGTGATAAATTCCAGAAATATTTAAAAAAGTGACACAATTAGGAAAAAAACTAGAAATAAATATGGATGAATATACAACCTCTAGATGTGCAATAAGTTTCAGAGGAAAATATATAAAGATTTCCATGCCTCAGAAGCATCCTAAGTTTAAACAAAACACCAGAGGATGTTATTTGTTAACAAATCTGACAAGGGGCTAATCCCTTGAATACATAGAGAGTTCAGATCACTTCAAAGATAACACCAAAAAATCTCAGGAGCGTAGAAGGCAGAGAAGATGAACACACATTCACAAAGGAAAAAAATAGATGTCAGGCTCCAATGGTAATTCAGTCAGTGCACATCAAAATGAAATAGTTTTCCACCTCTCAAGTGACACAGCTCTGTTTATGAGGATGAAGTGCCAGTGATCACCAATCCCAGGCCTAGGCTACTGGATAAATTTTGTGATGTATGGTTTATTTACAATGCTGTGTCAGTTTCTGGTGTACTTCTCCAGCCTTCTTAGAAAGCAGTCTGGCAGTTCATATCAAGAGTCAAAAATATTCATATGCTTTAATCCACTAATTCAGCTTTGAAAAACTTTTAATAAGGAAGTATTTCAAAATGGCAGGGAAAAGTCAGTGTGGATGAAAGTCACAGACATACTTTTATATGTATATATATATAAAATCTCAGCCAAACTATTCTTCCAACCCTTCACATAGTAGAATATTATGCAGCCATGAAAAAGTGTGTCCATGAAAATATTTTATGACATGTCAAAGTGTTATGCTTATGATAAGCTTGAGAATAAAATTAATATATAAAATGATTTTTAATATACAAACAATGCACAGTTCTGAAGGAATTATCTCTATAGGTAGAAGCACTTTTCTTATTTTATTATTTATTCATTTTCAGAGTTGGAGTCTTTTGATTGTAGGTGACAAAATCAATCTCCAATGGATTTAAACAGCAACCAAAAAATGGGGATGGATGGGATTTATTGTTTCCTGTAAGTGAAAACCTCAGGTCTGAGGTCTGGCTTCAGTCAAGGAGAGATACTGTAGCCCAGATGATGTCAAGGGCTGGTTTTGTCCTGTCTTCATTCTGTGTCCAAGAGTGTCTTAGCATGCTGCTTCTAGGCACTCAGCATCCCAGATCACACATCCATCCAAGCTAAGAGAGGTCTCTTTTGGCAGCTTCCTCTCTTGATAGAGGAAGCTCATCATTCACATGGGCATCAGCATGTATCTCCTCACGTAACAGTGGCTCTTACTGGGTTATTTGCCAATTCTCAAATCATGTGTAAGGCCAATAGAATGAGGGGTATTAGTTGTCTTAAACAAACTAAGATCTACCTCTGATTCTTCAGGAAGAGTAGGTCAATTGAGCTTAAATCACAGGACTGAAAACAGAAGGGAGGTTATTTCTCCTAAAGCAAAATCTGGGTCTTCTTCTAAGACTGGGGACAGATCCAGGACAGCAGTTCTGTCCACTACTGAGTACTTTCAAATTTTCTTTAATGATCAAATATTAAAGTTATGATCAGAAAAGATGATATGTAAGAAGAAACTTGAGGAAGGAGAATGGAAAGCTTTCCTGTTTCCTAAGAAATATTGAACCCATTAAGTGCTTGGAAGAAAAATGGAAATGTGTCCAGTTTGTAAAAGTTCTGAAATGAATTAGAATTGATTTCACACACCATGTAGGAGGCAGTACTATACAGAGTTAGTGTGTCTTTGGGCTCTGAGTATTTCAGTTCTTTCACTTAATAGTTGCTTCCTTTGGGGCAAATTGCATCATCTCCACGTGGCTCTATTTCCTCATCTGTAAAAGAGATATAACATTACCTTCCCCACAGGGCGACTGTGAGGATTTAGAAAAATACATGTGTGCTGAAGCAATAGTAAGCATTTAAAGAACCTTAAATATTATGATTACTTAATACATAATTTAAAAATTATTATGCAGACTTTTTAAAAATGCATACTATTTAAATGGCCTATATGTGCTGTTCAAGAGAGTAAGGCTCAATACATCTTCTATAATACATTTTTCTCAGCCTTAACTAATTTTCACATTTAATCACACACACACCAAAAGTTATTCCTTTCACAAGCGTGAAGCCTTAACTGTGAAGAAAAGGATGAAGAAAGAGGGTAGAGGAGGAAATAAAATGCTTTCTCTACAAACTGATGGCTTAAAAACTAAGAAAAAAACACCTTTTTAAGACTTTGGTCACCATATTCATAGCTAATAATTAGGTAGAGTTTTTCACATGCCTGTGGTTAATGTTCTAATTGTTTTCACCTGTAGCAAATCATTGACTCATCACAGTAATCCTATAAATTGCTGTTATTATCCCCTCATTATATGGGTGAGGAGATTGAAGCCCCTAGAGGTTAAGAAATTTGCACAAGGCCCCACAGCTAGCATCGGAGCTGGGATCCAGATGCAGGAGTGTGGCTCCAGGAGGGGCTTGTAAACACTCCCTCTGCTCTCCCCTGCAGGTGCAAGCCAGCCTCCCGCTGTTACTGTAAATAACATGATGTGGTTCACTTAGTCTTGAAATTCACGTTCTTTGTAGCTTTCTCTCTGAGGCAGCCATCAGGAGCAGCCAGGGACCCTGAGTACATGCTTCTGGACTATGACCAAGAAGGTAGATGGAAGGAAAACAGTTTAAAAATGGGATCTTTAATGTGCATTCTTCAGTGGCCAGAAGAAAACCTGCCTAGTGAGGAACTGAAACCCTATCAGGCATGTGCAAATTATGCTTCAGACACTCCCGTTGCCCTTGGGTCCACACAGTCAGAACTACAATGGATCAGGGACATGAATCTTGTGCAAATGCAGGGAGTAGGAATACCTGCCATTTTAAGATCTCAAGGAGTATGAAAAGCATGTGAATCTTCCATCAGCAGAGACCTGCTGTCATTTCCAGTGTTTCCCACAGGGCATGTCTGCAGCGTCACTGGTCCTATTCAGAATGAAGACGACAGCTAGCACCTGCTGACCCCTGAATCAGTGATAGGTTCTCCCTTGAAAGGAAGCATATCCCCTTCATGGGTTACAACTAGATCATAACCTAAGTAATTCTATAGATGTAGAAGGGATATTTTCATTGGTTCTGCTATCACAGACTTGTCTCCAAAAGAGCATGCCACCAGTTACTCCATTTTCACCCATTTAAAGATATACTTAACAGGCTTCCTTCTTTAGTGCAGTTTTAGGTTTACAGAAAAATTCACAGAAAGTGGAGTTCCCATATATTCCCTATGCCCTGCACACAGCTGCTCCTGCTGTCAGCATGTTACATTAGTGGATGCACTCATTCTTTTTGACATCCTTCATTCCTCCTCCCTTAAAGTTTAACATGCCTGATATTCATGTCTCTTGTGGCATTTATGTGTGATTTACATCTCTTCTCACGTTTATGTGAGGTTTACAGCACATGCATGATGTCTGTTTAAGCGAGGGTTGGGGGCAGGTTTTCTGTGTAAAAATACGATCATTAGTGAGTCTCATGCTGCTGGGTTTTTGGGTTGTCAGGTCCTGTTGACCATTGCTTTTGTTATTGGGATCATTGTCTATGGACTCTCAGTGTTCATTGTATTTTCTGCAAAACTTCCCAAGAACCCAAATGGAAGAGACCCAATCCAGAAGTAACTGTGCAGATGGGCCACACCCATCACTGCGTCCCTCATCAGTTTTATCATCATCATGACCCTGAACACCATATATGAGAAGGTGGCAATCATGATGACTGCCTCTGGTAAGCTCCTCCTGCAGCTGAGGTCATTTCTACACCAGTTTTAGAACCAGGTGAAAACAGAGGCTATCTTTTAGGCACTTCAATTCCAGTACATTACAGTCTTTAGAAAACTTCAAGTGTAAATGTATTTTCTCTAGCCTATATGAGAAGTGAATTAGCTCCAGCTTCGCATTAGTAAAAGGGACAAAGCAAGCATTAGAATGTCCAAGCTCTGTGTAAACAGGTCAGTGTTGAATAATATTTTCAATTACATTAGATCATGTACCCTATGGTTGAATGTAAATAGTCTCTTTATTGCAAATAAGTGGAAGAGGGTCATGGTTCCAGTGGCAGATTTGCTCGTGTGTTACAGAGGGGACA
Source organism: Camelus bactrianus (assembly GCF_048773025.1). Taxonomy (NCBI): domain Eukaryota; kingdom Metazoa; phylum Chordata; class Mammalia; order Artiodactyla; family Camelidae; genus Camelus; species Camelus bactrianus. Next base: position 1,241,760 of record NC_133573.1, on the reverse strand, counting down.
AGTAATCAAAATGTTATCTGTCTTCCCCCCATGCTGTTCCTGTTAGTGTAGCTCCATTTGCATCATCTATGGCCTCTATAATAAATGTTTCTTCTCTCTGGCTTGTATCCCAGCCAGCGGCTTAGCGGCCCAAGTTAAGTGCTTCCCACAGGCTGCATGTGGCTGGGTTGTTCTCCCAGTGGTCTGCTCAGTAGTCATCTTCTGAAAACACTAAGACCAATTCAAATTCTAAACTAGGAGGATGATCCGTTTTGTGTTCTCCAAATGCTTCTAGCAAGTCACCCCCTGTTTTGTTTGTTTTCTTCAAGAGTCCTACCTTCCTGCCATTCAAGGAGACAAGAGAATATCATTTAGCAGGATGTTCAAGAGTAGTTTTCTGTCAACTTACACCTGACAGAGGACAGTTCTTGACCATTGGATCCTGCTGTGCTTATAAATTTTAAGGAACGGCTGACTTTTTTTACCTTGTGGGATATTGTGTTCATAGTGGGAGAAACTCTTACAACAGTGTGTACACTTGGAATTAACATAGTAGCTATGTTAAGGAATTCAAAACAGCTTAAATGAAAACAGTGTGAATTGTGTATATATATATATATATAAATATTTACCATGTTAACTCATGTATTCATGGCTTTGACTAGTCTCAAAGCCGTTCACAGTTTTACAGACTTAACTTTTCTTTATTCTAGCCGCAGAGCTCCCAAGGACTGGACTGACTATGAGAACAGCCTAACCAGGAAGGTGTTCTTGTTCCAGTTTGTCAACTACTACTCTTCATGTTTCTACATCGCATTCTTTAAGGGCAGATTTGTGACTTATCCAGGAGATCCAGTGTATTGGCTGTGAGAATACAGAAATGAAGACGTGTGAATACAGCTTTGTGTTCTGACAGTCTAACCTGTTTCGTGTTTTCTCTTAGTTGCCCAATGAAGGGTGTCTTTACTCTCTGTTCCTTAGATATTTCTAGCCATAAAATAATGACTTTATTTCATGTTAGAGCTATCTAATATTTAAATGAGATTTTCTTTCTAATAGTCCAGTGTGACCCAGGTGGCTGTCTCCTTGAATTGGTGACACAGCTGACAATAATCATGGGAGCACAGTCAATTTGGAATAACATACAAGAGGTGTTACTTCCGTGAGTACTAAGTCATGTGATCTTGGGGTTAGAATGGCCCACCCATCCACGTCATTTTCCTGTGTGCTCAACTATAAAACAGGGGAGACTCTCCGCTTATGAAAGACCTCCAGATAAGATGATCCAGCCAACAGTGTAAACGTACCTGCTGTTTAATAATTATGCTTAAATACCTTCCTTTTAATGTTTAACTTAAATCCCCAAGTGCTATAGTTTCTGCTTATTAGCCCATAACTGGGGGCTGACAGATCAGAGCCCTTTGAGAGATGGCCCTTTTTGGGGCCGTGAACTAAGTTTTCCCACAACTTCCCACAACTTTCTCCTCCTTTTATACATGCATTTAAAATACCATAACAGGAATTTGTTGAGTGCCTAGTATGTGCTAGTCACTGTATTAAGTGTTGTACATATATGTGTGTGTGTACAATTTAATCACCCAAACAATCCTTATTCTTATCTTCCTTTTGCAAATGAAGATTCTGTGGGTTAAAGAGGGTAAATGATTTGCCCAAGCTCTCATTGCCAATAAGAGACCACTGTGGGACTCAGATGTAAGACCCTATCTCTCTGAATCCATGTTCTTCTAAGAACAGAGGCTCTCTTGGGGTCCTAAGGCACAGGGTTACATAATGTTTTAAGAGACACTTGTCTAAAATAATAACTACAGAGGTTTTGACTTACTGTTCTCTTCCTAAAAATGAGAAAAGCAGAAGTTAGCTAAGGTCACACTGTCCTTTTGATTTTCACATAAGCCCAATCCCATGTCAAAGTGGACAGTCCAGTGTTATCTGCAATTTCTGCACATTTCAAGGAGCTTACTGTATTTGCTTTCTGTTGCTGCTGTAACAAGTATCCCCAGACGTCATGGTAGTAGGAAGAAAAAAGAAAAAGTCTCCACTAAACAACACAAATATAACCTCCTAGGGTTCTTGAATGCAGAAGTCTGCTGAAGTAAAGGTGTAGGCAGGACTGTTTCTGAAGGCCTCAGGGGAACCTGTATCTTTGCCTTTTCTGGCTTCCAGAGGCCACCTGCATCTCTTGGCCTGTGACCTCTTTTCTCTCTCTCAAGGTCAGCATGGTTGTGTGCCTCTGACTCTGATTCTGTGGTCACATCTTCTCTCCTCTCTCCCCTCTTCTGCCTCCCTCTTCCTCCTTTAATGAACCTTGTGATTACATTGGGCCCACCTCTCTGTTAGAGTCAGCTGGTTAGCAACCTTAACCATGTCTGCAACCATAGTCCCCCTTTGCCAGGGACCCTAACCTCTTCATATGTTCTGGGGATTAGTACATGGACATCTTTGGGGGGGACCATTTTTCTGCCTACCACACTAAACTTTTTAAGATAATTTCTGGCTTTGAGTTTCTGTTCTTGTGAAACTGTTGATCTCTCTTCTGTCTTGCCTTCCACACCAGCATTCTGCTCCTGGCCAACCTAACTGCAGAGCTCACCCCTCTCTGTGGCATCCCCCAAAACCACTTACACAAGCAGGCCTTACTGATGTTTGGAGCATGGAGGAGAAACTCAAACAACTTGAATTTTGAAATGAAAAACCTCCATCATTTTAAAATCTTCTGTCACTATAAAAAAACAATTAATTTTCTTAACTTTGTTTCTTAATTTTTAAACTATTTTAAACTTTCTTACTTTTTTAAAACTTTAGTTATTTTTCTTATCATCCTTCATTGTAGGCTCCAGAAACATGCTATTCTGCCCACCATATCCAACTTTCCTTTCATTGTTTCTCCTCGCTTCCCTAACATTCCTTCCCTCTCCCTTATTACCAAGTTTCTGTCCTTTCTCTTTATAGGGCAGTTAAATTCTTTTTTCTTCTTTCTTTCTTTCTTTCTTTCTTTCTTTCTTTCTTTCTTTCTTTCTTTCTTTCTTTCTTTCTTTCTTTCTTTCTTTCTTTCTTTCTTTTCTTTCTTTCTTTTCTTTCTTTCTTTCTTTCATCTCTCTGTTTTTGCACAGTGAACACCTTTGGGTGTCAGTGTGTCCTTCCACATTTCTTCACAAGGGCTTCATCTTTCAGCTTCAGTATGAATTACCGGGGTCTGTTTCTAAAAAAAGGCATTTCCCTTGTCCCCCATCTCACCAGGCCCCTCAAAAAAATATTCTAATCTTCGCTGTGAAGTGAATCTTTTTTTTTTTTTTCACTACTGGATAGTAGACAACTCTTACCCTGAGCTCACAGTCAGATTTTTCCAGAGGAGTAAAAGCAGGTCGTGTGCAAATAATACTACTTTTCTGTGTGAAAAGAAATAGATCAGATAGAGGAAATACTTAACTCAGATTACTCAAAAGCATTTCCAGAAGGAAATAGGTTAATTATTTAACGCTAAATTTGGATGAATCTGGATGTCAGTGAGCTATTTTAACCAACCAAGGAGGATATATTTCCTAAATTAGTACTGAGAAATTCACGTGAAATGAAACTGGCTCACATGGACTAGTTTAAAGTAAAGGATGCATTATAGTATCTGTGGTCTGTTTATACTTTTGCTTAAGTAAGCACATTGTTGTAGGTTCCAGTGAGCTGAACTTTGCCTCCATGTATTTCTACTATGGGCTAAAATATTTAGGGAATATGTTTTGAATTATGTTTCCCTTGTTTGAAAACCAGGAATGCTGAATGGTAGCCAAGTTCGAGGATGGCTTGTGTTTTCCTCACTGACTCTTCTCTTTGTATAAGGTGCCAGTTTCCTTCTTACTTTTTCATATAAAATCCTAACATACCAAAGATCTATCAGTTACTCTTTCTATGCCAAAACTATTCCCATCCTCAAATATACATAGGAAGGGAAAAGAAAACTTAGCAAAGTTAGCGACTATTTTCCTGCTATTTAAATACATCCAAAGGAACATAATGAAATGGATTTCACCATAACTCACCTGCCTCCAGCCCCCAATTCCATGTGGGGTTCTTGAGTAGAATTCTGGGAGCAAATGAAGAAGGACAGTGATGCCGTGATCCAGGCTCCCTCTGGGGTCTCCCCAGCACTTGGATCAGCACCTGGTATATAGTAGGTCTCAGTCCGAGCCAGCTGAGTGAGTGAGTACTCACAGGCATTGAAAGCATAACATCAGTGAATTAACAGCATTGTTTGTAGGACTCAGAGAATAAGCTGAGAGCCCTGTGGCCTTCCCAGCCTCACATTTTATTTTGGTATTGGGGTCATTTCTGGGAATTTTATTCTGTACTTGACAAAAGGTAGTACAATTCCAGGGTTAAGCAATTTGCCCTGGAGAATTTTATGATAAAATATTAATAAAAATAGTTAAATGCCCAAAATGACATAGCATTGCCTTTGGTGTTCAGATCATGTATGGCTGTAATTTTCTTACTTTATATGTTTTCTACATTTTCCACTGTGGGTATGCACTACTATATAATAAGAAAAAACAAATGTTTAAGAGAGAAAATCTCTCTTCTCCAGATATGATTTAGTTAGAGGATTAGTCAAAGACATATAATAAGAGACTCTTAAATACAGGTGTCCACCATTCGCTCATTAAATTCAGGAACAGGAAACTCAGGAATGAAATAGATTCAGAGAATCAAAGACACTTGTATTCAAGATTAGCAAGTGGGAGTGTCTTCAACAGAAATGGTGATTATCTATAGTGCAGAGATTAAATGTGATAATGAAGGTACAAAGACAGCATGAGGTAGAAAGTGCCACGTGGCAAGCACTGAGTAAAGGGCAATTTACTATGATTATGCTAATATGTGTGGTCAATTCCCAAGCAAATGATTGTGTCACCCCTGCTAGAGGGAGAAAGCTTCCAGCCTTGGCCGGAGAAGGGGGAGGATCCAGTGTCTATTTTTTAAAATGTCTACAGGTGCTTCTCATGTGCAAATTGGTATCCCTGCAGGAGAACCACAACCCAACAGAAAACCCAAAAGACCGAGGACAATGATGGGTAGACGACAGCCCAAGCTTTTCTGCCACAGATGAGTGGTTCCTCTCAGGAAGACTGCACAAGAGGCTCAGAGCCTTAGCTAAGGACAAGCCAGTAGGGACTTCTAATACGACCTGATGCCATCGACGGGGGAGGGCAGTTCAGCACAAGAAGGGAGCGACAGGTGAGTTAACATGGAAGTTTAACCCTGGACCCAAACCGTGATGGATTTGGGTCCCGGAGGGTAAAAGCCCTGCTTCCCTGGGGCATGGACCGGATTCCACAGGAGGCTGAGACAGGAAGTATGAGGCAGAGAAAAATTCCCCCAGGAGACTCCCGAGTCTGGGTGCCAGGAAGGGTGATGGATGAGTGCGGTCCCAGCACCACCCACACTGCAGGGCCCTGGAGTTGCTGTGGAGCTGTGCACTCCTGGCCAAACCTCAGACCTGGTTGCAGTGCTCTGGGCTGCGGCCTGGGGAGTGGCTTCAGCAGCAGGCTGTCCCCATCATTCTCATAGGTGCTGCAGTGATGCCAACCCCTGTGGACACGGTGTCCCCAAGCCAAGGGTCTAAGTGACTTCAGTCCTATTTACCGGTGGCCACAGCTGGTTAGCCTGTACTGCTCAAAAGGAAGATCCCACATGGGGTTTTGATGTGTTAGGGGGTTTGCTAATACCTCGCCTGCTTTCAATCGTTTAATCCTGACCACAGCCTGGGCAGTGTAAGTTTCATGTCCCCATTTTATTTCAACTTTTTGGTTGAAAGTATAGTTGGTTTAAAATATTGTGTTAATTCTTGGTGTACAGCATAGTGATTCAGAAATATGTATATTATATATATACATATATATATAATACATATATATTGTTTTTCTTATTCTTTTTCACTATAGGCTATTACAAGGTATTGAATGTAGTTCCCTGTGCTGTACAGTAGGACCTTGTTGTTTGATGCAAAAATTAGTAAACAAAGTATTTGCAGACTAAACCTAGCCATGTATATGACAGAGTTGAGTTTATCTCAGAATTTAAATGTGGTTTTGATCTCCAGGATCTCTTTATCAACTTATCATAAGTGAAGAGCCTGTGGACCACTTCTCAGAAAAATGTTTTAAAATCATAACATTTAGAGAATAAAGAGAAACATAATTATAGTGAAAAGCAGATACCAAAATATAGGAATGGACATTTGTGATACAGTAACATCTGAATTATTGGAAGGACGTGTTGAATAAGAGGACCCAGTGGTGGGTCTACTGACCGCAACGTTCTGCCACAGCAGTGAGTGTAAATCATCTTCTGAGATCCGCAACAATTGCATTTGGAATGTAAGTAAAGTTAAATAACAAATAAGCCATGAAGTGTGGATTCAGATTCAGGGGTATCTCGAGTCCATATCCCCACCACTTCCCAGATCTCCCTCCTCTTCCCCTAATGTCATTGAAAGAAAGAAGTGGGGAAAGTTTGTGAAGTGAAGGGCATGTTCCATTGCAAAGAAATCTCGTAGCAAACCTTGGAGCATGGCCAGGGAAAGGTTAACGCTGAGATCAGAACCAGTGGGAAACATAACAGGGGCAGCTCTTTACAAGTCACATCGTATACTCTGTGTGTCCGTGTGTGTGTACATACGCACATGTATGCATGTACAGTGTATACACCAGCCTTTTGTGTGAAGCCTCCTCATTGTCTAAATTTGAAATACATCCAAACGTGCAGTGCAGTCAGCCGACGCTCAGCTAGATGCTGTTGTCTGTTGTTGCTCTGTCTCTCTGCTGAACTCCACGAGTAAACCATGCGCCAGCTCTTGCTTTCAGGGACAACAGCTCTGTAGGCTACAGGTGCGCACCTTGTTTCACTGCCAACTCCGATTTCCTTTCAGGACAAATTGCCATCTGAAAAAGGGGGAAGCATTCAGTTGGCCCACAAGCCTCTGAGTGAGGAAAGAAGATAACCTTAGAGACAGCTCTGTGGGACAGCATCCAGCAGGGGGCAGAGCACTGGGCTGCGAGTCGAGGCTGTGTTTCTTCCAAGCTCTGCACTGACTTTGAGGTGGCATGTCACTTCTTTGGCCTTTGAATTGTTCAGCTTAAATTAGGGTCTTGGATCTGTTTGATCCAATGTTAGAGTATCACTTTTCTGCTCCGTGACCCTCCATGGCTCCCCACTTCCTTCAGAGGGAAAAATGCCCACATCCTCACTGCGGTCTCTTAGGATCCACCCCCAAAACCACCACTGATTTCCTGTTTGCTCTGGCCCACACCAGCCTCCATGCTCTCTGTCCAGCATGAGGAACCTCCAGGCCTGTGATCACCGTTCCCTCTGCCCTTCCTCTGCCCGCCCCTTTGCCTCCTTCTTTGCCTTATTCAAAGGTCACTGCCCCAGCCCCACTCCTCCCTACCACACATTCCTCGCCCTTCTTTATTTTCCCCCACAGCACTTATCACCAGCTCACAGACCCTGTCTTTCTTTCTTTTACTTATTTTCTCTGACAATTTTCAGACTGGAAAGGCCACGGTGTATAATAACAGAGAAATGGGGGGAAAAAGACAAATGAGGGAAGGTATCTTTTAAAAGCTAAAATGCCCACCTGAAAAGGAGGTAGGAGATAAAGTAGCAGTCATTACAATTTTGGTAAACCCAGGTACGTAGTCAGGACTAGTTTTCACAATATTTGGGGGTAGGGAGGCAGCAATAAAAGGAAATTTATCCTGAAAACAAGAAATTAAATTCTTGGGAAGATGATATGTTCAGCTTGAAATGTCAGTAATACTTTTATGACCTTGGCCTGATAATATCCTGCCTTATAATTTGATCTGTTTGGCAACTGGGTCATGAATCTAACGGTGCCGCAGTTTCGGGAGCAGAACAGACCACCCCTCGATGGGAACAGGACAACCATCTGCAGCCCATGGGCAAATTGGGGTTATTTTATGAATACCTTGAAGTGAGTAAGTCATCAGTGGAGATTTCAGTGCTGTCGGTTATACTAGAGTATGGTTTGGGTCTCAGAAGCATCGGTTACCAAGCCAAACAATGACCTAGCATACCAAAACGGAGCCCGCTTTTCTCCATTAGATACAATCATGCAGTCAGGCTTTCAAATAGGGTGCCTGTGTGTATCTTTGTCAATATTTATGTTGTACAAAGCTGAAGATTTACTGCCAAGGAATGAAATGGAATACTCATTCAGGTACGCCTCCACCATTAATTCTCAGAGCCTTCTGGTCATGCCGTCTAAGAATGAACTCAGAACCATTACTAGATGTGAGTCAGCTCGGGCTGCAGCCCGTGTGGCACAGCTGTTGGCTGATAACCTTCTAAACAGAGTCATGTGAGCCCGCAAGAGCGTCCTGCCTCATGGCAGCAAGGGTCACAGGGTGGTCACCCCTTCCACATCTCACACATGCCTTTGACATTGTTCCTATTTCCTCTGCCTGGTTCCTTGAGTGACCTCATGGCACATCACTGGCTTGAATTCAGGATGAATTTGCTGATCTGGAATATAGGTTGAGCACAGGTCCCCTCCTCCAATGTCTTTGTCCATTTCTGTACATTTGCTTGGGCTCTGTTTCTCTTTGGTTAAACTTGGTTTTGAGCTCTAGGTTGCCTTTAAATGGTTGCATCTCAAAATAGATTTCCATAGGAAACGTCATCTTTTCTATTATGCATGGCGCACTTTTATCTACTAGAAGGCTGATGATGTGCACGTTTTGTATCTGAGCCCTTTCAGCTCACCACTGCCTTGAATTAGTTTTTTTTTTTTAAACTTAGGAGAACAGGAAAGGATTTTGGTCAATAGGCTTTGCACTTATGCATGGGGGTTCATGTCTGCAAAGGCACCCCTTTGTGCTTCCTGTTTTTAAGTCTACAGATAGAGGGAGTTTTTTTTTTTTCCTAAATTACATTCTATATATAAAATAATTGCTTTTAAAAATATACATTATACATGGAAACGCATCTGGTTCCCTCGGTGAGTGAAAGGTCATCTTGTGGCGTCTTCAGTCAGCAATGTTTTGTGGCCTGGTGTCTGATTTGAGTCTCATTTTTGCTTTTGTTGTGTTTCATGACCAGGTTCCATTAAGGGTGCAGCTGCAGTCCCTAGTGTAGAAGTTATGTTTGTTTATTCTGCTTATTTTCTAAAGGACTATAAGCCAATGACCTGTTATTCCAAAATGAGCCATAATTATAATTATTTCTTATTGGGGATATTATCAGCATTAATAATAACATTCTGGGGGCAGCATAGCATTTGTTATTTTAATACACACAAAAAAAAGCTTTGAAAAAAGTTATTGTTCTAGTTAAGTCAAATAAAGAGCATTGAAAGGAAAAGTTGTATGCTTTGGGTGGAAATTGATAGGACTTTTAGAACCTTATAGTCTCATTAAAATACCAATTAAATAATTCAGCCTCCCCTGACCCTGCAAAACAGGATGGAATAACAGCTATTCTAGAGAGATTTTCAGATTTATTAGTTTTCCTATTATCTAAATAATCCCTAATGAATTAGAAAAATTAATCCATTTCTGAGAGTAGACTGTCTGTTATTCTCTATTCAATGCTGGAGTGAAACATATTTTTTGTTCTTTTGGTTCATGCGAGATAGAATTTCCAAGTGCTTTTTGAATTATTTTTGTTACTCTAAAATAAAGTGCCTTTGGTGGTGATCTCCTGACCACAGTTTCCTCCTTTCAGTTTTCCGCATGATCATTAATGACACCCCACCTGCCTTTTTAGCTATGCCTTTTAGCTGCTGAAGGGGAACAGCTTCTGACAGATGACCCTGGAGCCCTCCACTCGTGCTTCATTAGGCCTCGCACCCAGCCACCATCCCTAGTCTCCTTCGCCTGAAGTACCTTTCTCTACTTTTCTGCCTGGAAGGATTCTTGCAAACCCTTGGCAGGAACCCCTCCACTTTTTACAGATTTTCTGCTCTCCTCTCTAGGCATGAATTGCAGTTGATTCTTGTCTTGATGGTGTGTGATCATGTCCATGTCCATTGTGCTCCCTGGCTGGACTGATCCTGTTGGAGGCAGTAGTCAGGCTTTGCATCTTCCCGTCCATGTCTGGAGCACCACAGCCTGGACCCTGGTTCTCATATGTGTTTAAGTGACTTGAGCTTGGAGTTTCAACACACTCACATACAACTGTTAGATGAGTTTGTGGTAACATTGCCCCCAAGGCCCCCACAAGGTTCTATATGGCATATTTTTTTCCTGAGTGAAATTTCTCTTTTATTTGTTTTAGTGAATTCCCCACTGTCCTTTGAGATTATTAGAGTAGTCCTGAGTTGTTAACCACAATAGCTCTCCCCCCACCAGTGAATGATCCTGCCGTCTGAGAACTCAGACATGGGACATAAGAGAAATAACCTATCAGTCTTAAAATCTGGAAGCCATAAGATACCGTTTTGTACTTAGAGCACCCACAGCACAAACACCAGTCTCTCAAGAACTTGGCGCTGCCTTCCCAGAGGGCGGGTGCCATAAGTGAAATGCAGTGAGTGATGAAGTGAGAGCTCTTCGTCTCTGGTACTGCCTCTTCCACCCTTGCTGTGTTAACTTGATCTTCCCTTCATATATTATGTTCTCCATTTAATTTACTGCAGTTAATATCAGTTGTTCTTCAACATCTCCTTGCACCCACCCCCTTCATTCCCTCTCTCTCCAGTGCAATCCCACCCACAACTCTCCTGTGCTCTCCAGGACCAGGCCTGTCTCCCCCACACCCTCACCTCTGCTCTGTCTGCCCACCACCTGCACTGACATTTCCTTGTCTCCACAGAATGAACTTTCCAAAGTGGCAGCTGAGTAACTGGTGGGGGGGGGGGATTGTAGTCCTCTCATCTCTTTACTCATTCATTCATTTATCCATCCAAAAAACATTGAGCACCTGCTATGCCAAACACTGTATCAACTGCTGGGGAGACCAAGACAGGTAAGACTTGGTGTCTGCACTCCCCAGGCCAGGTGAGGCATGATGAGTAGTTGATGGATTGCTAAGCAGGTGAACACAAATTGGACTTCCTAGAGCTGGAGATATTTGAACAAAATTTTGAAAGGAGAATGGAAGTTAGCTCTCTAATGTGTGGTAGACGGAGTGGGCACTTCATGTAGAGAGGTAGAGACATATAAGAGTACACAGCATGAAGCAGCTTGGCCAGGCTGAAGAACGACAAGTAGGGCTAGAACAAAGTATCCATAGGTGGGAATATCAGGTGCACAAGGCCTCTGTCATGATGGGTCCTGTGTGCTTAGACTTGAATGTATCCTTAAAGAAACAGGGATATATTGGAATATTTGTA